>NC_065919.1:92584782-92927950 GCF_024586455.1 Bactrocera neohumeralis
TAACAAGTGTCGCACGCTTCTTTCGCATCTCCATTGTCACGGTCAACCAATGGCCGAAACTTGCGTTTTGTCAAAGAGTCAAGTGCTGAACAAATTGAGCACGACAGACTGCAAGCGACATCTGTCAAATACACACGTTCTTATGGACACAGTTATGTAGTTGTGCAGCTGGCTCAATAACTGTGTCCCTAAGAACGTGTGTATTCTAATATATTCGTTTGCAGTCGGTCGCGCTCATTGTGTTCAGTACTTCTATGTGTCGAAACACTGACGCGACGGTAAAGCGCCACAACATTGTGTTGTTGGTAGAAAATCCGAGCTGTGCCGAAAGAAACTAACAAACGATCGCCGATTGTTACCGCTTCCCTTGCTGCTCGAACAGCGTCGCCAACAAACCAGCGTAAATATGTATGAAGATGTATGCGCGTGCATACATATCGACGCAGATTTTTGCGAGTCACGGAAAAATATTTTAGACAAATATTGTAAATCGACAACGGCTATGTTGCCACTTTTGTCACTTCTTTCTGTGAAGAAGCATCAGAAAGTTGTTCAATTTATGATTTTTAGCTTTTGCCATCGTCGCGAAAAGACGCTTGTAGGCAAAGGCATGCTCGGGGAGATGTTACGGCGTCTGTTTTTATGAATGAAGCGAGGTTGCTTGTGGAATTTGCGCCTGCGTTTATGAATGAAATCGTTTTTGTTGTAAAATTTACTACATTTGTTCTTCGCCAATTTGGCTGCCATATTGAGTTGTGGTACTTTTGCTATTTAGACAATTGTTGTTCTTGTAGAGCAATGCTTCAATTTTTTGTTGGTGACATATTCACATGTGTACGCATATGTATGTTTGTATGCTTATGCATTATTTGTTCGGAAGTGTATACAGATATATGTACATATAGGTATGTATATATGAATGTATGAACATGCAGATCAATGCGCGCGCATGTAATACATTATATTGATAAGTGATAAAATCATGATTTGAATTTCTGGATGCGCACATGCGTATACATACATACATAATAAGATTATGATATGAGCATGTGCAGAGACATAAGATTAATATGATAGAAGATGTACATACATGCATACATACATACATATGTATATATTGTTGTGATAAATTTAATTTCTATTAGTAGGAAATATAATACAAAAATATTTATTAGAATAGTATATTATGTAAAAATCAAAGAAAATTATTAAATATGCAAGTCCAAATTGACTATAAATATTACTATGCATGCATTCATACAAAATATACTCATATCATAATTATGTTTACATGTCAATATTGAATTGCCGACGGCAAAACGCAAAAGCATACATATTTGCATACATTGCGATTCCCAAGTTGAAAGAAAAATTGAAGCATGAAAATATCACAATGCATACATATGTACATACTTATGTATATTTATGTCTCTTCATATTCTTGGGCATATGAGACAAGAACATAATGTGTTTTGTACACATTTTTCGGTGTCAAAAATGAAACAAAATATAAACAAACAAAACGAAATTCTTCGTTGGGAGTCTCTTCATATTCTCTGCTTCGGCATATATGCCTTGTCATCATATGCCGTAAATACATATGTATATTTCTGTCTCTTCATATTCTCGGTTAGAATATATGAGAGAATTGTAAACAATGTTAAAATTGTGAAGCGAATTCCGACCTACAATGTTAACAAATGCGGCGAATTCCCTTTCACGAATCTATCAAATGTTCGCAGTCGAACCTGCACCTTCTCTATGTTTTAAGTTCTCTGATATGGCTGCCAAATTGGCGAAGCCCAAATGTAGTAAATTTTACAACAAAAACATTTTCATTCATAAACGCAGGCGCAAATTCCACAAGCAACCTCGCTTCATTCATAAAAACAGACGCCGTAACATCTCCCCGAGCATGCCTTTGCCTACAAGCGTCTTTTCGCGACGATGGCAAAAGCTAAAAATCATAAATTGAACAACTTTCTGATGCTTCTTCACAGAAAGAAGTGACAAAAGTGGCAACATAGCCGTTGTCGATTTACAATATTTGTCTAAAATATTTTTCCGTGACTCGCAAAAATCTGCGTCGATATGTATGCACGCGCATACATCTTCATACATATTTACGCTGGTTTGTAGGCGACGCTGTTCGAGCAGCAAGGGAAGCGGTAACAATCGGCGATCGTTTGTTAGTTTCTTTCGGCACAGCTCGGATTTTCTACCAACAACACAATGTTGTGGCGCTTTACCGTCGCGTCAGTGTTTCGA
Organism: Bactrocera neohumeralis; assembly: GCF_024586455.1. Taxonomy (NCBI): domain Eukaryota; kingdom Metazoa; phylum Arthropoda; class Insecta; order Diptera; family Tephritidae; genus Bactrocera; species Bactrocera neohumeralis. The sequence continues at coordinate 92,587,051 of NC_065919.1, forward strand.
CACATAGAAGTACTGAACACAATGAGCGCGACCGACTGCAAACGAATATATTAGAATACACACGTTCTTAGGGACACAGTTATTGAGCCAGCTGCACAACTACATAACTGTGTCCATAAGAACGTGTGTATTTGACAGATGTCGCTTGCAGTCTGTCGTGCTCAATTTGTTCAGCACTTGACTCTTTGACAAAACGCAAGTTTCGGCCATTGGTTGACCGTGACAACGGAGATGCGAAAGAAGCTTGCGACACTTGTTATTATGAATGTATGTACATATGTACATATGTATGTATATGGCCCGCATTTGTTTTCGTAAACATACAGACAAATGTGCCAAAGAAATAGTATATGTACAAACAATTGTATATGCCATAGAAATTCTATTGGTGCAAATATGGAAATGAATATGCATATTTCATGAAGGTCATTAATTTTTTTTAAGAAATGGAAGGAATGAATGGAAGTGTTTATATGAGCACATTTAAGTTCATTTTATAATAGACGAAATTAATATAATTTTTGAAATAATAATTTATTTAAAATTATTTTTTATTTAATTTTATCACATAAAATTTTTACCATTTTTACCAAAGTAATCACGCATATGTGACAATGGTTCATATAATTCAATATAAGCATACATATGTCACTCAGAGAATGCTTTTTTATGCTTTATTTTAATGCTTCTCTGTGTGACTTTATATATTTTGTATATTTTTCTACAAAGCAATTCTCTTTATTTATTCTCAGTCATTTTACATATATTTCTGCCACTGAAGTGCTCAATTCTGCTAAATAGCCAGAGCTCGGCGAATTCCTCCATCTGATTCTATCAGCTCTGTTAGCCGCGCAATCGAACCGTCATACAGATTTCGATTTGCACCTTCTCTATGTTTTTAAGTTCTCTGGTTATGAATGCCGTAAATACATATATTTCGTGTCTCTTCAGATTTTTTGTTAGAATATGTGAGAAATTGTACATATATTTATAAATATACGCGAATTCTCTGGTTCAGCTCTGTTAACAAGGACCGAATTGATTTCACCTTCTCAATTTTGAATTCAAAATGTTTGCTGCTCGAACCTGACCTCCAGAGAACTTAAAAGTATAGAGAAGGTGCAAATCGAAATCTGTATGACGGTTCGATTGCGCGGCTAACAGAGCTGATAGAATCACAAAGGGGAATTCGCCGTGCTCTGGCTATTTAGCAGAATTGAGCACGTGCAGTGGCAGAAATATATGTAAAACGACTGAATTCATGCGAGAATGAATAAAGAGAAATGCTTTGAAGAAAAATATGCAAAGTCACACAAAGAATGTAAAGAAGCATTCTCTGAGACACATATGCGTGATCTTGTATCATATGAACCATTTTTTTCAGAAAAATTGTAAAAATTTTAGTTTTTTACAAAATCGTAAAAAATTAGATAAAAAATAATTAATTTTATTTTTTAATTTTTTAATTATTTCAAAAAAGTTATATTTATTTCGTCTATTACAAAGCGAAGATGTGTCAAATGAACTTCATTTCTTAAAAAAAATTAATGACCTTCATGAAATATGCATATTCGCATTATTTCGTTATCATTTCCATATTTGCACCAATAGAATTTCTATGGCATATACAATTGTTTGTACATACATATATTATTTCTTTGGCACATTTGTCTGTATGTTTACGAAAGCAAATGCGAGCCATATAAATATCTACATACATACATTCATAATAACAAGTGGCGAACGCTTCTTTCGCATCTCCATTGTCACGGTCAACCAATGGCCGAAACTTGCGTTTTGTCAAAGAGTCAAGTGCTGAACAAATTGAGCACGACAGACTGCAAGCGACATCTGTCAAATATTAAAATACACACGTTCTTATGGACACAGTTATGTAGTTGTGCAGCTGGCTCAATAACTGTGTCCCTAAGAACGTGTGTATTCTAATATATTCGTTTGCAGTCGGTCGCGCTCATTGTGTTCAGTACTTCTATGTGTCGAAACACTGACGCGACGGTAAAGCGCCACAACATTGTGTTGTTGGTAGAAAATCCGAGCTGTGCCGAAAGAAACTAACAAACGATCGCCGATTGTTACCGCTTCCCTTGCTGCTCGAACAGCGTCGCCTACAAACCAGCGTAAATATGTATGAAGATGTATGCGCGTGCATACATATCGACGCAGATTTTTGCGAGTCACGGAAAAATATTTTAGACAAATATTGTAAATCGACAACGGCTATGTTGCCACTTTTGTCACTTCTTTCTGTGAAGAAGCATCAGAAAGTTGTTCAATTTATGATTTTTAGCTTTTGCCATCGTCGCGAAAAGACGCTTGTTGGCAAAGGCATGCTCGGGGAGATGTTACGGCGTCTGTTTTTATGAATGAAGCGAGGTCGCTTGTGGCATATGCGCCTGCGTTTATGAATGAAATCGTTTTTGTTGTAAAATTTACTACATTTGGCCTTCGCCAATTTGGCAGCCATATTGACTTGTGGTGCTTTTGCTATTTAGACAATTGTTGTTTTTGTAGAACAATGCTTCAATTTTTTGTTGGTGACATATTCACATGTGTACGCATATGTATGTTTGTATGCTTGTGCATTATTTGTTCGGAAGTGTATGCAAATATATGTACATATATGTAAGTATATATGAATGTATGAACATGCAGATCAATGCGCGCGCATGTAATACATTATATTGATAAGTGATAAAATCATGATTTGAATTTCTGAATGCGCACATGCGTATACATACATAATAAGATTATGATATGAGCATGTGCAGAGACATAAGATTAATATGATAGAAGATGTACATACATGCATATATACATACATATGTATATATTGTTGTGATAAATTTAATTTCTATTAGTAGGAAATATAATATAAAAATATTTATTAGAATAGTATATTATGTAAAAATCAAAGAAAATTATTAAATATGCAAGTCCAAATTGACTATAAATATTACTATGCATGCATTCATACAAAATATACTCATATCATAATTATGTTTACATGTCAATATTGAATTGCCGACGGCAAAACGCAAAAGCATACATATTTGCATACATTGCGATTCCCAAGTTGAAAGAAAAATTGAAGCATGAAAATATCAATGATGTTTTTGGGTGATCATAAGGAGCATGCATACATATATTTATGTCTCTTCATATTCTTGGGTATGTGAGACAGAGAACATAATGTGTTTTGTACACATTTTTCGGTGTCAAAAATGAAACAAAATATAAACAAACAAAACGAAATTCTTCGTTGGGAGTCTCTTCATATTCTCTGCTTCGGCATATATGCCTTGTCATCATATGCCGTAAATACATATATTTCTGTCTCTTCATATTCTCGGTTAGAATATATGAGAGAATTGTAAACAATGTTAAAATTGTGAAGCGAATTCCGACCTACAATGTTAACAAATGCGGCGAATTCCCTTTCACGAATCTATCAAATGTTCGCAGTCGCATTCCTTAATCCGAAAGGTAGTCTTAAATATTCATATTTGCCATTGTTGACACTAAAAGCTGTTTTTTCTATATCCTTTTCCTGCATTGTAATTTGATGGAAACCTGACTCTAAATCTAGAGTAGAGAAGTATTTTGCTGTTCCTAAGTTTGCTAATATAACATTTGTGTCTGGGATAGGGTAATTATCGGGAACTGTATTTTCATTAATTTTCTTATAATCTATAACTAGCCTAAGTTTTGGTGTACCATTTTCATTTATTCCTTTCTTTGGTACAACCCATATTGGTGAATTATAGGGGCTTTTACTTGGACGTATTATACCATTATCTAATAGATTCTTTATTTCATTGTTCACAAAAGTATTAACGGACAAGGGGTATGGGTACTGTTTACTCCATATGAGAGTTTCAACAATTGTGCGTATTTCAGCTTTAAGGGGCTATACCAGTGTGACACTTTCAAAAAAAAATTTTTTTTTTTGCTTTTTTCGATAGCTTATATATTCAAAAATATCTTGTGAAATCGGCGAGGTCGTATTTTAAATAGTTTTTGAATGGCAGCGTTCTAAATAGCGACCGCTCAGAGGTGCAAACATATATAAGTGAAACTTTAAACGCGTTTTTCTCGAAACGACATTTTTCAAATTTGCTGACATTATAACTCAACGAGAAATTAACCGATCGACTTCAAATTAAAACTGGATATAGTTGAATACATTTGCTATACAATAGACTACGATCTTTTTGATTGGCTGAAAATTGTCAATTTGGCATTAAAAAAACGACAATTTTTTTCGTAAAAAAACGATTTTTTTTTCAAAATGGCGCCATTTTCTTAATTTTTGATATATTTCAAAGATCGTAGTCCATTGTATAGAAAATATATTTAAGTTTAATAAACATTTTGAATTTTTTTGTTTCAGCTACTCAATCGACCGGAATCATGCCAGCAGTTGAGGCACTTTTTTTTTGGCACTTCCGCAGACAGCACATTACTCCGTTATTTTTCAATATTTTTGTAAAATTTTTTTTTTAATATAGCTAAAAATATACTTTATTACGTCCATAGAACGTCGAAACATTCAATCTAGTACTTTCTTTTAAAAAAATTCACGAAAATCGCCTAATTTTTCATGCGTCACACTGGTATAGCCCCTTAACGTCCGTTCTAAAGGGTAAATTTGTATTTATATTTGAATGAATTTTTTCGATTTCATTCTTTGTTTCTGTTTTCAAATATTCAAGATTTCCATTTTTTAAATTATTATAAGCGGTATTATTCTTCGCTGGCTTTCTAGGATCTTTTTGTCCCAGAGTAGTACTTAAATTACATAATTGCTGGCATAATTCATCAGCGGGCGCCATAGGAGCATTTGAGCTTCCCAAGGTAGTATTAAAATTTCCATTATTATTTGTTGTGTTTTGTTATTATATTTTAATATTTAATTCTTTAAATCTATTACAACTTCTGCTTTTTTCAAAATATTAAGCCCTATTAGCATATCTGCTTCTAAATTTTCGATTACGTAAAATCTCTGTATCGTATTGAAGATATTTACTTCACTATAATCTTCAATAGCGGTGAATCCGTTAATTGTTTTACTCTTTTAATTACATCTAATTTATCTCTATATAAAAAAGTGTTTGGTTTGCAATAGCAACAAGTGGCTCCTGTGTCAATTAGGACTTTTAGTTTTCTTCCTGTTACTCCGCAGTACCTATAAATGTATGGGAGTCCTGTCTTCAGCCTAAAAAAGCTTGTTCTTGAATATTAATTATGCGTTGAATTTTAGATGGAGGTTGTGGTGTTCTTTTATGTTCTTCAAAATTCCGTTTGGAGTTTGTTTGTGGTACTGGTTGTACGTATTGTTGGTTAGTTTTGTTCTGGAATCCTTGGTTATATCTTGTTCTGGAACTGGTTATTTGTGAAGTTTAGAGGAGATGTTCGACGATTATGAACTTGCAATTTTACTGGGTTCGGCTGAGCCTGACTCCTACTGAATTGGAAAGCAAAATTTGCTCTCATATTGTTTGAATTTAATTCTCGAGCTTTCGCTAAAGCATTTGGTAAATCAGATGGGGCTAACGAGAACCAAATGTTTGATAGGGAACCGTTAAGTCTTGAAATGAATATTCTCAAGGCATTTTTCCTGTGTTGGTCATTAAGTTGATCTACTAGTCCCTTATTGGAACCATGTGAGACATTATCGTCTTATTAATTATCAAAGTCAATTTTTTATTGACTTCGTTATAATAGTCAATAATGGGCAAGTTTCCTTGTCGAAGAATGCTTATCTCTTGTTCAAGGATATGGATTGGTCGCTTATCGGCATAGGCGAAATCCAAGCGACTTATGATCGCGTCAAAATTGAGGATCGCACAGTGTTGCGAAACCGGAATTTTTTTGGAAATCATATTGCCTAAACTGTACTCGATGAGAAACTTCTACAGATTGGTCAGAATGAAATCCCAAACAGAATGAGTAAAAAAAAGTTTACACCGAAAAAAATTGTTGGGTCAAATTTTCAACAAAAGTAAAAAAAAAAAAGTTGTTCCAAAAATTTACAAAAAAAATGTATTTTAATTCTTCTTTTATTTCTGATAAATACCCTATGATTTTTTTTAAATAAAGTATAGGGTGGTCCGAACAAGAATTATAAACGTCAAATTTTCATGATTTTTTGATATTTGTTGATAAACTCTGAAATTTTATATAAAACCAAATCTATTTCATTTCTTATTTGAAAGGTGGCAATAATAGCTTTAATTTGATACCGCTTTGAAGTCAATAGCTTCAGTTTTAAGAGAGTTATGCTCATTTTTGTGGAGTGCTAGAATAAATGTAGAATAAAAAAAATAAGTGATTCCGAGAATTTCCGTTCTATTTCTATGGAATAAATACTGAGAGTGATATACTAAAATCGCTATAACTCCCAGGTGGGCAGGTATGGGCAGCTGATTTTTTCACAGTTCGTTGAAAACAAATTATGTAACATTTCTGTAGTGTTTTGGAACTGGGACTCTCTGGGACTTTTTAGATATTGCTTACCTAACCCAAATTTAAAGGAAAAATGGACCTTTAGTCGGGTTTTCGCTCTAAAAAAGGTGCATATGAAAATGTCTCAAACAACATTCCTTTGTTTTACAGAAGATACTTGTCCGAAGGCAGATTTTTTTTCCGAATCAAAATATCTGTCACCAAAATCAAATGAGATCATTTTGAATACAGCCCTGAAATCCCCTCTTTTCGTGAAAATTCTTTTATATTTGACTTCTAATATCAATTAAAAATCAACGGGCCAACATAAAAATAAGCTTTAGCAACACAGTGGACCGTTCCGTGATTTGTAAGAACGTCATTTGCGTATTGTATTATTTTGTTTCTTAATATCGTTAGTGCGGCAAAGTATCTTTTGCTACCACGGTTATACAAAGACATTGAGTTATGGGCGACTTCTCGCCAGCTAACGTATGCTTCAGGTCTTCCTGCAAACTCCGGTAAGGATTTTATTACCTTTAATGATTCGTCGCATCTAACATTTGGGTCAATAGTCTGTACTGTGTATTCTGTTATATTATCTCTCGTCGTTAACTGAGTTATTTGATTTTTCAAAAGTTCTATCTCATTCTGTGGTATTGCTTGCTACACTCATTTTGCTAAATTTTTCTATAATTTTATCCAGTTTCACTAATATCATTCACACAAATTTTTCTCAAAGGATTTGTGTCAATCGTCTGTCGTATTCTAACAATTAAGTATGTGTATTCTTATTAAAGTCTTATATATATATATTATATACTGTATTATATTATGTTATATAGATATTTTACTTATACTGTTCTTAAAAATAAGCTTACGAGTATCTTTTTTTCTGTGGTTGTTGTTGCTATTACCGCTGTTCTGCTGTAGTTGCTTCTGCCGTTGTTGCTGCCACTGCTGCCGCTCCGCTGTAGTTGTTTCTGCTGTTGTTGTTGCTATTGTTGTTGTTCTTTATACGCAATGTTTTTTTATTATTATTTATTTTCAAAATTTTATTAAAAAAAAAAATTAATATATTTTTTTTAAGTTTATAAATGTTTTAATTTGTTTTATTTTTCTTTTCTCCCTTTCCTTTTCTGGGATAGGTACTTGATTAATTTTTTTTTACACTTTTTTCTCCCTTTTATGGGATATTCGATTTATAAGTTTGTTTCCGTTACCTTTGTTGATTCGGGTAACCTTATGGAAACTTGGAGGTTTATATTATTTTTTTATTTATGGACCCACACTTTCTATATGGACATCCGTGTCCTTTTAGTGGAGTCGAACCCCACTTGATGAAGGATATTTTAGTGCGGGTCCCTGCTCGGGCGCCAATTAATTTTTTATTTTCTTTATTGGTTTTTTTTAAAGAAACTTATAACTCTCGCTTATAACTTATAACTCATAACTGCCCTATTTATCTCTTAATTTTAGTTCTTATAGTATTATAATGCTGATCATGCAAAAGGGATGGCTGTGGCATTTCTTGTTGCGTGATCAAGTTCTTCTTGTAATTGTATTCCAATAGATTTTATGATGACTTTGCAAATTGGCTATTGTTGATTTTAATATTCTTTGTTTACGTTAATTCTATTTGTTATGATAGGCGGTTGGCTTGATCCTAGGAATGAATGTGGTGTCGACTTACATCACATACATACATCTGTGTCTACTAGAGATGAATGGGATAGGGGTTTATTTTAGTGGGTTTGGGTTGCATTAACTTGCATTTGTAATCAATTGCCCAAACCTAAGTAAATAGGTTTATATTATTTCTTGAGTGCATGCATATTACATATTACATATGTACGTGCCTGCATATATTTTTATGAGTTTATTTATGTATGTTTTGTATTGTCTCTGCCTTATCTAATTTATGTGGACTGTATAACTTATTACAATAGCTAAAATATTTCTTATCTTATTTAACATTTGTTTGCTGAGACTTATCGCTCTTTTAGTAGTTTTGAACACATCGGTATATACAATACCAGAAGCTCTGGTCACACGTTGTTTTAGCTATTAAATAGTATTATAAAAACGTTCCAATATAGTGAAAATATTATGTACGAATGAATACGAAACATTGTTGCCGCTACCTAATGAATTGGACTTAGGTCAAATTTTTAAATTGTTTGATATACATTTTTTCCCACTGAAAAATTAAAAAATTTTCAAAATCTAAACTGCGGTTTTTTTATATTTTGTGGTCTTGAGGCTTTTTTTATAGGCATAGCGAAAATTAAACAATGAAAAATTCTTAAAATCTACGCTATTCTGACGGTGTCATTGAAAAATACTGAAGAGGACAGATGCGCCAATGCCAAATTTTAGAACTGAATTTGTCAGCACCATTTTTTGTTTAACATCGCCAACTGCTGCAATTGTTCGAAAGTGACAGGGAAACTGTCCATTAATAGAAATCAATAGTATAATAAACAAGTAAGGAAGGGCTAAGTTCGGGTGCAATCGAACATTTTATACTCTTGCAACTTGCAAGAATCAAAATAAAAAAAAATTTATATATTTTCTGAAAGTTATCCAGTTATATATATCACACCTTGACCGACATTTTCGGTCAAAAGTCAACTATAGGTACTGGGCTCCACATAGTACCGAATATGTCTAGGGTCTTGAACAGTTTTGGTTGGATTTGAACAATTTTTTGTCATAAGTTGACATACGCTAAAAGCATTATTCGTGCAAAGTTTAATACCATTATATTAATTGCTTCTTGATTTGTGTTCTGGAATGTAAAAGAATCAAGTGGAATTTAAATATGGCGGGGCCACATCCACTTTTTCAAAATTTTTTATCCACAGGTGCCCCTTGCTACTGTTGTCCCCTGTGCCAAATTACAGTTTTATATTTTAATTAAGTGCTTAGTTATGGCACTTTATAGGTTTTCAGTTAATGGCGATTTATGAGCGTGGCAGTGGTCCGATTACACCCATCTACGAACTCGATTTTTGTTTTGTACTAAGGACCTGTTTACCCAGTTTCATCAAGATGTCTCAATTTTTACTCAAGTTACAGATTGCACGGACGGGCGGACGGACAGTCAACCGAATTTCAACTTTTCTCGTCATCCTGATCATTTATATACATACTATATATATATACAACCCTATATCTATCTTGATTAGTTTTAGGTGATACGTACAACCGTTAGGTGAACAAAACTATAATACTCTGTAGCAACTGGTTGCAAGAGTATAAAAATTATTTAACGAGTGATTAATCCGGCATCAAAATCAGAAAACAATTCAACAGAGTTTGTTTACAAATCCTGTTAGTTTTTTGTAAGCAAAAAATAGTAAGACTTTTTAATTTCAATTTCGCGCGAAATATTTTTTTTTAAGTTTGTAACTTCTTCTTCTTAATTGGCGTAGACACCGCTTACGCGATTATAGCCGAGTTAACAACAGCGCGCCAGTCGTTTCTTCTTTTCGCTACGTGGCGCCAATTGGATATTCCAAGCGAAGCCAGGTCCTTCTCCACTTGGTCCTTCCAACGGAGTGGAGGTCTTCCTCTTCCTCTGCTTCCCCCGGCGGGTACTGCGTCGAATACTTTCAGAGCTGGAGTGTTTTCGTCCATTCGGACAACATGACCTAGCCAGCGTAGCCTCTGTCTTTTAATTCGCTAAACGAATGCGGTATTCGCCGTGGCTAACGCGCAAAGGACCATAAATCTTTCGCAGAACTTTTCTCTCGAAAACTCGCAACGTCGACTCATCCGTTGTTGACATCATCCAAGACTCTGCACCATATAGCAGGACGGGAATTATGAGTGACTTATAGAGTTTGGTTTTTGTTTGTCGAGAGAGGACTGATCGGACTTTGCTTCTCAATTGCCTACTCAGTCCGAAATAGCACCTGTTGGCAAGAGCAATCCTGCGTTGGATTTCTAGGCTGATATTGTTGGTGGTGTTTACACTGGCTCCAAAATAGACGAAATGATCTACAACTTCAATGATTGTCAACAGAGCCAAGTCGCGACTGCGACGACTGTTTGTTTGATGACAGGAGATATTTCGTCTTGCCCTCGTTCACTGCCAGACCCATTTTCTGTGCTTCCTTGTCCAGCCTGGACAAAGCAGAACTAACGGCGCGGGTGTTGAGGCCGATGATATCAATATCATCGGCATACGCCAGCAGCTGTACACTCTTATAGAAGATGGTACCTTCTCTATTTAGTTCTGCGGCTTAAACTATTTTCTCCAAAAGCAGGTTGAAAAAGTCGCACTATAGGGAATCGCCTTGTCTGAAACCTCGCTTGGTATCGAACGGCTCGGAGAGGTCCTTCCCGATTCTGACGGAGCTTTTGGTGTTGCTCAACGTCAGCTTACACAGCCGTATTAGTTTTGCGGGGATATCAAATTCAGGCATCGCGGCATAAAGGCAGCTCCTTTTCGTGCTGTCGAAAGCAGCTTTGAAATCGACGAGGAGGTGGTGTGTCGATTCTTCTTTCACGGGTCTTTTCCAAGATTTGGCGCATGGTGAATATCTGGTCGGTTGTTGATTTTCCAGGTCTGAAGCCACACTGATAAGGTCCAATCAGTTTGTTGACGGTGGGCTTTAATCTTTCACACAATACGCTCGATAGGACCTAATATGCGATGTTGAGGAGGCTAATGCCACGGTAGTTGGCGCAGGTTGTGGGGTCTCCTTTTTTATGGATTGGGCATGCTTTCGTCCGACCATATTTTACAAAGAAGCTGATGCATGCTCCTTATCAGTTCTTCGCCGCCGTGTTTGAGCAGCTCGGCCGGCAATCCGTCGGCCCCTGCCGCTTTGTTGTTCTTCAGGCGGGCAATTGCTATTCGAACTTCTTCATGTGGTTCTCCTTCTCCTGGTGTTGTGCGTTCACTGCCATTCAGCAGGCTGGAGAAGTGTTCCCTCCATAATTTAAATATGCTCTGGACATTAGTGGCTCATCTTTGGGGGTTCTACAAGAGTATGCTCCGGTCTTGAAACCTTCTGTAAGCCGCCGCATTTTTTCGTAGAATTTTCGAGCATTACCCCTGTCGGCCAGCTTATCAAGCTCTTCGTACTCGCGCATTTCGGCATCTTTATTCTTCTGTCTACAAATGCGTCTCTCTTCCCTCTTCAACTCTCGGTATCTATCCCATCCCGCACGTGTAGTTGCGAGGTAGGCAGCCTGTTTTCTCTCCGCTGCGACACGGCACTCCTCGTCGTACCAGCTGTTCTTTTGCACTTTCCGAAAACCAATGGTTTCGGTTGCAGCTGTACGTAAGGAGTTTGAAATGCCGTCCCACAGTTCCCTTATACCGAGTTGTTGACGAGTGCTCTCAGAGAGCAGGAATGCAAGCCGAGTAGGAAATCGTTCGGCTGTCTGTTGTGATTGCAACTTCTCGACGTCGAACCTTCCTTGTGTTTGATGGCGTGCGTTTTTTGCTGCACAGAGGCGGGTGCGAATCTTAGCTGCAACAAGATAGTGGTCCGAGTCGATGTTAGGACCTGGGAGCGCACGCACATCTAAAACACTGGAGACGTGTCTTTCGTCTATCACAACATGATCGATCTGGTTGGTAGTTTTTCGATCTGGAGACAGCCAGGTAGCTTGATGAATCTTCTTATGCTGGAATCTAGTACTACAGATAATCCGAGGCTGTCGTTGGTTTTTTCATTGGAGTGTTTTTTACGTGGCGGGTTCCAAACCCAGCACACAACCCTATGTGGGGATGTTTCGCCTTCTCACTTTAGCTCGCCTTCAAACGGATGTTCTTAGGCTACATAGAGGATACTTGGTCAAAGACCGGAAGTAGTGAGCTGCTTGAGCCATGTGTAAAAGAATTGTTTCTGGTCACTCCCAAGTGAATGGCGATCAGAGAACTTTCCTCACTTGCAAGAATTTCTACACATGACTCCATCCTTGGTAACATCTGTGCCAAATATCACATCAAAATAATCATTAGTGTTTGCTTTCTGAAGTACCTATGTAAGTGCGTTTGGCGATTTTGACGACGAGTAAATTATTCAACAAAGAAGTTCCATTAAATTTTGTGTGCGATTTACATTTCTAGTGCCAAAACGTTCAGAATGTTGGAAAAGGTTTGTCGCGTGTTTTGATTGGTACAAATTATTCAAAGAGAGTGGAGAACGCGCTCACGACAAATCACTTCCAAGACGACCATCCACATCAACTGATGATCAAAACGCCAATAAAATAAAGAAATTGGTGCTTGAAAATCGACGATTAACAGTCAGAAATCCTACTGGCATCGTTGGAATATTGGAAGGATCATTGAAAACGACAGATTTTGGGCCTAAGAAAAGAGAAAACACGATTGGTTCCAAAATCACTAAATTTTTTTCGAAAAACAGCGCCGCATTAACGTCATGAAACAATACTTTCCGACTACCAGGATTTCATGAAACGTATTATTCGCCAGTAATGAGTCTTGAATCCATTAAAACCCGGAAACAGATAATCAATCGACCGGATATAGTGGCAAAGGCGGCCGAAGCAAAAAAAAAGTTTGAGATTAAGTGACACTATTTTTGCGGCATTGTTCCGTTACCCTTTAGCTTCCACATTGGAAATGATGCAATATCCTTAGTTCTTGTAAATAAATTTCTTGTGTTAATTCGGGTAAACCTTTTCTTTTATTGAAATAATGGTGTGGGGCTGCTTATCTGCTAACTGAGTTGGGCCATTATATAAGATTAATGAAATTATGAATCAATACGACTACAAATGTATTTTGGAGAGTGTTGTCCTATGCTGAGTGGGAAATGCTATTGGCGTCCAACTGGACAATGACACAAAGCACACTGTTAATATGACAAGTCTTGGTTTGAAGCAAACAAAGTGGATCTTATGGACTGGCCACCATAGTTACCAGATCTCTATCCTATTGAGAACTTGTGGAAGCTGGTTAACAGGCGCATAGAGAAGAATAAACTTGAAAATTGTGATGAACTTTTTAATAGACTCAAGAAGCTTGGCAATCGATTCCGATGAAACCCATGGATAATTTAATTGCTTCAATGCCGAGAAGATGTGCCAAAGTAATAAAAAAACAATGGATTTGCAAAGAAATATTAGTAAATCTTATTTTTTTACCATTGTTCCCAATGGTTGCATATGTTTTGTCCACGTAACTTAAGAGTTAAAATTAAAATCGAATTTTTAACTTTGTTTAATGAAATTTTTTTGTTAAAAACGTAAAATAGAAGTAAAAATACCAAATTATAATAATTTCACGTTCAATCAACTGTCTGCATAGTTTAATGGCAAGATATACTTGTATATACTTTTTCTATAATAATGTATTAGTTGCATACCACTGTACGTACTGTAATTGAGAAATTGCCTAACAAGAAGTACACAGGATATAACAAATTCCCATCCATCTTCTAGTATCCAATACTAGAAGAGAATAAGGTGATCCCAGAATATCATTTTGGTTTTCACAAACAACAATGCCAATGTGTACTTAATTACATTACTGGCTTCCTAGAATGCCTCTTAATACGTATTAATAATAAAACATAAAAATTTAGGAGGAACTATTAATTTTTTTCAATACCATCATAAAATTTTCTTGGAAATACACAAAAAAAAATTCCATAGAAATTTGAGCCCTTAATATTAACATTAAGGACTGGACCAAGGCATGTAAAAATACAGGACAATCGTTATTTTTTATCTTTAAATTACAACAGATCAGAGGTATTTTATGGCATCGCTTTGCCTTTAGACGCATATTTCTCAGAATTGTTCACTTTACAAAAGTGCCCAGTGCAAGATAGAAAAAATGTACATGGAAATTTTATTTGCTACAAAAAAGGTCCGAGGTCAAAATCGCCATCATTAATACTTCTCGAGATATTCGACTTTTTAGGTAAGGCTGTATGGAATTTTCATAGATTTTTTATTACATACCATTTATGATCGCCGGTGTGAGTTTCGACTATGTCGCAATGGGCACTTTTGTAGAGTGTTCAATTCTGAGGAATATGTGTCTAAAGTCAAAGCGATGCCATAAAATGGATCTGAGCTGTAGAAATTTAAAGATAAAAAATCACGATTGTCCTGTATTTTGTATGGAAAATTTTTACATGCCTTGGTCCAGCCCTTGATGTTAATATTAAGGGCTAAAATTTTTAGGGTATTTCCAAGGAAATTTCATGATGGGATTGAAAAAAATGAATAGTTCAAAAAAAACACCCTAATATGTGCACATATAAATTCTTTGCCAACATCAATATTAGATTAACGACTGTAAAATGATATCGTTGCAGGTTGGCATTCCGTTGGGCCTTGTCATGTTCCAGTCGATTGGAGAACGTTTAAATAAGTTCGCTTCAGTAATAATACGACGAGCGAAACGTTATATGCACTGCACTCAAACCGAGGCAACTGAAATGAATTTAATGTTAGCGACGGGTATGCTATCGTCCATCATTATAACCACTGGCGCAGCAGTCTTTTCACGCTATGAGGGCTGGAGTTATTTCGACAGTTTCTATTACTGCTTTGTGACGCTTACAACCATCGGATTCGGTGACTATGTGGCGTTGCAAAACGATCAGGCGCTGATCAATAAACCCGGCTATGTTGCGCTCAGTTTGGTGTTTATTCTATTTGGACTTGCGGTAGTCGCTGCCAGTATCAATCTGCTGGTTCTTCGCTTCATGACCATGTAATAGAAATAAAGTGTTGGGTACATAACACTGAATTTCATTTCAATTAAGTTTCCGCACATCGATACTCGTACGTCGTTTTGTCAACGGCGTACGCGTATTAAGATGCAGGATATTTTCCTTATAATATCAGTGATGATGAAATGCATATTTCGACTAATATTGTGGACATTACTTTTACAGGCAAGCCGAAGATGCAAAACGTAACGAACAGGATGCTCAAGAAGCCGCGGCAACTGCTTTCTCTCATCAACAACTAGCCTACGACGTCGAATCCAGTAATTTCAATATGCATGGTAAAATGTTACTGAACTCAAATTATACGACAGACTTCGATGAAACTTTATCAATTTGTTCATGCACGTGCCTTGGGGGTACAAAGTGTCTAAATCATGAACCATTTGTTGATCCCGATTTTCGACCTACTGATATCGTTGAGAGTACGCTGAGTTTGAAGCGTGCATCGGTTTGATATATGGCAACAAAATAATAATGTTTTATTGAACAATGTTAATTGTCATATGTAGAAAAGCTAATAGACAGATGTACATAGGGCATTAATTAAGGTTGAAAAATTATATGATTATGACAAGGTTAAGTTAACAATTTTGTTTAACTCCAGTTATTATTATTTTTCCTAAACGGTTGCCCTCCTCTTGCCCATTAGAGTATTACTTGATTATAAAATATATAATGCATTGCAATCTAATCTAAGCTAGATATGTAAGTCATGAACGCAGCAGTGGCGACTGCCCGAAACTATAATATACTGAACGAATTTTCATGAAACCTTATACAACACATGTTGCAACTCATTAACTCTCTTACATATACACAAAAGTTTCAAATAGTTTCGGAAATACGATCTAATGTAACTCATAGGAACAGAAAATTTGAAAAACACTAGGGGAATTCTCTTGCTTTTGCAAGATTGCAGTTTGCAAAAATCCTATACCGAAATATACAAGGGCACGAGAGCACCCATTGCAGAATCTAGTGATATATGAACGACTGATTCGGTCAATTTATTGTAAATGACTATTGTGCATGGCTATTGTGAATTGGCGCACCTTCTGCATTCATTGTTAACAAAAAACGGTAGCAAATCTTTGTAATTTAACACTAGAACTACCCAGACCGTCATTTTGACGGTTTACAAATTATATGCTTAAAAATTTGATTATTATTTATATAATTGTTCCAGAGTTTTATTGCGACTTTTAATAAAATATAAGAACAGTTAATTATTACTATTCAATTTCCCCTCATCGACTTTAATTTCCATAATCAGTATGACCTATATATACCTATACCTATACCTATATACCTATTTTTACCAAGACCCGTCAAAATGACGGTTATAATAATTTATATATCATCTATGCAATGATGGACATCAATACATACATATGTATATATACATATAGTACGTTCATTACATCGCCTCCAGACATTTTATACTGAAAAATCCAAAGTGTGCGGAAGACGTTATAACGCTGTTAGTTTAGAACTAAAAACTCTAAAAACAGAGCGACTTATACTTACAATGCATGCAACAAATATGTTTGTGGCAAGTGTTCAACTAATATAACATGCACATGTAAAATATGTGCCTCATTCAAATAGAAACTGTTTTTGTTTTTTTTTTATAAATAATTAATGAATTATTATATTAAATGTTGTTATTGCTAAATTGTATTCTTTTATTTACTTAAACTAACTCAAAAGTTACTATAAAAGCTATAATCAAAAATCCGTCAATTTGACGGGTGCGGTAAAACTAGGTATGTATGTATATATTTAACATCGGTAGTTCTAGTGTTAAATATAAATTATAAAATCTATTTAAAATTTACCTTCCTCAAAAATGTAACGTCAAAATATGTATTTCAGTAAAATAACAGCTAGCACAGGGTTGCAATTATTTTTTTACGTGTCATTGCACGAAAATAAACATGGAATTTAGTCTGACATATTTTACAGCCATTGGAAATAATTTTCTGCGTGTGTTTGTTGTTGTGCCGGTCAGGAGGAAATATCTGCAATTCGTGCACCGTGCAAGGGTTTTGCAAGAGCAAGAGTATACCCCTACTATGTAACGTGTTATCTGCATACATATTAAAGGTTAGATATGCATATGTATGTTTTGTTTACATTACTCAGAGTCCGCAATTAGAATAGTTTAGTTGTTGAATCTGCATGAAACAAAACTCAGTTTACAGAATACTGACAAGTGATACCTTTTTGGCGGGCATACAACAACAGACAGGAAATATGTACGCTAATCTTAATATCGGTTTGTCATTCGTAAGCATAGTTCGAAAATCATAAATCGGACGAAGCCAAAAATTATTGTATAACCACAAAACGTTCGTAAAGTTCGATAGAAGAAATCTGAATGTCTGGTCTTATAGAATTGAATATACTCAAGAATAGAATGGAAAGATTATCCTTTGAATATTCTCTGTGGTTTTTATGCAATTTGATTTCGATTTATTTTATTATACTTCCCGTCATTTCAATATGAACTTTAACAAATTAGGCAGGACTATGATCGGTCCTAAGTCTCAATGGCTACAATCATATTTCGTAGTTTCATTATTATATCGTCTCCGTCCCAACTAAACGGCTAAACTTATGCAGTGAATCAATAGCTCTATTAACACACTTCGTATGTTGTACTTGAATAATTTTTTTTTACAATATACAACTCCATACACACGCGCAATGACCAGACATTAAATTTACTAAACATATCTGGGTCTTATCGGAAACATCGAATTTCATCAAAAGAGTCCCTAAACACTGCCTTATCGACGGAGTGGGATAAAATATCCGGAAATGACACCAGCAATTTAGTGAGGAGTACGCGTCTACTTCTGGAAGACATTATTGTAACAAAAGAAGGGGCCACAGGGCATAAAGCATCGTAAAATCATAAATTTTTATATTAGTTTAAAAAATTTGTTGTTGGATTGCATACTAAAATAAGTTTACGCGAATACAACTCTGAACGCTATGTTTTCGTTATAACTTTATGAGACTATGTGAAACCCCTAAATATATAAATAAATAATATTATGTGGTTTGTGTTTTCTGGAGTGCTGCAGGTTGCACATTTGTCATCGTTGTAAATATTATTTTTGTTGAGAGTAGCTTTGCAAAAACTGTGGGCTGTAAGGATTCGGTTGAATTGTTTTAGTTGTGTGGTATTCATTTTAGTATTTTTGTTATGAAACCATGTTTGTTTGATTAAATGAGGGTATACATATTGCCCCGTAGTCTTTGCCCTTTGGCATTATTTTCCCTTTGTAGTCTTGCTTCCATTCTTCTTTGATTCTATTTGGGATTTCTTTTATTGCGACTTTGATTGTCCATGGTATACGTATTCGTTCTCCCATTTGTGTTGCTGCTTTCGCCACCTCGTCGGCTTTATCGTTCATTATTATATTTGAATGTGCTGGTACGTGGTGGATTTCTACTGATTCTATTCTTGAGGTGTTTATTGTTTGAATAATGTTGTTTCTTATATAGTTGTCACTATCGTTGTCTTTTATTGTTGATATTCCGCTCAAGCTGGCCGTTAGTATAGCAACTTTGAGGAAACCTTGTTGTATGGCGAATTCTACGGCTTTATCTATAGCTTTCCGTTCCGTTCCGTTGTCATTGAGGATAGATTTTTGTTACAATAAAAGGACTTAGTTGTGTGTGATTTTTCGTGTATAAATACCGCTCCTGATAAGTTGTTTTTTACCGATCCATCGGTGTATATAATTTCGAATTGCTTTGTTTCTAGTTGATGAATTTTTTCCTTGAATATTGCGTTAATTATTGTTTGGTTAGCTTCCCTTTTGCATTTGTATTTGCCTTTGAAGAATTTTGTATCTGTTGTAATTTTTGTGGTATGTGTGATCGTGTTCTTTACTGGTACTATGGTGTTAGTTCGTACTTCTGGCTTATTTTAAAGTAATTCGTTTTATTGTTGAGCTGGTTTACAAGTATCATTCTTTTGACTGGCAGGTTATATGCTATACATTTAGCCATCTCTTTCGCCGTGGCTAGTTAAAATCTGTATTTAGATGGTAGTTCTGCCGCCATATGGTATATGATGTGGGTTGGAGAGGTTCTCATTAGTCCTAGGCATCGGTCTTATATTTGCGTTACAGCAGGTGGTTAGTTTTTGTAGGGCGTATTCTAATTTTGCTCTAGCAAATGGCTTATATAATTGTAGTGCTCTGGTTGGTGATTTGCCGAAGGTACATCCGTTGATGATATTTAACCATTCACAAGTGTTGTTGGTTTTTTTAACAATGTGGTTCACGTGTTTGGTGCATGAGTTGTGTATGCTTACGTATCTTCCCAGGTATTTGATGTGTTTAACTTGCTCTAGGTATGTATTGTTGATTCGGATGTTAATTCGAGTGTTTCTTTGGTTGAAGAAAATAGTTTTGGTTTTGTTGAATTTTTTTTTTTATGTTGATTCTATTGCATTCGTTTGTAAATTCCTGTAGTTTTTCTTCTAGTTTTCTTTGGGCGTTTTCATGTTTTCATGTGAAAGCAGATTATAAAGAAGTCGTCTGCAAACTGGAAGAGGATACAGTTTTCGTCGTTTATTTGGTGAAGTTTCGCCGTGTAGAGGTTAAATAGCGTTGGACTGGTCACGCTTCCTGTCGTGATTTTCTGTTGTTCGAGGATTAGTGTTCTTCTTATCAGGAAGGATGATATCCAATTAACTGCTTTTATATTTAATTGTGCTTCTGATAGTGTCTGCTGAAGAGTGTTAATATTGACCGAGTCGTATGCTTTCCCCACATCTACGCATACATCACCTGTAGTTTTCTGTCTTTGTGGTAGGTGATTGTGTTGATTAAGTCGTTAATACATTGTGCTGTCGAGTAATGTTTTCTGAAACCATATGATCTTTCCGGTATGCAATTGAGTAGTTGGATTCTGTTATCTTTATGTAATTTAAGGATTCCTTCTATTGCTTTAGCGAGGACTGAGATCAAACATGTTGGTTTGTAGTTGAATATATTTGTTGGGTTATTATCTTGACTTCTCTCCATTTTTCACGTATGCACTCATCTTGCCATACATTTATAATTGTTTTAAATAATTTTTGTTGTTCCTTGGGTTGGAGAAGTGTTAACATTTTATAGGATATTTGGTCCGCACTCTTTGATGATTTTAAATTTCTGGATTAGAGGAATTCATTCAGGTTTTCTATTGTTAATTGCGTGGGGTGCTCTTGCTATGAATTCTAGGTATTTTCTTTGCTCTGTTGAGTTCCAGGAGTTTCTAATATCCTTTTCACATTGGTATTTTTTTAAATTGTTTATTTTGCCCAACATTTCTTTTATGTTTTTGGTTTCTGATATTTCTTTTATTGCCTTGTTAAGTTGTTTTTTTTTTTTGGTATTTGATGTGTTGTTTTAGGTTTGTTTTCGCGGTGATGAGTAGATTGTTATTTTCTATTGTCTTATATAGGTTGTATTTTTTCCTTGCTGCGCTTCTCAATCGAAATAGTTTTTGCGACTCGTTCGTCCACCAATTTTTGGGAGTGTATTTGTTCTTTTCGTGGTTTATGGTATGTTTTTGTGTTATTCGTTGGATGTTTTTGTTGAACTCTTCTAGATTGGCTCCTACTTTGAGGTTAGACATGTCCTTAAGTATTTTAGTAGTTAATACTTTTTTGGGCTTATTTCGGATTGTGAATTGGTCAGTAAGTGTTGTAATGATGGGACTGTGCTTGCTGTTGGTTATTTGTTGTAAGTTTTCCAAGTGTGCTGTAAGTAGTTCACGAATGTTACATCTATAGTTGATGATATATTATTATGTGTGAATGTTGGTGTGCCATCGTTTAGACAATGGTATTCGTTGTCTGTTGCTATGTTTTCTAGAATCGTGCCTTTATTGTTTGGTGATCCCAAGATGCTGATTTTGCGTTTAGGTCTCCGCCTATAACCGTTGTGCCATGTAGTTGTCTGGTATAGGTGAATAGTATATCAATGTTATTTTTAAAATTTGTTGCTGTTGCATTGGGTGGACAGTACACGTTGATAACATTCAAGTTGTTTTTCAAGTCTAGTGTGGTGATACCTATATTTTCAATGTATGAGGGTATTTTGAATATCGAAAATCTTATAGTTTTCTTTATATAAATTCCTACTCCGCCATATCCATCTTGTCTATTTGCGAAGGCATAGTTGTAGTCTTTAAAGCTTGTTTCAATGTTGTTATTTAGCCAAGTTTCTGAGAGGATTGCTATATCAATTTCGTTATTATGCATGAACACTTCTATTAATTGTTTGTTTCCCTGCTTTTTTAAATTTTGTGTGTTATATTGTAAGATTTGTATCGTTGCCGTCATGTTATGGGTCATCTTTGTTAATTTTCCATAGATCTAAACTTACTGTCATTTGCTTTAAAGTACTTTGGATATATAGTATATTAAGGTTTCGTATAGGGCCTTGTTATTAGTTTGTGTTGCGCTTTGCGTTAAACAGTTGTTTATCATTTGGTTGATTTTTGTCGGGAAGTTGTCCTGTTTTTGTATGTATTTATCTAGGTTGGTGGGGTATGCTAGCATTTTATTATTCGCCGTTATTGCGTTTTCTAGTGTTGATTGTTTCCATTCTTCCATGGTCTTTTGTGCATTGTTTTCTTCTCTTGTTTTGTTGTTGTTCGTTTTCGCGACTTTGGCATACGAAAATTGTTGGTGTATATGCTTCATAGCTTCTGCTGTATTGTTGTGTGTTTGTATCTTTCTCCTCTTTTGCAGTTGGGGAAATTCCGTGTCAAGGACAGCGTTGTTGTTAAATAGTTCGAAACGGTTTCCTAGTATATTTTTATGTTTTGTTTGTGCCTCTTTGATAGTGAGGTTTTCTAGGGTGGTTATCCTGTTAATTGCGTAGGCCTTGATCCTTGCTGGGCAGTCTTTGTTTGTAGCTTGATGGTTCCCTTTGCAATTTACGCATTGTTCCTTGCTGCACTTTATATTGTTGTCGTGGGTAATTCCACATTTTGCGCAGATCGAGTTTAGCTGCTTGCAATCCTGTGCGAAATGGTTGTACCT
Organism: Bactrocera neohumeralis; assembly: GCF_024586455.1. NCBI lineage: Eukaryota > Metazoa > Arthropoda > Insecta > Diptera > Tephritidae > Bactrocera > Bactrocera neohumeralis. Next base: position 92,609,308 of record NC_065919.1, read on the forward strand.
GTAGCAACGGTAGCATTGCGCAAATGCTACAAATGGTTTCACCTTTATCTTGGTGTAACCGAACGTTACTTCCTTCGGTACTTCCAGACCGTCAAACACTATTTTAACTCTCCGTGTGGGAAACTTCATCCATAAAAGCGCTTTGTAAGATGTTTACTTTTGCAATTCATGAAAGTTTTCCGACTGTTGTGGTTCCGACTGTGAATGGTACAGTGTGTGCAACTTTTTGAGAAGCATGCCAGCAGTTGCATTTGCTGGAACATGATAATCACTGGAAACAGACGAAGGACAATGCGATAGTTACTTCGCATGCCACTGAAGTTCGCATACTTTTCGCGAAGATCATTTCGACATATCAGCCTTCAAATTCGCGTTAATTATGGGATACGAAAAAATGACATTGCCGATGAAATTTTACATTGTATTCGCGAAGAATTGGAAATGGGCAAATTTCGGTTGATACTTCCAGTGGTTTGATATCAGTTTCACATCCCTTTTGTCAATTCATTTCAACGGAAGATGAAGTCATCACGAATGTTTATCCGCACATTGGCAAAATTATCGTAACTGCAATTGCTTGAGTGCAATTTTAGTTGCCAAAAATACCGATGTTAATGACAAACTGGAAGATTCAAAGTCAAATTTCGGGAGGTTTGCGCTCATATAAATTGATCGATCGTCTTGACAAGAAAGACGAAACCGTAAATTATCCAGTGGGATTTCCAAATTCTTTGGAGAGCCTTGGTATGCCCCAGCATCATTTGCGTCTCAAAGTTGGATCTGTCATTATTATGTTTCACAATCTTCATGCGCCGAAACTGTGTAATGGAACCCGACTGATTATGACGCAGTTATCGAATACAAGGGACATCCATTTCATTTCAAACGTATTCAATTTCCAGGGAAAATTGCCTTTGCGTTGACAATCAACTGGACACAAGGAAATCGGGAAATGCTATGTTTTTCACACGGCCAGTTATATGTGGCGTGTTGACGAGTTGGAAACCGATCTTCTCTGTATATTTACGCACCAGAACAGAAATCAAAAAAATTATGTTTATTAAGCTGCGCTCCATTAAAAAAATGTAGAAAAATCGAAAATAAATCATTTTCGACACAATATAATTTCAAAGCATATAATTTCACGCAGGACAACGGCTGCGGGGTCAGCTAGTATTTTATATTTTTTCCCCTTTTTTCGGGTTTAGTGTTGGTTGCTCTCTAGTACACGTTTGTTCACTTTCACTGTTCACTCGCGAATGAATGAAAATATATATTAATACCATGTTCAGACCAACACTTAATCACACGATTTCGGCTGTTGAATGGATTATCCCACTAATCTTAAAAATTTATCAAGATTTCGCCATACAAAAATGACAGTTCCAAATCACTTCATTGAAATGATTTCAGACTGATCCACGCCACAGAGAGATTTCTCTGTGCGACTCTGATTTTGCGCAATCTACTTGTCAGCACTGGAATCTGTTACATTATCAGAGCTGATTTAGACACTACAAAGGGGGAAAAATGTAAACAAACACATTTTTTTTAAAGCAATGAATATAATTTCACCTGAAAATCGACTTAACAAATGAAAAAATGCATCTTTATTTCTATTATATGGAAAATATTAAAAAAAAAGACGGCTTTTATTTGAAAATGCTATATGATGCTTTTGATAAATATTAAGCGATGTGAATTCTTGAATGACAATAACAGCTGTTTTTTGATCTTTCTACCGTGGTGAGAACACTGTTGGGTTATGAAATGCTTAAATGTAATCTAATCTTTTAAATTTTCGGTCTGAACATGGTATAAAACCACAAGATATGTATATTAATCTTAAAACAGATTAGCTTGTTAGAGATTTATAGACCTAGGTGTACAATTTATGTAAATTTTTTAATCACTCTATATTGTATAAGTAATACAATTCCTTTAGAATTTGTTTTAAAAAATTTTATTTCCCTTGGTAATCCCAAGGGCAGCAGGTCTCAGCGGAAGAGTTGAAATAACTGACTACATAAGAGTGACGTTAGCGTCTAAATACCTACACTACTTTGCCCTAACTTTAGTTGCTGCACGTTATTGGTCGCGTGACTTCTTAGTTGCTTACACTAGCAACTGTTTACCCAATTCTTTGCTGTCTTGCGTTTATTTTGTTGTTGTCACGCGCAAGGCTAAAAGTGTTCGATCAGTATAGTGCTAACTTATATATGTACATATAATCGCATTAACGTTTGGCATTACTCAAGTAAATTATATAAATATACTAGCCTAAACCCGCGGCTCCGCTCGCTCTTTGTTGTCAATGATATCATTTATCGTGATAAATACATAAATATATATGATGTAACAACATCTTCACAGTCTTTGTATCTGAATCGACGGCTAAAGCCCAGATACTACACTTAAAAAACACAGACTTGATCGTTCCTTTTAAAAGTTGCATTCTTCTGTGCAATGCTTCAGAATCATTTGTCAGCTATTATGCACTTATCCCAAATTACGATCCAACCTTTTTCTTCATTCAGTTACATTTTTATTTGTATTGTTGTATGAAATTTTAACATAAAGAGATAAAAAGTATCCTATGTCCTTACCCTGGTTCTAAGCTACCTCCCTACCAATTTTCAGCCAAATCCGTTATGCCGTTCTTGAGTTATAAATGGTGTGACTAACACAACTTTCTTTTATATATATAAGTAGATATGGATATGGGAGCTGGGGTAAATCGCAGAACAAAATCATATCTTTGGCACTTAACTATACACTTGGGGGTCAATAAAAACGCATCAGCACTAACGATGGAAATGTAGACTTCACAATAGGCTCTACTAATAACGAATCGTATGACCTAATTGAATTCCTTGTACCGGATCATACCGAACCAGTTCTAAAATCTGTATTCTTTATTATGTGTCATAAGTGATCAATGGAGTTTAAATCGTGCGAGTTTCCAGGCCAATTCGAGCATTGAATACTTAAATCTTTAAATGTGTTGACCAACTAAAAATAAAAATTCGATCTGAAAGGAACGTATACACCAATAATGTATAGATATTTAATACAAGATTTGTTTCTGGGCAAAACTTAGTCATTTTGAACGATGACATGGCCCAGAGTCATCCTGGAAGATTACGCTCTTCAATTGTGGGGAACCTTCCGGCTCTTATAAAAAGTGCACTTTTTAAGTAGTCGCTTAAACTTTTACATCGCAGTAATTTGTCTGTTCTCTCAGTTGACTTTAGCAATAGTTGAATGGCTGCGACCAATTAGAGCTGTTATTTGTCGAGAATATTACTTTTCTTCCCCTAATGCTAATATGTGAACTTTTTGGTTACGCGTTAATTTCTTCTCATTATTCTCATTCCCGTCTGAAGAACAAAGCGGCAGGGCGGATGGAGTGCCGTCCGAGCTATTCAAACACGGCAACGAAAAACTGATAAGGAGCATGCATCTGCTTCTGCTCAATCCACAAAAAGGGATACCATGTAATCTGCGCCAACTACCGGGGATAAGCCTCCTCAACATCGCGTATAAGGTTCTATCAATATGAAAGATTAAAGCCCACAGTCAACAAACTGATTGGAGCTTATCAGTGTGGCTTTAGACCTGTCAAATCAAAAACTGGCTAGATATTCACCATGCGCCAAATCTTGGAAAAGACCCGTATTGTAACGTTGCCTGGTCTCTCCACGGCACTGCTCATCCAATGGTTTCGGTTGAGGCTATACATAAGGTGCTTAAAACCCACCCCACAGTTCTCTTATACCGAGTTGCTGATGAGTGCTCTCAGAGAGTATGAGTGCAAGTAGAGGTTCGACGTCGAGAAGCTGTCTGTTGTGATTGCAGCTATATACATACATATGTATGTATACATATGTATATCTTTTTGAACATACGTAAAACCAATATTCGAATCATCTGTTTACTAATGTGACAAAACTTGCAAATGAAAACATTTGTAAGCAATCCTATTAAAGTTTTTAATGAGTTCCGAATTAAAAAAAGATTTTAAGAGATAACATTTATCGAATGAATAAAGACGCATTTGGGTGTTAAATTACGTTTTGTAAATCTAATATCTTTAAATATCCTGACTTTTTTTTCCAAAATTTCAATAATTAAGACATTTCGTGTTTTATACTTATGTTTTCCCTTATAGAAATAAAGATAAACTAATTCTAAATAGTAAAATATCTTGATTTCTTAATAAAATTGGTTTCCGTGACACCCAAAACCGATACAAATTCTGTTTCGAATACGAAATCTTTGATATTCTGCCTTTGCGAAGCAATTGCCCGATGCGACTCGCCTGTACATTTGTCGGATTCATATTTGTTACTAACTTATGTTCTTGTTAAAAAGTAAAGACGTATTTGGGTGTATAGAGTCACTCCGATTCCAACTCGCTTCATCATTCTGATCATTTATATATGTATATATATACATACAGTGTGCGACAAAACTAAAGCACGGAATCTACCTTGTCGGTATTTAACCGAATAAAATCATAAAGTAGGCATTACGTGATGTTTTATTGATTTGTATTATTAGTTCATGTATTCTTCTTTTAAAATTAGTAAAAATTAAACAAATTAACTTACTAAAATATTATATAAAATTAAATATATGAAGAACTCCAAAAATCTGGTGCGACAAAACAAAAGCACATAACTAAGAATTTACATTAATTGCACATTAATTGTTTGTCAAACGGTTTTAATGATCAAAAATGTTGGATATGTGTAGTTATTACCTAATTAGAAAAATATTAATGCATATTCAGTTGCAGTTCGTCATTCAGTACGGTTGGTTGTATGTTAAAGAGAAAGATATTTCAATGGCTCGAAATAAGTATTCTGTTCATTTTAGAAAAAAATTTGTTAAGGATTTTAAGGAAAGAGAATCGGTTATGACTATTGCAAAAAAGTTTGGAATAAATCATCCTAATATTTCCCGAACATTTAGCTGATTTGGCAAATCAAGCTCTTTGGTTACAGCGCATAGAGGTAGACGGCCGAGAGGATAAGGAAGTCATTCGGGCAATAAAAAATTACCCTTTTATATCGGCAATATCTATTGTAAGACAATTACGGTTAAATATATTACAGAGATCCATACAACGTCGAGCTGTCGACGGGGAATTTTCATGCTACCTGTAGCAAGTTATTGCAAAAAAGCCGTATTATTTATTTAAAGAACAGACTGGCGTGATTTTAATTTGTGAGGATGCACATAAATTGAGCGATTACCAAATGGCAAACTGTACTTTTTTCTGGCGAATCGAAGTTTAATATCAAAGATTGAGATGGGCTGAAGCTGGTAGGCAGACCGAAGGGACAACGCCTAAATCAACGTTATAAAACAAGCGCGGTGAAACATGGTGGAGACAATGTACTAGTGTGGGGTTGTTTTCCAGGGAATGCAATAGGATAAATTCATCATATAAACAGTATAATGGACAAATATAAGCATAAAAATATTTTTCAGAATATTAATGCTGCCACATGTTGCAGAAGAAATGGCTTTAAAATGGAGTTATCAACATGACAACGACCAGAAACACACTGCTATTTGTGTAAAAAAGTGGTTTGTTGATAACAGGAATGAGGTTTTGAAGCGACTCGCACAATCACCTGATCTCAATCCCATAGATAACCAATGGTAAATTGTAGATCGAAAAATCAGACTTGAGAATTGTAAAAATAAGGCCGTTTTATACAAGTGAAGGTAGCATGGAAAAGCATTTCCTGGGACATATCAAATAAATTAATTGAGTCCATGCCTAGCCGATGTGCAACTGTATTGAAAAATAAGGGATACGCAACCAAATATTGAAAGACATAAATTTTTCAATCATAAAACCATTTCGTGCTTTTGTTTTGTCGCACCAAATTTTTGGAGTTTTTCAGATATGGTATTTTATATATTTTTTTAATAAGTTAATTTGTTTAATTTTTACTAATTTTAAAAGAAGAATACATGAACTAATAATACAAATCAATAAAACATCACGTAATGCCTAATTTATGATTTTATCCAGTTAAATACCGACAAGGTAGATTCCGTGCTTTAGTTTTGTCGCACACTGTATGTATGTATGTACATATATATGTATAACCCCTTATCAAACTCGATTATTTTTACCATAAGTGATAAAAACAACCGTTAAGCGAACAAAAGTACTCTGTAGCAACATGTTGCAAGAGTATAAAAATATACTATATTATTATAGGTATTATATGTATACCTATGAACTTTAACTTGCTTAGTTTACGTTATTTTTAACTATCTATTGCAAATTCAAATCGTCAAGTATATCAATCAGTGCTCTCAAAAAATTATTTACAACGGATATCAAACTGATTTTCAGCCGTGCTAAAAGGATCAGATTATTTTTAACCTGAAAAATATTTAGAGTGTGAAATATGATTTTGTTTTTTCGTAAAAATAAATGTTATTAAATATCAATAATTACTTTGCAAAAAAACACTACCTTGTTTCTACTATTTTGTGGTAGTAACGTATTTTTTAAAATTCAATCAATAGAGCTGTTTTTCAGAATTTTTTTACACAAAACATATTTTGAAAAGATTTTAGTCAGACGAGAGCGTATTAAAAATTAGTTTTTTATTTAAATTGCGAAACTGGTCCAGTGATCAAATATAATATCGAAAGTGTACTAAGAGCCCTGCAATTTTCTCTTACTAATTCATACGCTCCTCTTAAATTTAATCTAATCTTCGTTTCCAATTAATCCAATATTCTTTGCCTTTTAGTAATTTATAATTGATAACAATTACCAGTAGCAGTAAAGGCTCATAGTTTTCAGACTTTAAGCGTTAAAGGCAACTTGAAAAATGCGCGAAATCGTACATATACAGGCCGGACAATGTGGCAATCAGATTGGCGGTAAATTTTGGGAAGTGATATCTGATGAACATTGCATTGATGCCACAGGCACTTATTATGGCGATAGCGATTTACAACTAGAACGTATTAATGTGTATTATAATGAAGCTACTGGTGCCAAATATGTACCTCGTGCCATTTTGGTCGATTTAGAACCGGGCACTATGGACTCGGTACGTTCTGGGGCTTTCGGGCAAATCTTCCGTCCGGATAATTTTGTATTTGGTCAGTCAGGAGCGGGTAATAATTGGGCCAAGGGCCATTATACAGAAGGCGCAGAACTGGTGGACTCCGTACTTGATGTTGTACGCAAAGAGTCGGAAGGATGTGATTGTCTACAGGTGTCGAATGTACCGCATATATTTGAGTATGGTAAAGACTAACAATTTTATTAATTTATAGGGATTTCAGTTAACGCATTCTCTTGGTGGCGGCACAGGCTCTGGCATGGGCACACTATTGATATCGAAAATTCGTGAAGAATATCCTGATCGTATTATGAATACATTTTCTGTAGTGCCCTCGCCTAAAGTATCCGATACTGTGGTAGAGCCATACAATGCTACGCTGAGTGTACATCAGCTGGTAGAAAACACTGATGAAACATACTGCATCGACAATGAAGCTCTATATGACATCTGTTTCCGTACGTTAAAGCTAACTACGCCTACCTATGGTGACCTAAATCATCTGGTATCTGCAACAATGTCTGGAGTAACGACATGTTTACGCTTTCCTGGTCAGCTAAATGCAGATCTGCGAAAGTTGGCTGTGAATATGGTGCCATTTCCTCGTTTACATTTCTTTATGCCTGGTTTCGCTCCCTTGACCTCTCGTGGTTCGCAACAGTATCGGGCACTAACCGTACCTGAATTAACACAACAGATGTTTGACGCTAAGAACATGATGGCTGCTTGCGATCCGCGTCATGGGCGGTATTTAACGGTAGCAGCCATATTTAGAGGGCGTATGTCAATGAAGGAAGTGGACGAACAAATGCTGAATATTCAAAATAAAAACAGCAGCTTCTTTGTGGAATGGATTCCAAATAACTGCAAAACAGCTGTTTGTGACATACCTCCACGTGGCTTAAAAATGTCCGCCACATTTATTGGAAATTCAACAGCGATTCAGGAATTGTTTAAACGAGTTTCCGAACAATTCACGGCAATGTTTAGGCGTAAAGCTTTTTTGCATTGGTACACCGGGGAGGGTATGGATGAGATGGAGTTTACCGAAGCAGAGAGCAACATGAACGATTTGGTATCGGAATACCAACAATATCAAGAAGCGACCGCTGATGAAGAGGGAGAATTCGACGAGGATGAAGAAGGAGGTGGAGATGAATAACAGTTCCCTCAGATGTAAAGATGATAGCTAATGTGTCTAATTCATAAGTTTTGCTAAATTTTAACTTTGGGCGCAGAATGCAATTGTAAAATTGGATTGTAGCATGCTTAATTTGTAATTTATCCCTCAGTCAGCACTTTGTGTTCATATATAATATTTGATTCCTATCTGCTGTATACACGCATTTCAGTGGAATTTATTTTTCTTGTAATCTTTTTGAATAATTTGTCAATAGAACGAAACTAAATACACAATTATGTATGTCCAGACCAAATTAAAAAAAATAGAAAAATTTTACATTATTACTACTTCGTATGTAGCGGATGTGAATATTTGTAAATCAAATTTAACGCAATCGAACTGAATTGAGTTTCTGAATGCTGCAACAGTTTAAAACATTAACTTACATTTTATGCGGATATTGAAGCACTATTTTTTTTAGCGCCAAAAAATTCAACAAAAACAGGAAAAAAGTTAACTTCGATTGCACCAGATACCTTTATTAGCTACATTTCTTAGAGTAAATATTTGTTTAACTAAATCTGAAAACGTAACTGACCAACGGTTTGCATCCAGGAGAAAACGTTTTGCTAGTTCTCTCTTGATAAAAACCTACCTGTCTCAAGGTATATATTATAAAAATCTTTGTTTCGAACGTTAATTTTAAATGGCTGTTTTACGCCGATCTGAACAATTTGTAGCTATACCTACAAACGTCATTTCCAGTGTAAGAAACGTTGTGGTTAGAATTTGAACAACAGTCGAGTAATTTGAAAAAGATTGGTAAGTAATTTACTAATTTGTGAATTGATAACATTTGTGATAGCGAAAGAGGGTAAACCATTCTTAATTTTTAACAATAATATATCGTCGCATGAAATGCAAAATAACGTAACATCACTCTTCATAGGTTTATAGAAGAAGTAAAAAAAAAAACTATTTGAAACAAAATTTTCATATATGTAGCACCGCAAAGCAAAGCAAAATTTTCAAGCGCACACATACCGATCGAACGCACTTGTGTGCTCGTGTATGGGCGCTTTAAATGAACCATAAAGTGTCGAACACATAGAGCGCGACAGACTGCAAGCGACAGCTGTCAAATATTAAAATACACACGTTCTAATGGACACAGTTATTAATACAGCTGAACGACTACACGACTGCAGGCCGACAGTTGACGCTTTCGCTAACTTCAAAATATTCTTATATTTGCCAACGACAGTAGAGCGCCACTAATATGTAAAATTATTCAAAGCTCTAACAAACCAGACGTTATTTTACAAATAGAAGCATAAAACAGCGCTGTTATATCATTTGTAATAAAAATTTATAATTTAAAACAAATAAATTTACCTATTTAATTATTTTTTGTATAACAAATTTCACTTTGAACAAAGCATTAAAATTTCATTGAAGTAAAAGGTATTAGTATGGCCACAACGAAATTGTGTACATGCCGGCCATTGTTATGTCGCTGCCTTCTTACAAATGTTCATGTAGAAGAATTCACGACGCCATTTACAGTTCAGGGTCATGCTGCCATGTCGTGTCGCGCTCTATGTGCTCAGCACTTAAGTATGAGAAGGGAATGTTTAAGTAAAAATGCGTACATAGGCAAGAATGATTGCAATTGATAACATTATAATTGTACGTAATATAATTAGTCTACTTGCATTATTATTCAAGATCTTGTGTCTTGCTTGATAACCTTACATAATTTATACTAAATATGAGCCAATTGTCGAAACGTAAGTAAAATATTAATATATTAATTTGTCGTCTAACATGCACCGGAGAACGTTAAATATTTTAGACGTTCTCTGCATACAGAACATTTGTATATGCTCTTAGAGATTATGCGATTGGTTCTACTTCAATTGAAAGTTGGTGAAGATAAATCGTCGAACATACATAATGCTGTTGACAAAATTGCTCAAGCTGTACATGAATATAAACCTCGCATGGTAACTTTGCCTGAATGTTTTAATTGTCCTTATGGTACCAAATACTTCAGGAAATACTCTGAAACAATACCAGATGGTTACACTTCACAGCAGCTTTCTGCCTCCGCAAAGGCTCATGGTATTTATATTATTGGAGGAACGATACCAGAGCTAGGTGAAAATGATCGCATTTACAATACTTGCACTATTTGGGACCCTACTGGAAAATTGATTGCGAAATATCGTAAAATGCATCTTTTTGATATTGATATTGAAGGAGGAATTCGCTTCAAAGAGTCGGAAACCTTAACTGCGGGTACCGATTTTACTGTGGTAGATGTAGACGGTCATAAAATTGGTGTTGGTATCTGCTATGATATACGTTTTGAAGAGTTGGCCCGAGTATACCGGAACGAAGGTAGTCCTCAAACAATATATGTACATACATATGTATGTATATAATATATGTATATGTCTGTAAATAATTTTATGTACTCTAATTAAAGGTTGTGAGATGATAATCTACCCCGGTGCATTTAATATGACTACAGGTCCTTTACATTGGGAGCTTTTGCAACGTTCGCGAGCCAACGACAATCAATTGTATGTTGTAACGACATCGCCTGCTCGTGATGAAAATGCTGAATATGTGGCTTGGGGTCACTCAACTGTAGTTAATCCGTGGGGTCAAATTTTAAAAAAAGCTTCTCAAAACGAAGATTTAATTTCAGTAGATATTGGTAAGAAAATATATAGAATACATATATGTATCAGAATTATAGCGTGTACGTTTCCAGATTTTTCAATCGTAGAACAAGTTCGTGCACAAATTCCAACTTTCAAACAACGCCGCTTGGACATGTATGTAACAACACGTTTAAAATAAAATGTATGTAGGTGGTTTTGCTATTGTTTCTGAATAATAATAAATTTTCCCAATTGTGAAATTACATTAGTAATGAAAAAAATTTTTACTAAAGCTGTCTGAGCTGTATAACCGTAAATCTTCTACATACACATACATATGTATGTATATCCATAGGTAAGTAACCTGCATACCAAGTTTCATCAAGATATCTCAATTTTTACTCAAACTCTCGTGGACGGACGGACCGACAGGCAGTCACTTTATACTTATATCTGTATTATGTACATATCGCTCATTTGCTGCAACGTCGTCATAACTCAAAAAACGTGATTTTTGAGTTAAGGATGCAGAATTGTTCGTTATATGTTCGTTATATCATACTTCATGTTGAGTGAAAAATTCATATGAATACCTCTTATATGCTCCGCTTGAGAAGAGAATATGATTCCTGTCTTCCGTGTAAGGTTGGAGTCAGTTGAAAACTTTTAACGCGTTTTCTGGCAAATCGATTTTTTTGACTTATGCCGGTCTTGCAGCAAATGAGCGATATGTATATGTATAACCCTGTATGTCTCTCTATTAGTTAGGTCAACAAGACTATTATACTCTGTAGCAACATATTTCAAGAGCATAAAATATATACTATACTTATATCCATACGAATATTATAAATGAGAATATAAGCACATATGTTTCTTACGTCCCGCCGAAATCACGTGACCGATCTTAATGGAACTTTATTCATACTATCAGTCGTATGGTATTAGAAAGGACATTTATTATTATATTTTTTACGTTGTGAAAAACAACTATTTTGACAGATCACATACAATTGTTTTTCAAATAGATTAGAAAATTTTAAACTTGAAAAAAATTATATTGGTATATATGTATAGTATGATTAAGGTTGTTTCATAACTACTATATGATACTAGCTTGCAAAGTTTCTACTGGAATTCAAATTCTCACTTTAATTCTAAAATTAGTACAATTGAAACTAAATGCAGAATGAACTAATTTATTAAAAATACTATATCCAAGCATTAAATATCGCGTGTTAATGAATTTTGAAGAAAAATTAAAAACATTTTTAAAGCGATGTTAGACTTGAATTTTTCAACGTTCAGCGCAGCATGAGGAATTTTTCATAGTAAATTGCCGCTGCCCGTTTTATTAAGGGACGAAAGTTTCTCATACTCAAACAACACACTGAGTCAATCAACCAATTCCGTACTTAGGCACAGATACAAACTACTAAAACCATCTTTTGGAGTAATTCGAATTTACGAAATTTTTTTTGAATTATTAAATCAAGTGCAAAAAATGCACTTATGTATACAACCTAATAAATAATAAACAGTTTAAAACCTTTCTACTCAGAAGAAAAAATCTCAATTAACTATGTGTATTTATTCCACTATATGGTCGCTGGACTTGTTCAAAAAGAGCTTTTATCGCTTCATCCGTAGCCATTAAAGGCTGACTAATGAATTGTAAGGACTTTACTGCATATTTTTCAGCATCACAAAGAGGATTTTTACTAGTGCTCAAAATCTCTATGTCACCTTCGGGAATTCCAACACCAGAGTGCAGTACCATTTGATGTACGATATTTAAATTTTCGGCACTAAGGTTAATTACATCAGTACTTGGAAGGTTTAGATAACGAATCTTTGCAACAAATTTTAAATTTTTTAAGATTTCTAGCTGCATTTCTCGGATTTGATGTGTTGCGTGGAGTAATCGCTTAGTGGATTCTTCAAGTATTTGGTTCTTCTGCATTAGGTCAGCTTTCCATCGTGCTAGTTCTTCTACCATAACGCTACTAGCAAGAAATTTGGAACGCCACACTTCGCACTGGCCCGCAAGAAACTCAATTTGCTCCTAGATTAAATATTCACTTTTTTAGATTTATTTTGAATACGAAGTTAGTATACTTAAAAGAAACGTACCGTGTGCGTTGTTAAATTTTTCGCGGTATCTAACAAGGCCCGTGCCAACTGAAGTTTGTCTTCTGTGAGCACATTAACATGTGACTGCATATCTTCACCTACAGATGCTACCAACAAATTTTTTAACTCAGAATTAACTTGGGTTTGAAATCTAAATTGTCCTTGGTAATAATCTCGTTCCTCCGTAATTTTCCTGAGTTCTTCTCTTAGTTTCTCAAATTTAACATCCAAAGAACTGTTGCCACAATATTCCTCGCTGTTCTTATCGCCTAATTCTTTGGAACGCATTGTTGACATTTGACTTACAAGTACTCCAATATCTAAATTATTTTTATTTTTCATCGCTGTTTTTGGGTTTGGAGTAGATACGATGGAACTTGTTGCGCCTGTATATGGCTCATATGGTATAAATTTTGGAGGTTTATTTTTCTTATGTGTACCCGTGGCTTTGGCTGATTTGACTAAATGAGGAATCATTTGAATCAATTTACCTCCTGGTAAGACTGGTGCAAGACTACATGGTCCTTCGTATCGGCGATAAAGTGTTTGCAGTCCAGACTGTAGGAGTTGGTCGTTTAGGCATGTTGAACTGTTATTTGTGGATTTTTTGTGAACATTTTCATGTATGGTAGCACTAGTTGGTCGACGAACGGCATAACGAGATTTGACGTTTGCTTCCTTACACGTATTAGTTTGCTCTTCTTCCATTCCATCACCACTGGTTCTGTGTCGCTCCAAAACGCCATTTGAAATTTCCATTTAACTTTCTAAAAGTTCAACAAATTTTAACGATTTTAAAAATTTAGTAGCGGATTCGGATGCAATATAGATAAATTACTAATTTGAACAATATATAAGATAAATTAAATGCAAATTGTCGAAATTTCACTCAATGATGTCAAATTTTTAGAAAAGAATGTCAAATATAGGAGGTTCGATTATAGACAGTGTTGCAAAGTTTAGAATTTGAAAAAATTAAAGCAAAGCATACTAAATTATTAATTTTAAAATTTAACGTTTTTTTAAATAATACTTTGTTTGTTATCTATTTAATAATAAGTTCTTGGAATATTTACGTTATTTTATTTCAAATATAAGGAGTATATATTAGAAAAATTCGATATTCAGATCGAATAATAAAACATCTATTAGATTTTTAGTTTCTGATTACTATCTTACGCTGTGCCCAGACACGCCAGTAATTCGATGCGATTAAAGAATACGTATAATTACCAAAAATATACGCAGACATGCAACTTTTTTGTGTGGCCATGCTTGCAAGTATATTTTAAAAGTGATTTCAATGAAAAAGTTACTTGCATACCATATACATTTAAAAACCGATGTGGCTAGATATGTTTTGCTTGTGAGTACCGAATTGCGTAGCCACCATGACGAATCCATTAAACATTAATACATAGGACGACAGCATCTGCCACCTATTAAAATAGACTGGTGTACAATTACACAGACAACAGACCGACTTCACAGCAGCAGGCTTGCAGTTGTCAATATCGCCATATTAGATATGTTTCTAATATTGCCGACGGCAAGAAATAAAAATACGTAAGTTACAATATATTACCTGATCAAAGTATTCTTTATGTTAGGAATCTATGTCGACTCTTTGCATAAGCAGAAAAAATTTACCAGATTAGAAAGTAATAAATGTACAAGTATAATAGCAAGTTCGCTGGGAATTCATGGCTAAATCTCGCATCCACTACCATACCTAAAATTGATTAGCGTTGATCGAAATCGTGTGCTGAACACATAAAGAGCGACAGACTTCAAGCGACATCTGTCAAATATTAAAATACACAAGTTCTTAAGGACACAGTTAAGTCGCCGTGCAGCTGTCTAAATAACTGTGTTCTTAATATTATGTTCGAACCGACATTTGAAACATTTTGAAAACACATTTGTATGTCGTAGAATCTAAGTCGTTCGGACCGACAATGTGTCTTTTCGAGCGGCATTCTCTTGCCCTTGCACGATGACACAAAATGCAAAAACCCTATGCCGAAATATGCAAGGCAAAGAGAGCACCGTGATATATGACGGCACGAAAATAAACATGGGTTTTGGTCTGACATATTTTACAGCCGTTGCAAATAATTGTCTGCGTGTGTTTGTTGTTGTGCCGTTGCACCAAGATGAAAATTCTGCAATACGTGCACGGTGCAAGGGTTTTGCAAGAGCAAGAGAATCCCCCTAATATGACAATATCAACTGACAGCTGTATTTGTATATGGATTGTAAACATATATCAAGTGACAATTTAGAGCCGGCAAAATATGTTTTCCAATAAAATCGATTAAAGTAGAGCAGACACCGATTATGAGTGGAATGTAAGTTTTCAAGTAGTTTTCAGCGAAAACTGTGTTTTCGTTTGACATATTTTACATGGACGAAAACACAAGTTTTCGTGCGAAAGCCAGTTTTTCCCACGAAAACATGTTTTCGTTGTCGGTCCGAACACAGTATAAGAACGTGTGTATTTTAATATTTATTTAAGTATACATATTTGACAAATGTCGCTTGAGTTCTGTCGCTCTCTATGTGTTCAGCAGAACAATGTATTTGTTTTTGTAAGAATTGTCAAGAGCTAAACCGAAAAAAAATAACTGTAAACTAGTGTCGTAATCTTGTATTCTATCATTCTTGGTCCCAATATTGAAATGACATTTCTTCCTAATAGGGCCCATACACGACACACATGTGCGTTCGATCTGTGTGAATTCGTTTCGCCCATACACGACACACAAATCCATTTTGCTTTCGTTCTTCACACAGTGAACATGTGCGACAGGCAAGCGGAACATTTCTTCGAATTTATTTCTAATGTAGCATCGATTTCTTTGTATTTCGTTAATAAGTTATTCCAACTTTTATTTTTCTCAATTTCATTTTTATATTTATCACTTTTCGTTTGACAAATTGCCAATTAATTTTTTATAAGATAAATAAATTCTGATACGAAATCTTTATTAATCGATTTTTTTTGCTTAAATCTCGGTTTTTTTTAATGATTATTCTTAATTGGCGGGCAGGATAGAAAAAAAACTAAACGTTGTATCTTCTATTTAAACAAAAAAAAAAATTGAGAGAGAATTGTCAAGTTTTAACATATTTTTAAACAATATAAAGTAAAATTTGTTTGGTCAAAAGCCACTATTTATTCAATTTTAAAAAAAGTTGTAAAATTTTACACGTTTTTTGGAATTTTCTTAGTTTAACTAGAAGATAAATTATTAAAAAATATGAATCTCTTCGAATTTTTTGTTGCCGATAGAAATTGCGACCTGCATCCTGCCCGCCGTCCGAAAAATGCACATGCGAGATGCATCGGGCAATTGCTTCCCAAAGGCAGAATATCAAAGATTTCGTATCCAAAAAATTTGTGAAAGATATAAAACTATAAAGCCTAGAAATTTCGCTTGAATCAATTATTTCTTTCCCTCCCAAAAAATCCTCAAAAAAATCGATTTTTGAAGCCTCGAAAGCAGGCGCTCCCCTTAACACTTGCCATTCTCCGCGATCTTTACTGTTCGGCGACACGAGAAAAATGAGATTTTTGTGCGCACACAACGCCATACACGACACACATGTGCGCACACCGATCGTAAAAATCAAAAATTTTCGCGAACATGAGTAAACGTGTAAACGATAAAGATCCTTTTTTTACTAATATATTTCTGGCAAAAATAAGATAATAAGAAAAGGAGCAAGATCCTTTTTTTTCAAATGTATTTCTGGGGAAAATAAGAATATGGAATACCAACTAGTATGCCATATATTGAAAGCAAAAAGCTGTCACTTCGGCAGTTTGACAGCGCAGTTTTCATTTCTATGAAAATTTCGAAGAGGCAACATATCCCATTGCGCATATGCCGACGGCATTTTCATTTCGGTAATATGAAATTTAGTAGAGCGAGTATTAAGACGGTTGTGTTATGTTATAAAAATAAAGTACATTTACAAAATAACATTTTTCCAAAAAATTAATATTTAGTTTACTATTGTTAATTTACAGAAAAATTATGCAAATTGGGTTGGGAATGAGCGAAGTCTTAAATTTAATAAACTTATACAAGCACAAATCAATACATATATCATTCCTCATTTTAAATTTATTATTTTAATTGGTATATAAAATTTATGCCACAACTATTATAGATAATAGATTAATAGATTTGACAGTTAGTATGCCATAAATTTTTGCCTGTCGAGATGCCCCGTAATAAATATATACTATAGAATCCACACAGTTAAACAAATTTATCATGAGTTTTGTTGACATTAGCTCGAGTTTTCGTCTTTAACGTAGCTATTGGCAGATGGCTAACTTTAAAGAAAATCTATAATTGTCAATTGTTTTGGGGATATTAGTTATACTAGAAAATAATATTATGTCGTCTGAAAAAATCGATATCATCGCTAAAATCGAGTTAATTGAACCTACAACCGGGAAACTAATTTTCGAGCACAAAACTGAATTAATTTTCTGCCAACCACATTTAATAGCTTTAAAATCGCTATCATTAGACCATTTGGAGGAAATGCAACGTAAAATATCGCGACAATTACAAGAGAAACTCATTCATGACCCTAGCGTAAATAGCATTCACAAACGTGTCTAAAGTAGAAAAGCTGTCCGTTAAATTGTTATAACAAACCTATAAGATAAGACCCTAAAATGGCCCACTTACTTTTACTAGCGGTCGTAGCCGCTTTACTACTGGCCGGATTTTTACTCTTTCGGTATGGAAATATTCCTCGTCAACACATTATTGTAACATTGTCGGTGTTAATGGCGTGGTGCTTTTCGTTTCTTATTGTCTTCACTATACCACTTGATGTCACAAATGTAAGTACATATTGAACTTAACTTATAAACATATGTATTTATGTTTTTCCTTTGAATTCAAGACTTTGTACCGACAATGTCTCCAGGAAAATAATGATATTGAAACATCCATGGCATCTGCAGATTTCAATAACTCAAAAGTTGAAATCACATCAGAAACAAATACACATTGTCAGGCTCCATGGGGCATGATTCCTGATGATGTTTTTCCAAATCTGTGGAGAATAATATATTGGTCGTCACAGTTTCTTACTTGGTTAATTATGCCACTTATGCAGTCATACTTGAAAGCGGGCGATTTTACCATTAAAGGAAAATTAAAATCTGCTCTTGTTGAGAACGCTATTTATTACAGTTCATATTTGTTCATATGTGGCGTTTTGTTGATTTATATAGCTGCTAAGGGTGTCTCTTTGGATTGGCAAAAACTAAAAGCCATCGCATCTTCAGCATCTAACACTTGGGGATTGTTCCTCCTAGTGCTGCTACTTGGTATGTAAAGAACATATATATTTATTTAAAACACTATAGCATGAGATTTATAGGCTATGCGCTCGTCGAAGTCCCTCGCTCTCTTTGGAATAATGCAACGCCTGGTTTTACATTACAATACGCTTATTTTAAATTAGCGAAATTAAGCTCGAGCAAAGCAGAGGCGGAGGAGAATGTAGACGATGTATTGGAGTCTCTACAAGGTATAAATCGTGCTATCCCTAATGGTTATGAGCTACGTTCATGTGTAGAAACAATACTACGCAAAGTACCAACCGAACTTATTGAGCGTGCGACCCGCAACTATAATCGTGGGGGTAGTATCGGAGACACTCCTACAATTGTACCAACAGAAAAGACATTAATACGGATTCATAAGCAAGTTATTAAGTCGTTGCAGACATTACAACGTAGTGAATCCCTTTGGAGTGTGCAGGTAGAGAAAGTTTTGTACTTGGAAGATATATCACGAAATATGCACTCGACAGATAGAATATTCAAATCAGAGTTTCCTTCCCAGCGTTCGCAATTATGTAGAATCCTTTATAGCCCCTCATTACATTGGTACTGGGAGTGCTTTTGTAAAAAACATTTTTTGAAAGCTCTTTGCATAGTGGCCGCAATCATGTCCTTCATGGTCGTGTGGAGTGAACTGACATTTTTCAATCGACAACCAGTGCTTTCTATACTTGCTCAGGTTATAAATATTGCCAAGTATAATTATAAATTCTTTACTATCGAATTACTTTCAATGATTGTGTTATGCTATCTATTCTATTGTACTTATTCTACGATTTTGCGCATACGTTTTTTAAATCTTTATTACTTGGCACCACATCATCAAACAAATGAGCATAGTTTAATTTTTAGTGGCATGCTCTTATGTCGATTAACACCACCAATGTGTCTTAATTTTCTCGGTCTAATACACATGGATTCACATATAATTGAAAAGGTAAACTACTTTCTTATAATTTAATTGAAGGAACTAAATAGCTGATTGTTTTGCAGAGGATACTCGAAACATACTATACTCAAATAATGGGTCACATGGACGTTTTAGGCATAATTTCCGACGGTTTTAACATTTACTTTCCTATGTGTATGTTGGCATTTTGCCTGGCTACTTGGTTTAGTTTGGGTAGTCGCATTTTAAATGCTATGGGGTTTCAACAATTCCTTCAAAATGAAACCATTGCCACAGAGTTGGTTCAAGAAGGCAAAGATTTGATTGCGAGGGAAAAACGTCGTCGTCTACGCGCAGAGGATACGATGTCACGACGTAGAGACCCAACATCTGTTACGAATGAATATATTGCTAAATATCGTAATTTAGCTGGAACCGCCGTGCAAGTTGGTTCAATTGGCCCTTTACGCACACCAACGGATGGACTTTTGTGTGATGGAGACCGAATAGGATATGAAACTGTTTCACCACCATTAAACACTCGTATCTCACCAATAGGTGTGCCGCGCAGTCTATCAGAAGAAATAAATGAACGTTTCGGAGTTAGTACTCATCTGGAAATTGGTTTTAAGGGCGCCTCACGGCCCTTAAATAACATCGAAAAGAATTCAGATAGTTTGAATACGGATGAACGTATAAGATCCCCGCTTCGTGGTCTTTTCGATGATGTTTGATAAATAGTAGAAAAATACTATAAATAAAACTAATGAAGCTAGTATAGTAGAGGTGGTTTATTATATTCTATGAAGAATTAAATGGCAATGCTGCTACTAATTAAAATGTTTGAATCATTACTATGCTCAAAAATTAGCAGAAGTTATCTTTCAATCCAATATACTTAAATGATACTCGGTTTAAATATTTGCAGTTTTATTTATGAGTAATGAAAGTTGTTTTCTTTTAAGCATTGCATTATTAAAAGTATAGAAGTATCTTATCTTAGTATCAGACATCTTTGGCTCATGAAGATATGTTTTAATTCTTGAAGAAGTTATTTAAGTAGCACTTTGGTTAGGTTAGGTTAGATGGCTGATCGAAGATCGCACGTGGCCTGGTATATGTATTCCTTTTTCAAGCCATAGAAAAGAATTACTCCTGTGTTCGAACTTATAAATTAGCAAAACGCTTAGTAACCAATACAAATTTGTATAGGCGTTTAATTTCAACTCCCGCCAGTTCATTCTACCGATATCGGTTGTAGGGTGCTTGAGTGCAAGGCTTGTATCACTGATCTGCTATCTGAGTGGATGGTCATTTCTCTGAAGGAGGCTGCACTCTGGCTGCACCAAGCTTTGACCTATCCGTAAAGAAGCTCACTGTCCCTCTCCTTCAACGGCTACTTCCTACTCATAGTTCCCTCGTCGATATATGGGCAGAGAAAGAGCCGCCATAGTTCGGTTTGGCGACTCCATGACCTAAGTGATCCGGTATGAATTCAAAGTGTGTGAGGATAAGCGAGTATTCAGGTATGTACGTGTTCTTTTAAGAACCCAGATTCTCTGAGTCTGATAACCAATTTGGCAGCCTTACACCTTCCGACGATGTTTACGGGCACTACGTTCAAAATGGCGTTAAGTGTCATGATTGGAGTGGACCTTGTGCGCCACACGTGCTGATAAACGCCGGACGTTGAACCAGACCAGCATGCTTATCATCGTAGCGTTTCACAATTCCGCCACGTCACCTGCCGGTGGATTTCAACCGGTTTCCCCCATCCTATTGCTCACAGAGTGGATTCATGAAGAGACTTCTACTGGGGTCTTGGTCTAGTTGCTGCAGTTCGCAAGCGGCGGTTTCGTCGCCCCAGGAGCAGCAGTCCCACTCAGGATAGAGACAATAAAATCAGAGCCGACCAGCGCAAAGAAGGAGTCGTCTCAACTTACACTTACCACGTCAACTTAACGACGTGCTCTGAGGCCTACCAGGGTTTTAACGGGACTGCGACATTAGCCTGCCTCTGATGAGTGTCACCTCATCGTATTCAAGTGTCAAACTGCCGCAATAACCAGCCCAGGGTTCTACCAAACAGAACACTTAGCGTTACCCAGGATGCACAAACTTGGAGGCGATGTGGCACTACGCAAGAGGACATCCTTGACAGTAAGAACTTGAAGGTCGACTGCTATTTGGACGATCCTGCTGTCCTCTGTTCAGAGTTGAATCTTAATCGCCTATCCCGGCTCATAGAAAGGGCACTTGAGGACTCGTAACTGTTAATGTGGAGAAAACAGAAATCTGTCTTTTCACAAGAAGGACAAAAACTTTGCAATTCAATCTCCCTCCTTAAGGTGTATAAATATTGTACTCTTGAGCTCTAATAAATATCTTGTAGTTATCCTAGATAAAAAACTAAGCTGCAGAGAACAAATTGAGAGCAGGGCTTCCAAAACCTTCGGAACTGGAAATCCTGGTCATTACCACAAAGTAGGCTATTGACTCTATACAAGTGTCATCCGCGCCATGCAAATGTATGGTCCAATGGTATAGTGGATGGCTGATCAAAGGTTGAAACTGGATTTGGAACGGGCTCCTTGAGTAGTGCACAGAAAGCAGTTGCAAACTAAACGACTACAATTCAGTCTTTTAGGCCGAAATTTGCTCACCAGCAAGTCCATAAACATTCTAATGGATAGTGAAGCGACAATTAAGGCCATTCGTAGCACCAATACTACATAAATCTCATTGCGTTAGTTTATACGAGCAGGCAAAAAGTACACTTTTAGTAAGTAATTCGATTAATACCACATGGGTATCTGGTCATATAGAAAAGAAGAATATGAAAAGCCAGACGAGCTGTCCCGACACAATTCCCCTATGCTGTCCCAGGCCATTCAGCTCCTTCAAGGGTTGTATGAAGCAGTGGACCCTAGAGGAACATCTCACGTCTCGGAAAACAAGCAACACAGGGCATACCATAAAGTTACTTCACCCAATACTCCAACTTAAGAGATGTTCTGCAGCTGGGGTGAAAAAGAAAACGATTTTTTACCAAATTAACTGAGTTGCTGGATAACGCTTAAATTGGTTTCCATCAGTAAGTGCAGCCGGGGATCATGCGTCTCCATTTTCAACCAACCAACAATATTTTTATGTGAGTGTTCGTTATTTTAATAAAACCATGCGAAGTGTTCTCGACCTATTGAAGTACGAGAATGATGTACATATTTGAAAAGGGAACTCTTATAAAAACAAGATTTAAACATTGTCTACATTTCCATTGGTTAAATGAAGAGAATTACAGTCAGCTCCGTAAAATTAATTTTCACTACTTAATGGCTTTGAAAAATTCTTTCACTGTTGTAAAGTTTCTCTATCTTTGGTGAACATAGACTATAATACGCCAATAATGTAACCACAGGTGTTAAAAGATTATCTAAAAAATTCCTTGTATCACGTGCGCTGTGAATACTATTGTTTACAGAATAAAATAATGTATTACGACTTTGCAGAACCTAATCAAATCTTAAAAAAAACAAGTAAGGAAGGGCTAAGTTCGGGTGTCACCGAACATTTTGTACTCTCGCATGATAGCCACGCCCACTTTTCCAAAAAAAATTACGTCCAAATATGCCCTTTCCTAATGCGATCCTTTGTGCCAAATTTCACTTTAATATCTTTATTTATGGCTTAGTTATGACACTTTATAGGTTTTGGGTTTTCGCCATTTTGTGGGCGTGGCAGTAGGCCGATTTTGCCCATCTTCGAACTTAACCTTCTTATGGAGCCAAAAATACGTGTACCCAGTTTCATCATGATATCTCAATTTTTACTCAAGTTACAGCTTGCACGGACGGACGGACAGACAGACATCCGGATTTCAACTCTACTCGTCACCCTGATCACTTTGGTATTAATATATAACCCTATATCTTACTCTTTTGGTTTTAGGACTTACAAACAACCGTTATGTGAACAAAACTATAATACTCTCCTTAGCAACTTTGTTGCGAAAGTATAAAATTAAGTAAAACTTAATAATAACAAAAAAAGCAAATAAATAGCTAAAAATGTAGTACCTAATATCACACGGGTTGGCTATCGCATCTTACACAAGTGTTGCTCACGTGTCTAGTAATTTGACTGTCATAGAAAAAACTATGAATAAGATAGACTACAGGAACCTGAATATTTTGAAAAATAAATTTAATTCCAGTGTCGAAAAAGTGAGTTTGAATCACTCTTGGGTGTTTCAGCAGGACAATGATTCTAATTGTTTAAGAATAGACACTCTGTCACGTACCCAAGGAATTGAATCACCCCCTCAATCACCATACAAAAGGATAATCAGCCTTAAGGACATGCTTAAAGATGTTATTGCAGAAGAATGACAACAAATTTTACCGGAAGTAACAGAAAATCTTCTCAATTCAAAGCCACATCGTTTACAAGTCATAATTAGAGAAAATGGAAAGCATACATACAAAGTAGTAAAAATATATTTCCAGCATTTATTGTTCTTTTGTACACTTTCTTTTGCCGCCAGAAATATGGAGGAGTCAGAGGAGGAAATGCAACATAATTATTTTAGTTATTTTTTATTAATCGATTTTATTTAAAAAATATTTAAATTGTTATGAATTTATGTATATTTTTATTTTTATGTAAATACTATTACATAAATAAATAAATTCTAAGGTATCAGTATTTCTTAAAAGAAATTAAGCATTCTAACAATAGGATGAAACACCTCTGTAATGGAAGTAAAGAATTCAAAATGCTTTATTATTGAAAATTGACTTATGCTCTTTTCAAGTACTACGGTTTTTCGATTGGACCGAATTTTCATAGAGTCGAAATTATATAAAAAGGGATAAACCGACAATCTATGAAATTTTATATTAAGTAAACACATAAAAAAAAATTCCAGTATTAACACCACCAACAATGTCAGCCTGGAAATCCAAAGCAGGATTGCTCTTGCCAACAGGTGCTACTTCGGACTGAGTAGGCAATTGAAAAGTAAAGTCCTCTCTCGACGAACAAAAGCTAAACTCTATAAGTCGATCATAATTCCCGTCCTGCTATATGGTGCAGAGGCTTGGGCGATGACAGCAACCGATGAGTCGACCTTACGAGTTTTCGAGAGAAAAATTCTGCGAAAGATTTATGGTCCTTTGCGCATTGGCCACGGCGAATATCGCATTCGATGGAACGATGAGCTGTACGAGATATACGACGACATTGACATAGTTCAGCGAATTAAAAGAGAGCGGCTACGCTGGCTAGGTCATGTTGTCCGGATGGATGAAAACACTCCAGCTCTGAAAGTATTCGACGCAGTACCCGCCGGGGGAAGCAGAGGAAGAGGAAGACCTCCACTCCGTTGGAAGGACCAAGTGGAAAAGGACCTGGCTTCGCTTGGAATATCCAATTGGCGCCACGTAGCGAAAAGAAGAAACGACTGGCGCGCTGTTGTTAACTCGGCTATAATCGCGTAAGCGGTGTCTACGCCAATTAAGAAGAAGAAGAAACACATAAAAGCATTATATGGAGTGTGCTTACAACATAAGTATATGTATTCATATAAATGTCTATTTTACATAAATTTTATAATTTAATACCATGTATTGGGTAAAGTCTTTATTTTTTTATATTTATAATAATAAATAAATAAACAAATTGTACCATTGTGTAAATCGAAGTTTCGAAATTTTTAGAACGGAAGCTACACGAACTGATACAGCATCGCCTCCGTAAACTTCATAAATTTCATGTGGTTTGCTTGGCATTATTCCGTTTTTATACAAAAATTTCAAAATGTAGCAAATTTCTTCATTATTTTCACTCATTTTTGAAAACTTCCCCGAGTTTATATTTTTTTTTTGTATACGATTGTAACGACATCTATTGACAAAATACGAAAATTTTTCGGCTACCCAATATATCAAGCGCTTGTATGGCAAACTTTTTATTTTGACGACATATTATCAGGAATTTTAACATGAGTTCATAAATGATAAAAAATGGTAAATTTCAATTTACAGTCGCGAAATTTTTTATTTTGGTTATTATTTATGAAATATTTAAAATTTTCGATAAGACTCTAACAGAAAACAATATAAGAAAATCTAAAAGTTAAAATAGCCCTCCCTTCACAAAAAAAGGAATACATGGAATTGATTTTGATCAATCAATTTGTATGACCGCGTTAAAATGATTTTTGTCAGCTTGTTTTTTTTATCAGATCATTATCAACTAACAAATTAGTATCTTATTCATTTGTTGCAAACTAGAATAATGAAATACGACAACATTTTGTTTTGATTTGTGCTTAATATCCGTTTTACAAAATCTCAATCCCATGGATTTTTATAGCAGCTTGAACAACTTCGTCTTTATTCGTAAATCATATTTTCACTATATTGAATGGTTGAAAATAACTTTAAGGATGCCTGCAGAGTGGACCCTCAAAGCCAAGCTGAGCTCAATACTTTCATACGAAATTGCATAGGCGTCGCAGGTTGGACGCTGTCCAAAGCCGATCCATGTGAAAAACAAGTTTTAAAGCGTTTTTCGGCACCAACTCGTGTGTTGCTCGGTGGTAAAGCTTAATGTCTCTGGCGTATTTAGTTATTAATTTATCGCGCTTTTAGTAGTTTAGGTTATCCTCCGATTTCATCCATTTTCACACTGTCGGCAGAAGTTCGTATAAGATTTGTATTCAGCAAATTTGGTTGTCGTAGCTTTAATTGGTTTAGGAGATGTGAACATTAAACTTGTTAGATGGCGGGGCCACGCCCACTTTTTCAAAAAATTATGCCTTGCCACTGTGATCCTTCGTACCAAATTACAGTTTGATATCCTAATGTAGTGCTTAGCTATGGTACTTTATATGTTTTCAGTTAATAGCGGTTTGCGGGCGTGGTCCTATCAAGATATCTCAAGTTTTACTCAAATTACAGCTTGCACGGACGGACGGACAGACAGATTTGATTGTAATGTACTTTATAGGTTATTAGTTAGATTTTTAGATAAGATACATATAAGAAATTATACAAAAAATAAAATGTGTTGAAACTTACATTGTTTTAATTTCGAGAAATGGATAGGAATACACATTAAAAATAAAAGAAAGTTAAATTCCACATGTATACTAATAGTATTAGTATTTTTTTTATGTGATTTAGTTTTTTCTCTCAAACAAAAGAGGAAAGGGTTTATCTTTAGTTGGTTGAAGCCAATTATCTTTAGAATATTTCACATTGTTTTCTGTCTCAATGACGTGGAAAGTGTACGCGTGACGGCTCTTTTGTGAATGATTTTGTTCACTTTTATGCACCACATTGCCATGAATAATAATACAAGTACCTAAAAGAAAGATATTATATTAAATGAACATGTGACTCCTTTGCTTTACCTTTGCCTACGAGTAGTGGTGTATAACTTGATTGTGGATATATTGGTGCTGGTCGATCATAAATAAGTAACTCGTTGGCTTCTTTATCTGGATTCCGCTTGTAAAGGCGGTGAATACCACTTTTATGTGATCCTTTTATAACTTCTAAACATCCATTTTGAATAGAGCAATCTTCGAGTGCGAACCAAAAACCAATAACGGAATTTGGTTCAGTATGTAAAAACCAAGAGTCCTGGTGTGATATAACTTCGCCGCCAATACCTGGATTCTTGTATATATACATGCTTTGGCAAACAGCCGGCTTGTTGAAGTTCAACTGCCAACAAATTTCCTTAACACGATTACTAAACGTTAATTTGTTAAAAATTGGATGTTGAACATGCAGGTAATGACCAACTTTGTTTAAAGCCATCATTGGATCTACCAATAATTCACCATTTTCACCAAAAGCACCCTCTTCAAAAAAAAAACGAACTTTATCACCTGAATCGAGAAAGTATGTTTCTTTGCTGTGGGCATCTTTTTGATTTACTGTGCTGAAAACTTTCCGATTTTCTTGAGGTGCCTCCAAACAAAGAGCACAGCCGGCTAAATAAAGTTCATCGATTTCAGATGGTGTAAGAAAATCTTCGATAACAACAAAGCCATTTTGGTTCAGCTGAAAAAATAAATTTTAAACAAAATTAGGTATTGTTATTGTAAACAGAATGATTATACTATATATAAAAGGTTATTTTCTATGTTCTACATAAAATGTTAGAGAATGACTCGAACAATAGTAAAAAAATAGTGTTATTTAATAAAAGATATTTTTAACCGACAAAATGTATGTATATTTTGTTATACACATACCATTGCATAAAATGCATATGTATGTATGTACATATGTGCATCTGGATATTTCATGTAACAACCAATCCTTCATAGTACTTATTGATTTTAATTTTCCATTTTACTTTATAATTCAAAATGTATTAACGGGGTAATTAACATAAGTTAATGTACTATCATGATGAAACCGGATGGTGGGTTTTAAATTTTGGCAGAACAGCTAGTATGTACAAAATTCGTTTGTATGCTCAGCTTTTGATTGCTCTTAGCTATGAGTATATTATTATTCTGATTTAGTATCCATATTAATGTTTTTACACACAATTTTATTATACATATTTATCACCTAAAAAATATCGATTTAGATATAGGGTTATACTTATATGTATGTGATCAGGATGATGAGACGAGTTGAAATCAGAGTGACTATCTGTCCGTCTGTCTCTGCAAACGACGAAGAGATTTGCACAACAATTCACACAAAGGTGGGGCACCTGTGGCTGGGCTCTGCTCCAGGGAAATCAACCTTCGTAAAGAGATTTTCTAAGTTGGAAAGAGGCGAAACTAGCACTGAAAACAATGAAGGCAGAGAACGCCCGAAAGAGGCGAAAGCTTTATGCAAAGTGGGTGCCGCGCAAGTTCATAATCCATCAAAAACAACGAATTGCTGATTCTGAGGAGTGTGTGAGTGCTCTTTAATCGTAATAAAACCGAATTTTTCCGTCGGTGTGTGACAATAGCACCAAGGTTCCATCATTTCACACTGGAATCCAATTGACAGTCAGCCTGGTGAACTGCACATGATGAACCGATCCTCAAGGGTGGAAAGACGGTGCGTAAAAGTCGGCTGGCAAGGTTATGGCATCAGTAGTTTGGGATGCACGTTGTATAACATTCATCGAATGATTACTGAGCCATCACACTGCGTACATAGTTGCAGTTTTTATTTTTGAGGAAGGATCAGTTTGAAATTGTACGTATTTCTTTATATCTCAAATTATAATCGACTTTTTTATCACTGTAGTTATTCTGTTATTTTTTATGTTACATAGATGTCGCGTCTTCGCCTATAATCTAGTAAAGTAGCCACAATGCCTTGTTCAGAGCAACAATCAGAATGACTCATATACTATATAATATACTGTGTTGTTATTTGTATACTCTAGCAGGCAGTTGCTACAGAGTATTATAGTTTTGTTCACCTAACGGTTGTACGCATCACCTAAAACTAAGCGAGATAGTTATATATACTATATATAAATGATCAGGATGACGAGAAAAGTTGAAAACCGGTTGACTGTCTGTCTGTCCGTCCGTCCGTGCAAGTTGTAAGTTGAGTAAAAATTGAGATACCTCGATAAAACTTGGTATGTGGGTTCCTTAGTACACTGCCACGCCCAAAAATCGCTACTAACCGAAAACATATAAAGTGCCATAACTAAGCACTAAATTAAGATATAAAGTTGTAATTTGGTACTGAGGATTCCAGTAGTAAGTGGCATCTGTGGGAAAATTTTTTTGAAAAAGTGGGAGTGGCTCCGCTCTCTAACAAATTTAATGTACATATCTCCTAAGCCACTTAAGCTACAACAACCAAATTTACTGAGTACAAATCTTTTCAGAACTTCAACCCACAGTGTGAAAATGGATGAAATCGCAGGAAAACCCCGCACATTCCCCATACAACGGCACTGTTCAAACTACTAAAAGCGCGATAAATCAATAACTAAATACGCCAGAGACATTAAGTTTTACCATCGAGATTGTATGAAAATTGGACAATGATCGTGGCACCGCCTACTTTTTGGTGGAATCCCATATCTCTAAACCCTACCAACCGGTTTCAACGGAATACAGCACATGGGATTCTTCTTACCTTCTTATACCACATGCGAAAATTTCCGAAATCGGACAACAACCACGCCTACTTCCCAAACACGCGCAATTTTAAATTCCACTTGACTCGTTCATTTTCCAGTACACTAATCAAGAAGCAATATAATAATATAACGGGATAAAAATTGAAGCCAATAAAAACTGTTCAAGCTCGCAGGTACCGAATATTTAGACCCCGTACCTATAGTTGACTTTTGATCGAAAATGTCGGTCAATGCGTGATATATACAAGTATAAGGGTAAGGTATAATAAGCACAAGGGTTGAATCGGGTCAATATTTCCCTGAGCCCCCATATACCTAATATAAAGATTTTCGAACTTCCAGGTAACTTTATACCGCATATATCGGTCAATATGTGAGTTATCTTAATAAAAATGAAAGAGCATGTTTTACTCATAATAGTGTATCCTTGTGCCGAAAAATGATAAAACTGGGCGAAAACTCGACTAGCCCTCATATAACTAACATCAGAATTGTCCATATACATACAAGTATATTGGTAATTATACCTATGTGAGGTACCTCAATGAAACCCAGGGAAAATTCTTTTAGTATGTGGCATGATAATAGTATAGGTAAAATCGGGTCGATATTACCTCAACTCCCATATAGTACATATGCATAGCGATTTTCGTTTTTCTAAGAAACCTTATGTCAGTGTATGAGTTATATAGAGTATATGTATGTATTTATAAAATTGCTTGTATTTCGATCCTCTGGTTGACGTTTTCACCTTAAGGTATTTCCCTGGCTTTGATTCTTGCAAGTTGCAAGAGTGTAAAATGTTCGGTTGCACCGGAACTTAGCCCTTTCTTAATTGTTTAACTTATTTCTTTCTTTTTTTGTAGTAATAAAATTTTAAAATGATTCTTACATGAATTCTGAACACATGCTTATGATTTGATATATAATTTTGGTATCTTTGTATTGTATTGACTTTTAACATCCTATGTCCGTCCCCTGGATCTAAGCTACCTCCCCACCAATTTTTAACCAAATCGGTTCAGCTGTTCCTGAGTTATAAATATGTAGTGTAACATGACTTTCTTTTATATATATATGTAGATTGCCACCAAAGCTGTTATTTTTTCTTAAATACAAAACTATAAAAATACGCGTTGTTATTATAATAACTGTTGAATATAGTGAAAATATTATTAGGAAATTAAGATAAAATCATTATTGCCAGGACGGTATTGTACTTCAGGTTTATTTTAAAAATAATTGGAACAAATCTTTGTGAATTGAAAAATAATGATTTTGATTTACCATATTTCTCAAATTTTGTAAACTATTTTTAATCATGTCGTTTCATCTTTTCATTAAGAAGTGCTATTGGCCATTCAAGCTTGATGAGTTTATGACGAAAATTTCAATTAACATTTCAACTAAATGTATTTTCCCACTACTTTATATAGAAATTAATTTTTAATTAATTTAATTTATATATATATATAGCACTAGCGGTTAAGCCATCAGCTTAATTTATAATTTTTATAATTAAATTTAATTTTGGTACCTTAAACGGTACTATTTCTTTTGACGACGACAGTGTGAATTTGATTAGAACTGTTTAAGTGTTCTTATTTACACATAACTTAATTTCCAAACATTCCCAATTAAATAAATGTATGTACATACATACATTACAAAAGATGCAGTTTCCACTTCATACGTACGTAGATATGTATGTAGTATGTAAGTACATCAGCGGACATCACTTATTTATTAAGTATTACTTTATTTAACTTTAAAATTGTGAAAGTAATGTAAGCGTTAAAACTATTAAAATAATATATTGTACATACACAGTAGCTTTTAAATACGTTTGTATGTATGTAATTAATTTTAAAATAAAATGAATAGTGATTGACTTTGCATATATTATAGATAAACACACGTGTGTGCGTACATACCTCATCTAACAATGTACTATGCATTTTTTGTTCCTTTATTCGCCTTTTAATTTAACCTTTTCTTTAATAAAAACGAATAAATTTTAATTATAATATTCATACACAATTTCTTGTTTTAATATATCTTATTACTTTGATTTTCTAACGTAATTTTCAAATTTTCACAAATATTATGCGACCAGTTGCACATTCAATTTTGAACTGAGTTGAAAATTGTTTCTACTTTTTACTTAACGATTCAGCTTTTTCACAGATTACATCCATAACGACAATAACATTAACCGAACATTAACATCACTAACCGAATGGCATCATATGTACCTATGCATTTGTATGTACATATGTACATATATACATACATATATGCATGTGTCTGTGCCCATTTGTATGTTACGAGTCAGGAAATATACATACTAGTTTACGACTAGAAGTTCGAGAACTAGTCGAACTACATCAACAGGTTATTTAATTCGACTTTTAAGTTATTAAATATTAAAAATTTTTAAATTATCTAAAATAAAATTGAATCCGGTCAAATCAAGTAATTAATTAGTTTTATTACTACATCGAGCTTCATATTTTAGATTAAATTGACTAACGGATTAGATATTATTATAATAGGTATCAAATCAACCAAAGATATGAAAATATATACTAGTATAATGAGAATACGTGGGTAAGGGAAAAGTCAAACTAATTTCACATATCTAAAAATTACACTAAGTCGACTTATCAGGACTTGTGATAAGTACAGGGCCAATATAACCATTGAAAAGTTCTAGATTCTAGGCAAAACCGTTAGGTTAACAAAACCTTTACACTATATTGTACATAGGCAGGTAAAAATTTCAATAAATTAGGGATTCTGTATATATCGGAACCAGCATAAATACCGCTAATAACTCTTGCCAACAGGTGTTACTTTGGGATCGGTAGGCATTTGAGGAGCACACTATTAAATATTACACTCTCATTATTCTCGTCCTGCTATATGGTGCAGACCATACGTAACGAGTGTTCGAGAGAAAGGTTCTGCGGAAGAATAATGGTCCTGTGCGCGTTGACCACGGCAAATATCGCATTGGATGGAACGACGAGTTGTATGAGATATATATATAATTGCTTATATCGGTCAATTTGTGAGGTCTGCTATTGTGCCGAAAATGGATAAAATCGGATAAAAACCCCATATATCTAATATAAATATTTTGGAACTTTCGATTCACTTCATAGCGCATCTTAATGAAATTCAGAATTTTAATAACATTATACATTGGATGAAATCAGGACAATACTACCCCCAGTCCCCATACCTTTTATACAGGTTTAAAAATATTCTATTGACATTATATATTGACCAATCTGTGACGACTCAATACTGAACGGCTTAGAACTTAACAGTGGGCGAAAAATTGCTATATTCTGGTAGAGAACCATACGATAACCGTAATGATTAGATCGGTTTCTTTCTAAGTAAAAATGCCCGAAAGACGCTTGTCACATGGGAGCTAATAAACAAGCGCCTAATAAGAGCGAGATTTTATTCCAAAGGTAGAAAAATCATAATCATTCATGGTTACGCGCCAACTGGACTGATGATGACTGCAAACTAAATTTCTACAACAAGCTGTCAGCCACTTTTTCAAAAACTCGTAAGGGTGATATTATTATCTTGTAGGTAGTCTGATATAACTAGATAAATATAATTGCTGTAAAGCTTCCGACCACTAAAGCTGCGAAAAAATTTGACGTCAGAATGATACAAACAGCGACCACACTTGCGAAATTTGGTAAAGCTCTTCAAGTAATTGACCCATCCGAAGCCGAATTTCTGCTCGGTTTAAAGCACCGATAAAAGTATGAGGATACCGATTAAAAAGAAAGAAAAATTGGTTCAGCGAAGAAACCTACATAGCAATCAGAGCCGACGAGAGGCAAAACACACTTGAGCTTCGCAGCATTGCAGCCCAGAGCTATGGCAGGCTACTATTCAACTTATGGTATTTTCGTTAACTATAGCATGGCGCTTCGATCTAGAGGAATTCCTGAGGAGCTTACAGGTTTAATCAAAGCACAATATGTAGACTTCAGGTGCAGAGTACTTCACAATGGCGAGTTCTCAAACAGTGTTATTCGACGATTCTTTTCCTTATTGTTATCGACGACATCGTACACAAATTCATAGATGGCAAGCGCAGAGGTATCTACTTGAACTTAACGAACTTCTCGCGTATACGGATGATATTTGTCACTCGGACTACAACCAAAATTTAATGGTCCATCCGCCGGGTAGGTTAGGTTTAAAATTCAACATCGGCAAAAAAAAAACAATAATCTTACAAAGCAAAGAATTTGATCATGTTGATGAGTTTACCTATTTTGGCAGTACAATATCTATGGAAAACAGTGAAAGAAAGGACATTCATGAATTACTTCATCTTTCATATACTATGTACATTCTACTGCAAGTTGCGAAAGTATGAAATGTTCAATTACACTTGGCTAACTCGACTCAGCTCGTCACGTCTGTTTAGTGTATAATAAGACACTTTAATCAAACCGGGTACCAGGAACTCGAGTTCGCACCAATAATAGTTTGGTATTGTAGATGAGCGTAATCGGACCAAAATGCCGTAAATCAAAAACCTATAAAACGCTATAGGAACGGCATCGAGGATTTGAAATGTTTTCATAATAAGTTTAGTGAAAATATTTCGCAAACAAGTAAAGCTATATTAACCAAATTCGTTCAGAGAAAATCTTTAGGACATTAGTTTTCCCCCATGGACAAATAGAGATTACCCCGCCCATCCCTATATAATGGTTACGTGTACTACTAGTGTGGACTCACAAAATAAATAAATTTTACATTCTAAGAACTAGCGGCCCGGTACGCATTTAGCTACATATAAAGTGAAATAATAATACAATTTTATTTTAACATCAAATTCATTTATTCAAACAAAAAATATTTTATTAATTCGTAGCTTTTTTAAAACTTATTCCTTTTCAGTGTGACTTTACGAAAAATCACTGATTTTCGAGATTTTTTTTAATGTTTAAAATTACTAATCAGTCCGATTTTTTTTATATAAATAAATAAATTCATGACGAATACAAAATTATTTTTTTTATGTTCATTTATTGAGTGTATAATAGTTAAATAAATTTTTAAAATGACACGTAAGAAAAAAGGTCCTGTATGATGTCCACGATTGCGGCCGCAATTTTAGTCTAAATTAAACATTTTAAAAATTTGATTAATCTGTAGGAAAGTCTCTATCGGGCTATGGAAGTTTTCCTTTGTTTTTTTGAAATTCATGAAAATGGTGGTGGTTTGAACAAAAAGTATCTATTTGGCCTTTTTCGACTGTTTTTCATAGAAAAAAATAAAAAGATTTCAAAAAACAAAAAAAGCTTCCATAGCGCGGTAGCGAATGACATTAAAAAATGTTCTCTCCCAATTGGAACTAGATACCTTCAAAACTCTTCGTTTTAGAGTGGAAACCGTTTCGAAAAACACCATTCTGAGAAAACGCGCTTAAAGATTGGAGTCGCTATGTTCCCTTTCTACAAGAAACGCTGTAGCAACCGCAATAATTTGAATTTCGATTTCAAAATTTCCGATAATGCAAAAAAAAGCGATTTCTCGAAAATTTCACACTGAGACGATCCCTTAATTGCAATCGTTTGAATTGAAATGACATATAAATTGTAATCACAGGGATACATGATATCAAAAAAAATAGAAACAACTTTTTTACTGCCAAAAAAAAACATGTATGAAGTTTTTTATATATCAAAGTCAGGTATCACGGCCGGTCGTTTAAAACGCGGTAACTCCGTTAGTTTGACTATAATTGACTCAAAACACACAATATAAACAAAGCAAACAAATTTTTAAAACTTTACCCCCCTTTAAGATGTCCCAAGAATTAATGAATTCAATGGTTCGGGTGGAGTTATTTAATGCTGGCAATCTCACTTTGCCATTCGCACAACACATTCCTTTGAACACATCACTTGAAAGTTAGCCTGATCACAATGTGGACAAATTGCAAATGTATGCGTACATACTATAATCAATCTGACTGTTGTAATTAAAAGCAGCACACATCATTTCAGCCAAAATAGCACGACGTATTCGTGATCACGGTCCAATTTCATTACAAGTACAGGGTTAACAGATTTATTTCTTGCCGCTTGACAGATTTTGCGCAAACTTACAAAATAGTGAGAACAATGCCCAAAGATTTGGTTTGGATAGGTGAGCTCGTTCTTAAGTTATAAAATTACAACGAAAAGTGGCAATGCTTTTTATATACATACATATGTATATATGTAGATATGGTATGGAATACCAAAAATGGAGACAAGCGCGTCAATAATATAAATATAGCAAAATTAAATTAACGTATAATATAATATTAAACTATAGTTGAATTTGAAAATAAGTGAAATCGAAATGACCCCTATAATAACCATTTTCATTAATCTAGCAGACTTTATGCCACTATGTCGGTATGTGTGTGAATTATCTTCAAAAAATGCCATGGAAACATGTTAGTATACTAGAAAAATGCCAAACGCCAGATCTTCCCCTATGATCAATACACGCAATATAGTGATGTAAATTCATTTTGTCTTTTCATATGTGTGATGTTTTAATAAAATTAAGTTCTAAAAAAATAAGCCTAGGTCTAAATCTCAAATCCCATATACTTGTTCCCTACCCTGTGGTTTATATGCTTTCCTCAACTACCCCATATTGGATTTGGATTTATTTTCTTCTGCATCTATTATGTATGTTTATTTTTCAAAGATTAGAAGCTTTTACGATTATTAGCACTAAAAAGTTAGTCTTCACACAGTCATAGGTTTGTTCATGTTTATACTTTATCAACAAATTTCACATAGTATAATAGTTTAGTGGCCTCACCCTTGAACAGATCTCACAAACTACTAAAACTATATCGTGGTTATATCCAAAAATACTAAAAGAATTAAAACATAAAAAAATATCCTTACGTTAAAGTTGAATATGAGTTGTATTCGTCCGGTTGACTAGCGCGGTCAGTTACGATTATAATTTCCTAGAGGAGCCGTAGAATTGTACTTGACACCAGCAGTAAATAAATTGCCGTAATTGTGGAGTCAGAGTTGATCAGAAGTCCCTATCTACTGTATATTGAGACAATTATCTTTTATTTTACCACAAGGGACTGGTGCTCTAAGCTGTCCAAGTGAGGTCCCTCTTAGATTCAACCTCCTAACCTATCTATCAAATATTTTTGAAGCAGAGTTCTACATTTTTATTCCTAATGTCCAGCTACTGATTAGCACTGCTATGTGGGTGGATCAATAGTTTCATTATATCCATTTACGAAAGCAGCCTTACTGGTTTGCATTGGTATACAGAATTAACGTCTTAAACAGGTATATATGTAATGTACATATAGTATACATAAAAATATACTCACTCACTGGCAGCCACAACACTATTATTATCAGCATCTACAACAATCATCAACCAAAAACAATCGACTACATTTGTATTTACATACCATACATATTATATGGTACGTGCGTATTCTTGTACGGATATAATGATCATTGCAGTGATATTCGTACAGATGTGTTCAACTTCATTTAAAATCATTGACTGCAAAGTGAAACTGTTTTCTATACTTACAAGTATGTATGTTTATATAGGTATACGTTCTAAATAGAAAGAAGTGTCCGAAAATAGGTTTAAAGACAACTTTTTGTTTACAACTGTATCATTTCTTTAATTCTCCACAAAATGGAGAACTTTTAGTTTAAATGATTTAAGTTAATTGCGATATGTGCAGCCTTCATTTTTATAAAACTGAGATATTGGTTACAGCATAACTTTATAGTAAAACTTTACCTTTGCACCAAGGTGAGTAGATAAACACATTTCTCTTGATGCACACCACATCTGGTACAAAAATAACAATATAAGCTCCTCAGTAAGTACCAGTACCAAAATGCAAATCCAGCACCTTGGTAACAATAACATTGTGTTGTATTAACTACGATTGAAACTACAACAGCAGCCAAAACTATGAATATCTATTGTTTTGGTTGTATGTCTGCTTTCGAGTCAGTCAAGTAGTTTCGTAGCTTTGGCTATGGCTAACCGAGTCTGGCCAATACGTTTGATGTTTATTACGGTTTGACTGTGAGTAGCAATCGGACGTGTTTAAAAAAGCAGTGCGGGAACTTGTTCGCTTTGCTTCAGCGGAATTTTATCCATTTATAGACAAAAACTTATTTCATACATATACTACATACAAAAAAAATATATATTTTACTTGTTTCTTCGCTGATGTGGTGAGCATCGATTGCGTCCGTGCTTTAAGTTGAAACTGGTAAAAAGTTGTTTGAATAACAAGAAATTTGCAAATTAGAGAATCATAGCCGAATCTTCCTTTTAATACTTTCATAACAATCCAGGGTAATAAGGGTGGCTTGTGAGCAGAATAAACAATAGTTTCATGCAACTAAGTGGCTTTCAAATTGAAAAAATAGTGTTTTTTTATTATGTTTTCCATATTACGCCTGCATTTACATCCATATACATATGTACATACATATATCTGATACTCTGTTTTATACAAGCAGTCTTCAAAGTTTCAGATATACAAATTTCAAACAATCTTAATTGATAAAAAACTGCGAATGTACCCCAATTAACGAATCATAATTCAAACGGTCGCATTACCTCAAAACATCATTTCACCAACTATAATATGGCTCCGCTCATGCAGATTCTCCAAAAAGCTTTGATTGGATTAATATGCGTTAGAAGTGAGTATTCAACTTTGCATTAAAATACAAACTAATAGTTTTACATTGTGTAATTGGGGATTTTAAAAATATAGAAATAGAAAAATAATAAAAAATAAAAAGAATATCCTTATACTATATATTATAATATTTTTCGTATATGTATGTATGTATGTACATTCATCCGTGATTAATTTAACATTGTTTATCGAATAAAAATTTCTTTTGTTAAAGCAACAAAAATTACTAGCTTTTCCATATGTATGCATATGTGTATGTATGTACATACGTAAACTTCATAGACTTGCATCACTTGTTTGCAAAGCCATAGTTAGTGACATTG
Source organism: Bactrocera neohumeralis (assembly GCF_024586455.1). Classification (NCBI taxonomy): domain Eukaryota; kingdom Metazoa; phylum Arthropoda; class Insecta; order Diptera; family Tephritidae; genus Bactrocera; species Bactrocera neohumeralis. Next base: position 92,647,832 of record NC_065919.1, read on the forward strand.
CCGATTACTTTACGCTCCCGCTAACAAATTTATATTGTTGCGATAGATGTATGTATATATTTATTTATATATATATATATACATATCTGTAAAGGTATGTACATGGTAACATACTTTTGCATTTACACATAGGTAGATGAGAAAAGTTAATTGCGCTTACGCTTATTTCAATTTGATTAGCATAATACACATATAAATATGTATGTATGCATATTTTTCCTTGATTCAATTTCGAAGAGAGGTGTCCGCATGTACATATGTACATATATTTTGCTAATGCTACTTCTTCTGTAAATTGTAAGTTGAGCTACTACTGAGAGGAAATCAGTTGAAGTTTTTGTCGGTTGGCCATTGGCTATTCGATTTGTTCATCTCGTCTGCATGTCTTTTGTACCCTTGTTCCAAGTTCGCATATATAACAATAATACCAAAAAAACGGAAAATGTTACGAAAAGTAGGTCATAAGCAGTTTGATGGATGCGCGACTTACCGTCGACTGAATAACCAATGGTTACGAGACGACGACCAGTGCAGTATTTTGTGTGCGCACTTCGTTAATAAAAATAAATACATATATACAGGAGTACATATGTACATACATAATTAACTTTTATAAGTTAATGTTTTTCTCAGACAAATGTTTGTACTATTAAATCTTTGTAATATAGAAAACAAGTAAAGGAAACAAAGTTCCACTACCAAATTACAGTGATATTCCTCATAAGCTGACACCCATGGAAACAATGTTTTTATCCGGTTAAAGGAACTGTCCACATACGGGTGCGTGGCAAGAATCTGTGTTTAAAATATATGTATTCTTACAGTCAGAAGCTGCAACTCAGAACTATATTTGTACCGAAATAATAAATGCGAGCCAATGTCAGTTAGGAGTGATGGAATGACAATTATAACATTTGTTTCTATAAAAAAACAAAATTAATAAGAATTTAAAATAGCGGGAACTATAAATTGTACACTCTTATATTGACAAAGGAGGAGTAATTTGACCCATTTTTAAGGAGGGATATCACATATATACTATATATTAGTTGTATTACATATGTATATGCGGTTAATACCTTTTTAAATGTTTTGATGATTTTAAACAATAATACCGCTAACATATGTACATACTATAGATTAAAACAATGGATATTAACGATTTATTTACATAAATTTTAAAACCATAACAGTCCAGTGGTTTTTACTAGTATTGTTTGATATACGAAGTTTTGTACAAAGATATCGAAAATTTTGAATTTTCGCAGGTTACGTTTTTTTGATTTGCGATTGTTTTATTATGTTGGTACTCATATCCTTAACGTAAGCTGTTTCGCTTGGACGCGTTTTATTTCTTTTTCGATTTTTGCTTATCCCAAAAAATTTGACAAAGAATCTGTATAAAAATTTGTGTAAAAAATAAAATAAGTCCGAATGTTGACTCTGACGTAAGATGAAGCTACCTTGGACAAAAGCAACATTTATTGGAGAAGGTGTGAATGACGAAGAGTGTGCCGAGCGCCCAATCACGTCAAGAAAAGACGAAAACATTAATAACGTGAAGAAAAAGTATTTGCCAATCGTTTAATCGTCAGTCCGCGACAACCCAGATCTGCTCCAGTGTGTATAACTGGTGACGAATCATGGCTATGACGTGGAAACCAAAGCTCAAAAAGCTCAATAATCTCAATGGAAGCTGGAGCAAGAGCCAAGACCGAAAAAGACGCACCAAGTTAGATCGAGCATGTAGGTTTTTCTAACAGATTTTTCGATTGCAGGGGTGTCGTGCATTATGTCAAAACGTCGTAGTGTACTGTATAAAGAACATTACCAGCAAGTTATGCACAATTTAAGCGAAGCAATTCGCTACAAATGGCGGGATTTGTGGAAGAACAAAAGTTGGCTTTTGCCACCATTTTCTCCAGACGTGGCCCCCTGTATCTTTTTTAGTTTCTAAAACTGTAAGGGTAGTGGCGTCCACAATTAAGGAGATAAGAACATGCATTGAGGCATTGGCAGAAGTGCAATATATCTGGTGGTGATTAAATTGAAGAGGACAAAATAGATATCGATGAATAAATAAACACTTTCTTAAGATATACAAAATTATTCATGAACTCGCTGTTCGTCTGTCCATCTGTCGAGAGACTGCTCACTTGTCGGACCAAAATCAAGTTTCTTGTTTTAATAATCATCAGGACCTTCCGAATTAGCTTTATTCGTATCTTAACTTATCACCCCAAAAACTATATTTTTCTATGAAGCCGGCTCTTAGCATAGCATTATGTCGCTATGTTAAACATGGTTTACCACATCGGAATCATAATTTAGCCTTAGGGCTTAATTATTTTCCAATATAATATCTAAACCTAAGTCAAATGTCAATGGTAGTCAAAATTATTAACTTTACTAACAAATATCTAAAAAATTATAAGCAGATATTATTATAATATTATTATTACCCCCGATTTCGGAGTTTCTATAATACTATAATCGCAACTGATTTTAGTGCTTTGGAGGAAAATTATTTGAGAAATTTGTAGGCTGAAGTAACGCCAACTATAAAATTGTATTGTCGACATCAGTATGTTTATTTATATTTGGATATATTCATGTTAATATCTCAATTATGATAATTTAAACCATGAAGCTAATTCAAATCCTTGGTATTAACAGGATCCTTCATGTTATTTTTTTTTTTATCATCCATCATCCAACTCACACATACAAATACCGCAACATATGATGTGTATATGTATTGTATATAATCAAAAATAAATTATTAAGAAATATTTTAGCTAGAAATGAGTATTGAATATTTACTCTAATCGCAGAAAATATTTAGAGATATAAGACAAAAATATAATACACTTAGATATTATTTTTAAAATAAGTAAGCGTAAATAAGGTTTAATTTTAAACATTATTCCAATTCACCCAAAGTATTCATTTAGTCATTATTAATTCCAAACCAACTGGTTCTAACAGTTTAAATATATACACACGTAATTAAGACAGGCATGCTATTTTCTTTTAATCTTTTCAGTTAACATCCTTGTCAGTGCTTCCTTTCCCTATTATGGTACAAAAATAGGTGCTTTAACACGACTACACCACGGCGTTTCGGGGGACGTGTATGCCGTTGATTCTCGTACATTATTTATCAAAAACTTTAATTATGATGGCGAAGCCCCAGGTAAATCCATATACATATATACAATTCATATACATACATTCAATGTAAATATAACCAAAATAGCCTGAAATAATAGCAGTGAGGCAAATAAATTAAATTTAATACAATATATAAAATTTTTCCTTTTAAACTTTCAATATTTTCGATTATATGTGCAAACGAATCTCTTTACATTATAATTTAAGGGGTTTGGATTTTGAATATCCTTGAAACCACGGTTAAAATATTACTTTCCTAATGAACATCTTCGGAAATAACCTAACAGCTTAAACACTTCAGCTTTACGATTTTTAGACAGATCTACATTTTAAGGGGTTATATACCTTTTTTAATTTCAATTTTCTTTATCTTAAAGAATAACTCCTCTTTAAGCGCTATTTTTATGAACAGCCATCAGTTCTTAGTACTCATTACTTATCGAAAGAAAGTAAAAAAATATCTTATAATTTATTTACGCGATTTTTGCTTTTATCGAAAAATAGTATTTGTTTATAAAAATGTGTGCTAGTTTGATAAAAAAAAACTTTTTTTGACGTTTATTTTTTATTGTTTTCTTATTTTGCATTCAATACTTCAATATATTATTTTTTTAACGTACTGCATCATAATTGTTTACGATTTTATGCAGCGGCGTACTTCTATGTGGGAAGCACAGCGAAACCTAGCAACGACGGAGCACAACGCCTAAGAGATGAACGAGGAGGGGTTACTGCCCTTAATCGACGTTATCGGAACAAAGATATAACATTACCGCTACCCGATGGGAAAACATTACGTGACTTTAAATGGTTTTCAGTTTGGTGTGATGAGTTCGCCGTAAATTTTGGTCACGTTTCTATTCCAGGTGATTTGGATTTTCCTCGTCCTCAAAAAATTGCATCTTTGAAGGGTGTACATGCTGTGTCTTCAGATAATATTGTAATTGTGGATGCACAAACACTTTTAATACCAAACTTTAGCTACGATGGTGAAGCACCAGGTAAAAAATGTCATATTTTAAGTTCGTTAACCTTCAGTCCAATTTTACACGAGATTTTCTAAATTTTTGTGTTATTTTCTAAAAACATTTAAAATAACGGACCTGTATTACCACGTAGCAGAAGAGAAATGTCAGGTCATTCTTCAATTTTTTTATTTTCTTCTTTACGCAGATGCCAAATTCTGGGTTGGTCGTGGACACCGACCCAGTCCTCAAGGTCTCCGCATCCCCGATGAGAATGGGAAAGAAATTCCACTACGGCGCTATGATCGCAAAACTATTGTGCTCACTTTACCCGATGACTTAACAATATTTGACATAGGACACTTTGGGGTTTGGTGTGAAGCTTTCACAGTCGACTTTGGCCATGTTCGCATACCGGAGGGATTAAACGTGCCACCATCACTAAAAATGCTTGGTATTAGCCCGCAGGTAAAAAAGCACGTGCATGCATAAATTTTAAAAATCTAATTACGACGTTAAACTATATATAAAAAGTTGGAAAACTACTTAGCTAAATATTTGATTTTCTATTTTGATTTTGCTAATTTTAATAGCAAAAGCACTCATTTCAAAAAATATTTTCATCAATTCATGTTTTATTATAGAAAATTACATTTACATGTACATGATATTTACTATCCCATTGCTAGAGATACTGCGACACATAAGACCGAAATACTGAAATTAATCTGACCCGAAAGTATGTACATACAAGTATGTGTATATAAAATTTCTTGCATACATACATACATATGTACATTAATATATGTAGGAAATAACGCATATTAATAGAATGTTTATATTTACATAAACTTGCCGTCAAGATATTACCACATTCTTTTTATTCGTGTAATTTCAGATCTTCATTAATTTACCACTTAAATAATTTTTTCTATTGTCCATTGTAACGGTGTATACATACCACATATACATACATACTTGTATGTACATGTTTTGTATAATTACTTTTGAACTAATTTGATGCATTTGTTGTTTTAATGTTACGGGATTTCATTTAATTTATTTATGTTTCTTCTATCACAAATATCTAATTTTTGCTGTTTGCGTCTTGTTGACATGAATCTAAGTTTATTTTGTCTAAAACTTTGATTTGTTAGAATCACTACTCTCAAATGCTTGGTGAATCGAAGGGAGCTTTATATTTCATTCAAAACTGACCGACATTTAAAACGTAGAACTCTACACTTTTCAGCACAAATCAAACGATAGCTAATTTAATTATGTAATCATTACAAGTAAACTTTGTGCAAGACATGTTTAATAAAACTTTTGAGTTCGCTGGCATCACTTTGGGCCGAACTGTATTAATTAATTATAAAATTAAAACAGCCGTACCTTAATTGGTAAAAGTGTTTTCATTTATTTCTTGTACTCTGTATATTTCCTGTAACAAAAATTGACTTCTTACTTCATTAATATACATAGGTTGTTTTTAGAGGTATATAATTTACAGAAGTTACTAGCTGCTAGACGAACGTAAGGGAAAACCCCGAACGTAATGATGAAGTTTGCTTTGATATTTGATTGTAGCCTAAAAGTATTCTTTACTTACATATGTACGTAGCATACATTCGTCAAAATGAACGCATGCCAATTTAAGGAATGGTTCTTTAAGAAATAGGAACTTATACACTTCCTATCACAACGTGTAATTAAACTCAATCGCGTAAGAGGATGAACAAAGAATGCACTTTATTTGAACATATGCATCATTGATGGGTTATGTAGTTAGTCCAAAAACAACAACAAAACCACAATTTGTTTATTCTCTTTTTATTGCGAGCTCTCATGAGGCCCCAAAAGCATCAAAATATAAACAAGAAAGACTTCAGAAAAACATAAACATTTTTATTTGATATTCGATTAAAAAATATCGTAAGAAGAGGCAAGCTCTCCAATAATACAATCTTAGAACTACATACATACATATGTATATGTAATTGAATCATGGCATGAAGCCACAACAAAGGCCAATCTTCTCATTTATATATGTACATTTATTTACGCATGCACAGCGTACTAATATGACGTTTGAGTTAAAAAAAACTAAAACTCAAAAAACACCTAAAGATATGTATGTATATACACTTATTTAAATTAATTAGGCACAGTTTTCGTCTGACAAAAAAGAGCGTGAACCAGAAAAAGATTTTATTAATACTCTCTGTCTATATACATATGTACATACTACGTGTTTTTGTATAAAAGGGAATTATATGTACATGTATGTAAAAAGAATATATTGTCTAAATCAATATGTTTAATTCTATATATTTACGATTTTACTTTATACCGTAAACATTGAAAAATGGAACTTTAAGAATAAAATTCGAACCTTAAACTTAAAATGTAAAACCTACTGTTTAAGATTTTTGCAATACAATTCACATATCCATATAACATATGGTAGATGAATGCACATGTGCACGTATGTATATACATATATGTATGTACATAAGTATGTCATATAATCGTTGTTTGTATTATCTACATACATATGTAAAAATGTAAACACAACAATTTATTTGTGCAAAATCAACTTTCATAAATCCCCACACTAAATTGTAAGAACAATATGCTTAATATTGTTTCCCAGCAATATTGTAATTTTAGTCATTAAAAAGCCATTGAGAATAAAATATTTTGTTTCATTATTCCTTAGATAAATATTTAAGTGTGTAACTCCTTAATGTCTGTTTAGAAGTATTTGCATTTAAGACGCACCTATTTTCACTGTATAAAAAATATGTATATATGTACATATCTTGAATAAATGAAACTGCACATATCAAGGATATACACAAACGAGTAACTAACGCATTATTATAAATAAACATCTGATTTTCTACATTTGTATATTTTGGTATAACTGCTAATGTTATTAATAAACTTATTAATTTTCAAACTAATGTTTAGTGTGACAATTTCAATAAAGTAATGATGAAAACATACATACATATGCATACAGTCTTACCAAAGATTTAATTGATTTTTGGAAAGTTTTCTTAAAAATAATGTACATAATATGTTTACTATGTTAAGCTCCATTTAAACGATTGAGCAGCTGTAGAAATCAATAACAGTAGGTTTTGGCACAAAGTAATAAGCAGTTATGTTTATTCTGTAGCGTTAATGAATTTGCAGTAACAAATTAACTTTACTAAAGTTTCACCACATCCGAGAAGGAGCTACTTAAAATGCAATTATTTTTAAATGGTTTATTTAGGTTTGTTTAATTTAATTAGATGTGATAATAATTTGTACATACACACATACATATGTACATATGCAGATAAATGTGTACCATTCATATTACAATATATGCATTACATTTCCAATTCATTTGATCTAATGAAAATTCTTAACATGTATTTATTTTTATCTTTTGACTCCCTACATTTTTACTGCAGAAAGGTAAAACTTTGATTAATTGCGGTTCATACAGACCTTCACTATATTTTTATTTAGTACTTGTTTATTATCTAATAAAGTCAACACTAAAGTCGAATAAATGACATATCGTATCGAATATTTAGTAAAATTTTTCCCCAAAGCTCCCCCTTGTACCTTCTTTGTCCTTATATTTATTTTATTTTTTCAACAATTTTTCAGTCGAGATTAAATTGTGAAGTTCTATATGATGATTTAGCATTTGAAGTGAGATGGGCCGTTGCGGGCGATAGTATTGTCATACAACTTATTGCGAAATTAGGTAAGTATGTATATGTGGAATATCTATGCATGTATATGTACATATACATATATTAATATATGACTAATAAATTAGTTCAGGAATGCCAAAAAAGGGATTTTTAGAATTTTCAACTGAAAATACTTATATAACAAATATCTGAAAACAACAACACAATTATTCAGTACGCTTTTAGGAAAAGACGGTGTTTGGATACCTCATTAAAGTGGCATAACTGTTTGCTATTCTATCTCTATATGAGCATGCCAGTCTATGTGATTTATACCATTTTCGTATTTCGATTTTTGTTGCTAAGGTTTGTTAAGCGAACGAAAATTGTTCTGTACTTGATATATTTCTTCTGTTTTTCTGACTTGTTCAATTTGAAAGAAGTTTTCTCAGTTGTAAACTAGTATATTCAATGATTATTTCTATATATAAAAAATTGTACAAAATTTATTTCTCGATGGTTTTGTGTAAATACCCCTGCCAGATTCCAGGTGTTGATGACGTTTGCCTTGCTAAGTGCATTATTGATGCGAATGAAGTTTGGCCGAATATGCGTTTGTAGTATGAACTAGGCTATTTAATAAACTAGTTTCATGTTACTTTATGATATATGTACATATTTGGTCATGGATTAAAAAAGATTGCTATAATCGCAGCGATGGCTTTCAGGATCAGGAATACTTCTGGATGTCGGGCTTGTTGGTTGTGAAATTTAACCGCGTCCAAAAGTCTTAAGACTATACTATAATCTGTCAATCTTCAGCTATGGTTAGTAGCACTAAAGAACAATTTTAAGGCTTTTAAATTGGGTTTGAACAGTTTCCGTCAGTTAATTTTATCTTACTCCGAATGTCGTCTCGACATGAAGAGGTAAAGGTCTTTGATCTCTTGGTATGCAAATTTGTATTGTTTATTTTACTTTATTGATTTATTATAATTAAAATTTACCTCTGCTAACAGGGAAATTCGATCTAAACTCGAATGAAAAGATGTATACTATTCGATTACTATATATCAATTATTTTATCGTAGACGATAACGAGTATATGTCCTTTGGTGTTTCTAAAACTCATGAGGAAAGCAAAATGATTGGCTCTGATGTTGTAGTTGCTTGGGTTGAAAAAGATACTGGTAAAGGTTTTGCAGTGGATTATTACTTGAGCGATAAATCGCAATGTTCTGGTGGACTTGGTGTATGTCCTAAAGTTAATATTGAGGTTAAGTATTGGCTGACCCACGCTGTCAAATTTTATATAAGCTAATATAAATTTTCAATAAATTTAAACACAGAACGGTACAAACTCAATACGTTTACTAAATGCTGCATGGGTAAATGGATATTCCATCGTCACCTATCAACGATCTCTGCAGTCCAATAACACGTTAGATGTACCGATTTTAGTAAATTTGTCTCAAGCAATCGTTTGGGGAATCGGTCCACTTAATGAACGTAATGAAGCCTCGTACCATACATATTTTACACGATATTCCACTCGAATTGATTTTGGCCGACAGCCCATTTGGAACTGTCCTTCACCTGAAGGCTCGAAAACAGGTGGTGAAAGTGAAGAGGATAATTATGATGATAATCAACAAAGTAATCTTCAGAGTTACTCAGCTCATAAAATAACTTTAAGTTCAAATAATACACAGTCTGAAGAGTTTTACGATAATCGTCCACAAGCCTTACAAAGCCCAAGTAGACGCCAAGAGACGCGACCCTTACAACAAGCACGTCCTCATCAGCAGCCCATTCCAACGCCAAAACCTACTAGCACCAATGGAGCCTGGGATATTCCTGCTATACAATGCTATGAGCCCGAAGACGGGGTATTTTATGCACAGATGGGTCCCACAGGAGGGAAACATGGATACTCTGCAATAACAGGTACACTCATCGGATATACAGGTGTACATATGTATGTACATATACATACATGTTGTGCTTTAATTTTTTTTTCTTATTTAGGACATGTTGGATGGGGTATATCGTGGTATATAAATGGATTACTTATACCAGAAATTAATGTTGTGCGTGGAAAAACGTATACATTTGTGGTAGAAGGTGGTATTGATACCGATATACCTGCAAAATACCACCCATTTTACATTACCGATGACTCTGTAGGTGGCTACGAACATAAAAGAGAGGAAGACAAAAAGGTATGATATAATATACTTATTATTAACAATTCAACATTAATTTATGAACAAATAAACTCTTTGTTCCAATTTTAGTGAAGATCAATAGTTTCTCATTGGTATTAAAATTAAATAGTCTTCGCAATAATATTAAATGTATATACTATACTTTTCCCTTTTTTCCAACATATAGTCCGTTCGCATATTTGCTGGTGTACATCGATCTCGTTCTGGTCAAGTGTCACCGACTGGAGTTGGGCGACTTTGCAATTGGACTCCGGATGTTGATGGCCCACCCGCAGATGATTATCAATCGTTCGGTGCTTATCAACGTACTCTAACTTTAAAATGTGATCGAGGTGAACCCGGTGTCATAACATGGACTCCCGATCGAAATACTCCAGATACCGTTTATTATCAATGTTTTACACATCGTTACTTGGGTTGGAAAATTCACGTTCACGATACATGCGATGATTCAGAGTTTTCTGCATCAGCTTCGGAGAAGCACGAAGAGCTCGCGCCGCATTTTAATCCTGCTGATGCTGATGCCGAAGCATCGATTCGTCATGAAACCAAGGTCAGCCCCAACGACAATTTTTTATTGAAGCACCAAACAAATTTGCTTAAAAACCATAATATGAATGGAACTCCGCCAAAATTATCTTTTGAAATAACGAAATCATCAGAGATTACTAAACTGATTTCAGATGGAATCCGAGCTGCTGAAGCTCTCGAGCAGAGCATAATAAAGAGCACAAACATCAACAACGCAAATTTCAATATGAGCGCCATTCCGAAAATAAAATATGATAATCCGATGGAAATTTCACATACGCAATTTCAGCAGCAATCTAATATGAAACCAGTAACAAGCATTAAAAAAAACGCTGTAGAAACAATTTCCCTTGCTGAAACACCGCAAGAAACTTTACAATTGGGACCACTTATTTCTACAGCAGTGCCAGAGATTTTACATGGCGAAAATTATGTCAACTTGAATGAAAAAAAATCACAAATATTTTCACAAGGGAGTTCTAAAAAAACGCTATCATCCACATCATCAATTCCTCTAAATCTTTTGCATCATCATTCACAACATACACAATCTCACAATCATTTATATAACCTTACTCATATTCCAGCACAAAAACCCATAGGTCTATCTGAGTTTCTTCGACCACCTCAGAACGCTGAACTCTTACATGCCGTCAAATTACCAGGACGACGTCCACTTCTCAGACCTCTCAAGAAGTCGCCATCGGCTAAACCTTTACTACCGTATTTGCCTCAACGTGCACCCCAAATTTCCATACAACCTGTGCCACAACCATCCGTTATGGTTAGCCATTACCGTAAGACATTTCCTGGACTTTTAAAAACATTTTTAAATGAAAAACTATTTCCGATTCAATCTGTAGCTGCTTCCGTATTATTGCTTGGTGAACCAACGACTTTGAATGAACATCGGAAAAATGAAGCGACATTGGTACATACAAAATTAAGCTCCAAGATACCTGTACCATACAATGACACTGTACCACAAGAATCAAATACTACTATTATTTTTGTTAACAATGAAAGTCATACAAATTCAAAAAAACATGATAAACCCAAGTCAACAAAGATTAAGAATGGATTTAAGCCCGATTCAGTAATAATAGAAAGTGGTTTTCGACCAATTGTACGTACAGATGGTCGCCCTCAACATCTCATTATAAATCAAATAGCTCAACGGCGTGAAGACCCAGGATTGGAAATTGACGAAGTAATGGAGACGGACACACTCTTCCTTACAGCGCAAAAAGTTACACAAACACAAAATTTTGAACCAATGTTTATTCCATCACCTCTCGATAGCACCAATGTAACTAATATGATAAAAATTGTTGTTTCATCTTCGCCAAGTTCGAATTTAAATGAGTTTAGCTCAAATATATCAGAAAATTTCCCTAATAGTGCTAAATTCCACAATTTTACCAAAGAGGATAATTTATCAGAAATTGAGGATGAGCGTAGCGAAGCCACTGACAATTTTGATGGTGCAGTGAGAAAAACATCCATGAAAAATGATAACCCTGACGAAGATTCATTCATTGAACCAGGAAACCACAGTTTGTTTATCGAAGATATAATGTCCGAAATGGAACAAATCGATGATGAAAACGACCGAGAAGCTCAAGCTGCAGAGCGCATAGACACATATTATCTTCCACCAGATAATCGTAAGATTCCACATTCCAGTTTACCAAGCGGCGCTGTTGTTACATTTGACGGGAAATCCATAGTAGATGGTAATTTAGTGTTGCCACCCAAATTGGAAACTTTTGAAAGCACAAATCCGAGGCGACAAGCACACGGTCTCTCCCAAATTGAGCAGCTCATCAGAAGTACACCTCAAGTTCAGCCATTCCGAGGAGAGATACCACAACCAGTTGTCGAGTTTTTATCGAATGAACGCTCACGAAATCGAGTCACCGGTTCAGGTGGTGGGGGAATGGTAGGTGCAATAGGTTTTGAGAACCCCGGTCCATATTTACCTTTGACTTCGCTTTCACCACCACGAGTTCATTCAACTAAATTACATTTGTTGCACTCATCCACTTCTAGGCAATAGCGTAAATTAAATGGAAATGCTACCCAAAAACCACATTGAATTTAAATGAATAGAAAATTATGTATGCAATTTATATTAGTAGAATACTAATTAGTTAGTTAGTTAGTTATTCTAAAATACATTGATATAATTAATTAAGGGAATTGATCCCACGGCAGTTGGGTCTAAGTAATCGGAATGGACCCAGATTTTGTTTCGGCCAAGGACTGTCAACTCTGGTGTTTTCTGCCGCTACAAAAACAACATCACTACTCTAGAACTTAAATCTCTTTTGTATCCTAAAAAAATATAAAACTAAAATCAATCACTAAAGTTGTGCTCTAATTCTAAGTATGGCTCACAATAATTTCATTATTAAAAGTTAAATTATTATGAGGGCTGTTTTCAGCATAGGCGTAAGCAATACATATATAAATATCTATGTTCGTAATGGCGATATGTAAGCGATGACTTGAATATAAATGAAATATGTACATACTTATCTTGTCGAAGCTTGACAGAGGCTGAAAGTCGACGTAAAGGGCTACAAGTCAGAGAAACTCACTGGAAGGAAAATTGAGCACATACTTACTTGTGGGTCCAATAACTTATGGTATATATGTACATACATATGTGGCTTTTTCGTGAAGTAATAACTCACAAATTTTCCGTATTAAAGACATGACAAAGTCCAAACTCTGACGTAAATACATATAATATTATCATCTTTTCTGCTTTGTTCTAAAGGGGCGCAAGGTAAATTTCATTTTTTTAACCTAAACCACATTAATTTCATAAAAATATCTCATAAAGGAAGACCAGAAAATGGATTAGTCCATAAGATAGACACAAAAGTAGAAAAAGTACTTTTTCCATTTTGTCATATATAATAAGTAAAGCAACAACTTACGAACTCATGTTTAAGCAACGAAATTAATATTCAAAATGAAGTTGGCCTCAAAATTGTATCAAATCAAAGTTGTGTCGTATGTAGCGACAAGGGCAATTTCTAGCCCAACTCAATCAACCAGCTAATTGTTGTGTGTATGCCTTCCATAAGGAAGGGAGGAGCGGAATTCGCTGTTTCTGCTATAAGCCTTCGCCTTAATGGCCTATTCACATACAACTTTCCTTGCTTTGGTTGACAATTCATACTCTAACAACGACACCAAAAAAACAAAACGCACTCATACAAAAGAATATAACGACCTTGTGGGTCAAAGCAAATTTGTGTGCGAAGCAAAAGTTCGGCTGGGATTTAGAATAGCATCCCCGGATTTCGGGAATAAAATGGGGGGGAATGTTTAGTTTAGTATCTCATTTTGAAGAGGTTTTGCGCAAAGGGGGAGGGGGTTGGGGGCTTGCTAAAGGTAATGAATGGAGCTTTTGAATAATAGCACCCTTCCCCCCCTAGGACCACGGGGGGCTCCAGGGCAGCCTCCTGAAAATGGTGTAAAATCGCAGTTTTTCCATACAATTTTCACTAATTATTATAAAATGAATGTATTTTTACGCATAGAGTGATATATGGACGTATTTTGTTAATACTTTCAACCTTCGATCCGAAACGAGTCCTATGTAAAGTAACCCAAATGTATATAAGACCTACCATTTTGATTCGTTGGGTTATTACTGTCTTCCTTTTGTGCTTATTTTCTTCGTCGTTTGACAGTTCAAATTCAGTAATTTTGCTTACATTTAAAGGAACAGTATAACACGTAATTTAAAGCTGTTTTATTTATTAAATTGTACATAAAATTGCAACTTAAAATTCATAATTTATCATTAATTCAATTAAATATATTTCAAAGAATGTGTGTGTGTTAAATTGGTTAAATTTTTTGCAATCAGTGCAACAAAAACTTCAAAAAGAAGAGACCCATTGTTTGAGCAAATGTGAAAATGTGCGTTTTTTGCTTACTTATATCTAAAAAACAAATTAACATTTAACAATAAATTTACATTTAAACCAAAGTTTAATTCATTGGCTATCCGTGCTATATAAATTTAAAAAAATCCGTGCACGCATTTAAGAGGAATAAGCAATGAAAATGAGATACTAAAGTAAACCCAAGCCAATATCTTTAAAACTATAAGTCAGCGGCAACTATATATATATATATTTTCGGGATCTGGAGAACGTCACCTTTCCAGTGATACCCATTTTATCCCCGGGATGCTATTCTAAATTTTAACCAAAAGTTCTATATTAATCGGCTGTAAGATACTATATACATATATAGAACTTTTTACCTAAAATTCTTTACTAAGCAACATCCTAATTAGAACTGTGTCTGATGCACAGTCCGGCACCCCTTATAAAGTATATTGATACCAAACCAAGAATGATAGAAACAAAGATTGCGCAATGACGAGTTCAAATTTTGTTCGTTCTGCGCATCTACGTCACGGTTGACCAACTTACAATCAGCTGATTTTCAGTTGGTTGTTTTTCTTTGCAATAAGAAGCAATTTTGTATTGCAGGCATACAAAATCATGAATATCATCAAATTTAACATCAATATAAGTGAATATTTTATAGTGAACATTTACCTACATATTCAATTAATTGAATTTTCAATGAATTATTTAAAAAGAGACAATCTTTGCTGTGTTTGTTTCAACCATATACATTTATGTAAATAAAAAGATTGAATATTTTGTAACCAAGTATCAATTTATTGTTTTATTTAATTTTCTTTTTTTACTAAACATATGTTCAATTATGTTTTTATTTAAGGAACGAATCCTAAAATACATTCTAGCTCTGAAAAATAGTTCTTTTATTTTCGAGCTACAATTTACAAAATCACTTAAATCTATGTGTTTCTGGACATAATTTGTACATATAACCAAATCATTACCATTGACGTCGTCAAATATTGCTTGCAAGGCTCTCAAATGCTCCATCAACATATCTGTTGGTTTTGAGAGTCCTCCTTCAGAAAGGATGACTTGGAGATTTCAACAAAGAGTGATCCACCCAAGTATGCCAATTCCGAAAATTGACGTCACATATTTTCGGAATTGGCACAAATTTCGGGGTTGTCTTTACCGAGTTTGTGGCAGATGTACCCTGCAAAATTCTCAAGTCCGTCGTTGTTGAGAATCTCCAAGTCATCATTTTTTTCGATTGGGTCAGTGGAATTCAGATCAACTGACACACGTTAAAAAATATTACCTGCAAAAATATAATAAACATACATATGTACATGCGTATCAATAAATGGAATAAATTGTTAGTTATTATTATTAGTATAATTAGGATAAAAAACAGTGGTTAGTATGCAAAAACTTAGATTGTATGTAAGTACATATTTGCATTTGTTAACATCAATACAATTTTATGTATATAATAATGTTTTATGTAGTTTTAGGTTTATAATACTATGTACGTGTAATATTTTGATAATTACCGGTTACAGATAACTAATTTCCTTCCAAATCTGGTGTGTTGTCGACTTCAACATTGCTTTCTTCTGTGATCGCTCCTTCGTTGTGACCAAGTATATAGGAACGCAGCCTATATTTGAACTCCTACCTGTCAGGATGATCGTGAAGACCGCCTTTTGACCTGATTACGCCAAAAAAAATTTCCAAAAAGTCCTGGTTCAATCGATAAGTCAAAACGTAATCAATTTTGTGCTGCTGTCTTAAGTCATCCAGCAGCAATTTCAAAGCATTATTGCTTTGGAGTATACATACCTGTAAATCATAAGTAAAATCAAAAACTGTAGAAAATCAACTTATCTAAATATATATGTAGCTTGAGTATTACCTTTTTGGAATGGAAGCAAACTATTTTTACCAATGACTCTCATTGATGAAACCAGCTCCATTATCTGTTTCAGTACATTATTTGAATCCATTGTTTTAATGCGGCTTTATCCTTAGGGAAATGAAAAAATCTCCACTTCGTAGCAGTATTTTTACCATTGTTATTATTACAACCGAACACTGCACAACGCATTTTAAAAATATAGAATTTAACAAATAATATAACACTTGAAAACATAATTCGAATTCACTTTCAATAGCGCGGGCGAATAATAAGTCAACCGTGACGTCGGCAAGAACAGCTGACTGAAAGCAAACATGCGCATTGCGCTATCATTCTTTCTCTATCATTCTTGATACCAAACATCGACCATCGAACATTCTGGCAACCACGAATTTCGCTGTGTAGTTAATTCCGGCAATTTATTGTCGATTCGATTTTGTTCTCGCATCCATGTTCCTCACAATACATAACTATATGAATCTAAAGTCACGTGTGATAAAATATGGAGGCAAACAAATTTAAGCACTCAATCAAAGTGCCAACACAATATAGGCGTGTTGCTGCTGTTTTAAAGGCGGCACTGGAACGAAAAAAATCGCTTAAGTCTTTAATTTTTGAAGAAAAGCATGCAGTAGGTTTCGTAAATGGTTAATAGTTTTTAACATAGTTTCACTAACGTGCATTGTTTCTTCAGCGTTTGCGGGGTATGCAAGCGATATTGAAGCAGTACATTGACAACCGAGGAGTAATTGACGAAGCAATCGCACAAACAAAGATTTTGGAAGAAAATCCACGATTAAGTTCTGCTCTCTGCAAAATTCTTGTGACAGAGCTTATATTTGGACGAAAAAAATTGATTGGTGAAAGCAAACCCGTTCTAACAGTTAGCCAATATCGCGAAAGGCTTGAAGCAAACTTAGGCGGTGCAGTTTATGATACCAAAAACATAAAAGGCAAGCAAACTTATTATTGGGTGATTTAAGCAATACACTTTATAGTTTTACTATGAAAAAAGGCAAATTTAATATGCTTGAAGATTTAAAAGATACATACCCATTGGAAAAGCATCACGAAGGAAGCGAAGATAAAGTCGTTGAAGATGGGCAGATTAAAGAAGATGCCGCATTTTCAAATGACACTAGCGCTTTAGTATATTTGTGGTTAATAATATTTAGTGTTCTAATGTTCACATTTCCATTCATCACTTTTTATGGTGTGCGATCTTGGCTACATGAGTCATTTGATATTTCTGAGTTTTATGTAAATTGCTGGGCAGTGCTTTCTTCAGTGCTTGTTGTAAATGTTATTATTTGCTTATACGTTTTCAAAGCAATAAGTGAGGAAAATAACTGCGACTTAGTAATGAAAAAACAAAATAAGAAAGATATTTAAATTAATAAAAATTAACTGCTTTGAAAATGTTCTGAATTTTATTACTGGTTTACGTTTCTCAGTTTGGAAGCCTCGCTATGTACGTGTTAATACCAATTTGCTTAATATGGCTGATGTTTTTGAAATGTTGGCAATGGAGGAGTGGCGGAAAAAAAATTTGGCGAGCTCAGGATCTTATAATGATTTCTTAAAAGCTATAAGGGAGCTTGAGGAGGATGAGTACATGGTTGACATGCATTTGGACGATCTGTTGATATTCCATTCGAAGCAAAAGCATTACTGGGCTTGCCATCCTTATGTAAAGGAAAAAAAGCTCATGCTTCAAGATAAAGTAAGTAAATTGTGTACAAATAATTGGATTAAAGAACGGCATGTAACTATGTTTAGGGGACCTGTCTTGTAGCAGAATTGCTACATCCACCCCCCGGCGCTTTCGTACTTGACATGTGTGCGGCTCCAGGAATGAAAACCATACATGTTTCTAATGTTATGAAAAATAAAGGAAAGATTTATGCTGTTGAGCAAAATATAGAACGTTACAATCTGCTCCGTAATATGACCAATTTAGCAGGCTGTGAAATAGTAGATTCCATTAACGCGGATGCGCTCACAATTGGTAGTTAACAAGAGTTTCGATAGTTGACGTTTTGTAAATTAAAAGTTTTTAAATTACAGATAGTAATCGCTGCCCAAATGTGGAATATATACTTGTTGATCCATCGTGCTCCGGATCTGGCATGCAAAATCGGATGTCCTTAGATCCAGATGAAAAAGACCCTGCTCGTCTAAACCGTCTTGCTGGATTACAGATTAAAATGCTTTCACATGCTTTAAAATCGTTCTCCAATGTAAAACGAGTCGTTTACTCTACGTGCTCCCTCTATGAAGAAGAAAACGAACAGGTTTGTATGGGTCTATATGGTTAATATAAAAACTTTTACTTAACAACGATTTCGTTAAAGGTTATTCAACGTTGCTTAGAGTTAAATCCACAATTTAAATTGCTCAGTGGAAAAAAAGCTTTGCGCAATAAATGGAATAATGTGGGTAACTCTAACTACAAAAATATAGGAAAGAATTGTCTCTATACAAAACCAGATCAAGATCACGCCGATGGAATATTTATAGCAATATTGGAAAAGAGGCAATCCAAGGGAAATGATGAATAAATTGTATACATGATTATTTTAAAACAAAAACATCTACACAATACCATTTCCCCAAAACTTCCTCATATTTGAACAACTCAAGAAATTAGGTTTTATATTTAAAAAAAAAAGAGATATTGAAATGTAATTTGGATTATTTTATTCACTACTATCTTTCATATAGTGATAAGCAATATCGAAATATTACTGTGTGACCTTCTTAGGATGGCATATATACGACTTTTTTGCTTAGACTAACTGCAAAAGGGTCGGAACTTACGCACACTAAATACAAAAGATTCACAACACAAATATGTTCAAAATGCATTTTCTTTTCTATACATCAACCTAATATAAACCTATCCACCTACACAAGAAATTTCATTGTCTTCACTATATACATAACTGGAAAATCACCGTTAGGTCTACTCATTCAATTATATACGGTTGTATCGGTAGAAAAAAAACAACAATTTGTCAAAAGTAGTTGGATCCATAATCTCAAAATCAACTACTTTGTTCTGTATTATTTTTATGATTCAGAAATAAATATTTGATCCAGTAAAGTATTTTTGAGTGATAAATAAATACGAATAAATTGCAAATATCCCAAAATAATCAAAATGTAAACAGAAAATTTATATGAGAAACAAAAAATAACTGCTTTTGGCATTATGGATACAGTCACTTCTTTAGTAAGTCCGTATCAACACAACCTTTTGCATAAAATTATGATTCGAATGAATATGATTATTGGACGCTCTTTGTAATTTCACTTTATTACATATAAATATAATATAACATGATTTCACATTCAATTATTCCATACTTGTACATATGTATGTATACTTTTCTAATAAAACAAAATATAAGTCTTTCATATTCCATATAATTTAAATGCTTGTCTAAAACAAAACTCAATCGAAATTTCAGATTTTAATTGGGAAGTGTACTTCAGGTATTAAACTTCTTTGCGTATATACGAAAGAAACGAGCCCTGCATGTTTAGTTTTTAATTAAATAAAAAACTATCAGAATTGTTTAACACGTAATGAGAGTGTAGATATAAATTTAACGTGTGTCTATTTTTATCGATCTTATTTGTTTGGTAGATAATAAACGATTCTACATTTTTAAAATTACTTAATAAAAATGATTAAAAATTAATTTTACTATAATGTAATACTTTTAGTAAACATGTTGAGAGTTCTGGAATATTTAGATTCTTAAATAAACTTTAAGTTCAATTTTAAATGTTCATATATTATTATGAATGTCTTAATATAGTTACAAAAATCGAATACGTTTCACGTGAAAATAAAATTAGAGACTTTTTATTCAAGTCGATAGAGAAGAAACAATTGTATTTCTTTTTCCATCTAAATAATTATTATAAAAATATCTAGGGGTTCAGTCATATATAAATACTTTCTTCTATACGTTCATTCCTTGCTTAAAGTACAAATTTTTCGCTAAACGTAAGGATTCTGCCTTAACTGCGTCTTCCATCGTAATAATCGGTTTTTGTGGGCAATATTTAACTGTGTGCGCCTTATCTCCGGAAGCCTTGCAAATCGGGCATATATAAGTGCGTAATTTTGGGCAAAGAACACGCCCTAGTGAATCACGTACTGCATGACTCTTCACCACAGCTTCTGGTTCGTTGTTATTTTCGCAAAATACGCAATGTTTTACTGCAGACTGTAAAATTGTACAATAATTAAATTTGTTCAGGTAATTAATCTACATCTGAAAAGTAAAAAGATTGCAGATAATGTAACTGTCCTGGAAACGACCTCTTTCGACTTACTTTCTCCAATGAGGAGGTTCAGAATGTCATCAACAAAGTAAAATCCCCAGTAGTGAAGACACTTGAGGCCTTGCTACTCCCGACCTTCACTCACCACCTGAGTCTAGCCAGCCACCAGCATGGCTTCCGAAAAGTGCACAGCACCACCACAGCACTTAGCGTCATAAACGCTCAGATAGTTCGTAGCCTCAACCAGAAACCACCCTGTGAGAGAACGATCCTCGTAGCGTTGGACTTGTCAAAAGCTTTTGACACAGTCAACCACACCACGCTACTGCAAGACATTGAGAAAACTACTGAACGGTCGTCAATCATCCGTACTATTTTTTTTGAAAAAAAGTCGAATTTTTGATTCGTCCTATTTCGAGGGGAAACATCTAAACTGAGAAGAATTAAACAGGGGGTTCCGTTGTTGGCAACATACAAGGCAATCGGCCTGCCCGTCCTCAACTACGCAACACCAATATGCTCGCTTGGATGCAGTGGTACGCAGATGAGGAAACTCCAGACCTGCTAAAATACTCCGGTCCACGGCGGGATGCCTTTTGATGTCTCCTATCGAACACCTTCACAGTGAGACGTTCATGCTCCCAGTTAAGGAGTATAATGAAGTCCTCTCCAAGCAGTTGCTGTTGTGATGTTTTCGTAGAAATCACCCTTGCAGCCATCTGTTTGGAGCGGAACCGCCTCCTAGGAGCACCAAAAGGTCTTTTCTTGACTACGTCAACGACGTCGAACAGTACGCCGACCGGACTTCGGACGCAATTGACTTTCAACAGGTACTGACCGCCATTCACAGTGGAGCCATTAACACCTTCACTGACTCCCTTCCCATGAATGGCGTTCTTGGAGTCAAAGCACCACCCATCGCAGACGAAGAGCTCGAGTTGCCGCGAGAAACGCGAGTGACCCCAGCGCACCTTCGTTCTGGTTATTGTAGCAGGTTAAACTCCTACTTATCCAGAATAGACCCTGACATACCCAATGTACCCCTGCACCCTGCATGCAACGAGTCTCCGCATGACACTGACCACCTCTTTGCATGCCGTAACCTGAGACAATATCCAGAACGAAGTTGCGCAAGCTAACGCACGTACGAAGACTGTTATATGGAGGACATGACCCGGTTTGAATCGGTAAATAATAAGTGTTTCGTTTGATAACTACATACGAACTTGAATATTTCCAAAAGACAGAACTGCAACAAAATTCTCAAATAAACTATCAGTACAAAGAGACAGAAGCGAAAGCATTTTGGTTACAAAATATCGAGCCCCCAATCCGAACCCGATTTTTAAGACTTTTTTAGCTCGCAAAATATGTAGGTCAGAAATGTACTCTCCCTTTTTTATAACTTCATTTGTCGGTTTTACAAATATTCAAAAACAAATTATAAAAACTAAGATTATAATTCTTTAACTAAGATAAGCCTGTTATGCTGTCAATCAGCAGGTGTTCTGGAGTTTCAGGCTCCCTCTCGCAGAATCGACAATTTGGACAAGAAGCCCTAAGTGCAAACAAAGTAAAAATAGTTTCTGACATGTTTTCAAGATTCTGAGTTAGACCGCCAGAGATGCATTCAAGGACGCGAGTTTTAGAAAGAAGTGATTACTATGTCAAAGTCCAAGAAGTCCATTATGCTCGATGCAACATCTTGTGAAAGCATACAAATATTCCTTTTACATATATAAAAATTTACTCACAAATTTATCCAACTTTGAACCGCCAAATCTTTTCTGACTTTTCTTAATATTTTGACCGTTATAGGCGATATTGGCCGCAGCAGCCACAGTTGCGACAGTAGCAGTATCGGTTATTGAAACCGCTGCAGTATTTATCTTTTGGTTCTGCAAATGGACGCCATTGTTATAATTTTGTGGTGGCGGAGTCATCATCCATAAATTTGGATCAAAATAGTGTTTCCAAACAGAAACATTATTACTGTTGATACATGGGTAGACCGCGCCTTTGTTGTTAGATTCATAATTCACAGTACTAAAATTCCAATTACACTGACTACTGAAATCACTGCAAAAATATTTGTTGCTACTATTACATGTCTCTAGATGAGATGTTGCCTTCAATGTTTTTCCTTCTTCAAATGAAATCGGATCGTCTGTGACATATCCATTGCAATAAAAATCATCCATTATGTCACACACTGGCGATCCTCTGCCTGAATTTAACGAATCTGTAAAAAAAAATTAGTACAGATAAATAAAATTGAAGTGCCTGTAAGTGTAAAAAATTCACTTTTTACTAAATTCTTATAGTTGTATACACAGTACGTACAAAAATAACATTTTATTTTAATCTTTGTCTGTCTGTTTGTAATGGCTAATGTATGAAGCAGCTGAACCAATTCCGATGGGAGATAGTTGTTTAATGGGGAGTAACTTATGTTACTTTTTATGCTCTTGCAACCTGTTGCTACAGAGTATAATAATTTTGTTCACCTAACGGTTGTACGTATCACCTAAAAGAGTTTATCTAGAATTTTTATAGATAGTATGTATTAAAAAATCTATCAAAATTGCATACAGTCTTACTTAAAAAGCCGAATATCTCGAGAAGTATTAATGATAGCGATTTTGACCTTGGACCTTTTTTATAGCAAATAAGATTTCCTACAAAATAGTCATGTATATTTTTTCTATAGCTCCTGTCATTTACGAGATGTATACAAAAAAATTCGAGATTCTTGGAAAAATCGGGTTTAGAGCCCCGTACTACCTCGCCGGTGCGAGTTACGACTTTATTGCACTGGGCACTTTCGTAAAGTGAACAATTCTGAGAAATATGCGTCTAAAGGCAAAGCGATGCCATAAAATACCTCTGATCTGTAGGAATTTAAAGATAAAAACTCACGATTGTAGTGCATTTTCTATGGAAAATTTTTATAGGCCTCGGCCCAGTTCTTATGGAAGGCATACACACAACAATTAATGGAAGGCATACACGCACCAATTATTGTACCAATTTCATCGAATTGTACAACTGATTGTTACGTATATGGGGCAGTTGTATGAGTTGCACCAACTGATTGGATGAAAATCAAAATTTTTTGATATTTTGTCAAGTTGGTTGTGTTAGTTGGATCGTGTTTGGGTTGGTCGTGCGATTTCAAACGATTTCGCCATTTTATTTCGGCTGTCGAAGAAAGCACGTCATATATAATAAGTAAGGCAACAACTTCCGAACTCATGTTTAAGCAACGAAGTGAATATTCAAAATGAAGTTGGCCTCAAAATTGTATTAAAAGTTGTGTCGTATGTAGCGACAAGGGCAATTTCTAGCCGAACTTAATCAACCAACTAATTGTTTTGTGTATGCCTTCTATAATGTTAATATGAAGAGCTAAAATTTTCAGGGAATTTTTTTTAGGGTATTTCCAAGGAAATTTCGTGACGGAACTGAAAAAAATTAATAGTTCAAAAAACCAAAACACCCTAATATACATATGTATACATATATGTATGTATAAATGTTCAGGATGACGAGGAAATTTTAAATCCGTGTAACTGTCTGTCTGTCTGTCCGTCCGTGCAAGCTGTAACTTGAGTAAAAATTGGATTACGAGTTCGTAGATGAGCGTAATCGGACTACTGCCAAGCCCACAAATTAACCGAAAACCTATAAAGTGCACTAAGCACTAAATTGAGATATAAAAATGTAATTTGTTACAGGAGATCGCTGTGGTAAGGGGCACTTGTGCGAAAAACATTTTGAAAAAGTGGACGCGGCCACTCGATTCTTTCACTTTCCAGTACACAAAGCAAGAAAAATTCCTTTAAAGTATGCCACCTTAAGACTAAAAATTGTCCAAATTCAAACGAAACTGTTCAAGCCCCTAGGTACCGAAATTGTGAATCCAAGTACCTATAGTTGATTTCCGATTGAAAATATTGGTCAATATGTGAGATATATGTATAATTGAAATTCAGAGAGAATCCTGTCCCCTTTCTGTGTATCTAGTCAATGTATGGTTGGCGTTTTACATCTTAAGGTATTTCTCTGTCGTTGATTCTTGCAAGTTGCAAGAGAATAAAATGGTCGGTTGCCTCCGCACCTTGCTCTTTCTTACTTGTACGACAGAATTTAATTTTTTTTTCACAGAGTTTTATAATCCATTAAATATTCATTTAATTTAAAATATGGCAATTCTCTACCAATGTTACTTTTGCTAAGCTAAAATACCATCTTCCGGAAAATAAAAGAATGCCTCCTGAAATATCTTTGCGAACTGGGGATTGTTGACAAAACGAGGTCGCAAAACCATCACTCAATTGTTTTCTGTTCTTTTCTATTTGTTTTTGGGATATCAAACACTTTGCCAACAGAAACTTCGCTAACGATTAAAAACGTACAGTTAAGGAACAAACCTTATAGCATTTTAAAACCGCAGTTGAGACGTTCTTATTAGTTTTACAGATGTTACAGACAGACTCCAATTAGACAAAGTATGCATAAAAATCTACTTTAGCCAGACGGGCGCCATTAATGGCGCCTGATTTCATTTACTTACCCGTTACCCTTAATTTATTATGTTATTTCACCCGAAAAAAATTAAGAATTTATATAAATATACAAAAAGCTTAATACTGTTATAGCAAAATTATTTGTTATTACCATTTCCATATTTATACGACGCCAACATTGCAAACATTTTTAGAGACTTTGATATTTCGTTTTTGTGCTGCTTTTGAGCTAAAGTAGCTTCCGAGTACATTTGGGAATGCCTTTGCTGAGCCAAAGGTTCTTGGTCGATTTCATATTTGTCCTGTTTTAAATCTTTATTTTGTGAAGATAGAAATGGTGGTTTCATACCAAAATTTTCATTGTTGGCATTAAAGAATCCATAACTTTTAGGTCTTGTTTGACTGTTTGAAATTGTACAACCGACTGTGGAGGCTGGAGTTGACGACAATAGTTGCGATGGTGAAAATGCATACACAGTGTTTGGAGAAAATTGCGATATTGACGTTTCTGTAGATATAGGCGAAAGGTTTGGTGAGCATCTGCTTATTATGTTCGTAGTATCCAAAAATACTTCGGACATGTAATTTAAGTCCAACCCAAGTTCCAAAGAAGATGCATAATCCTTCGGCAAACGTGAAGATTTTATTACATGAATAACGGAAATTTTCGCTCCACTTACCATTCGGTTACCAATATTCAGATTTGCACCAAACATTTCGTAATTTATTTTTCTCTTTTTCCTAAACAAAATTTATCAACGAATTTCACCGTACCGTATTTATACTTTACATATATATTTGAAATACAATTTTCGTATTTTTCCGTCCAAGGACTTTTTATACTTTACTCTAAGATTAAATTAAAAACCTGCTTCGTAATATTCTACGAAATCCACTGCTTTGGTAATTTTATATTTCCTAACGGTTTTTACTTCGCGACACAGGGCAATCAAAATACGTAAAAACGTCACATTCAAAATACCAGCATATTTACTTGTAAAGTTAATTAGTTATAAACTTGCAGTATTAAAATATTTAACAAGTATATATTTATTTTATAACAAAATGCAATTTCTTGCAACAAAAATTCTCACCAAACATGTTGATAAATGATTAGTATGCACAAAATGGAACACATGCTTTCAAAAATCAAACGTTGTGAAATTATATATACATCAGATCAAATCGATCATAAATATAATATATACACATATATAAGAATAAAAAATTTCCAAAATACATTAATTTATTCTTACATATGCTCAAATTAACGGTTCGCATAATCATTGTCAATGTGACCCTAGACACCTCTGATATTGTCATAACTGATTAAAGCAGGTTTATTAATATCAGTCTAAACTGATATTTTATACTCTGAATGATGGTGATTGGACAACAAAAGTTTCTTTTCAATTTCTAAATAATATTACGAGATCGTCTTCGTGCTATCAGAAATTCTTTTTAAAGTTTGTATACATATATAAGTATAGTTCCTTATGGCCCACTCACATACAACTTTTCTCGCTTTGCTTGAAAATTCATACTTTAACAAGGAAGCGAAGAAAGGAAATTCAAGAACAAACGCTTTGCTTTCAGTGTTTCTCTCTAATAAAAATGGCGACTGTTTCTTGACAAAGCGTTAAACGATCAAGGTCGCCCAACATTTTGCTTTACTTCTTCAAAGGATATGTCTGACGCAAAGCGTAGCACAATGTTATTAGGCCTATACATAACCTGTATATGTATATGTAATAAAGGAAATATAAATATTTCAATGTTTTGAAGTTTCGTTAATCGGTTGAAAGGTAAATCTAATAAATTTATTCAATGGGACCTAAAATAATGAAAACGGCATCACCGATATTAAATAAAAAAATTGTATGGCAACATGTTAGCTCAGACAGACATTCATTCTTGACATTTAAAAAGCGTGATGTTTTCTTCATGGAATGTGTTTCAACGGAATTAGTACCAAATTACATAAATTAAATTGGATTTGATTAATCTTGACATACAACTCAATTTAAATTTATAGCTGTTCGAAAGTTATTAGCTATGGTAAGTTAACCAGTTCATAGCAATCAGAATATGAAAAATTAGATTTTCCAAACTAAGTTTAATAATTTTTAATATATAAATATTCTTTCAACATACATGTAGTATAAATTCTTCGCTGCATCCCGTGGTAATTACCACCGGTTCGTCCAAAGTTATAGTTACTGGCAAGGACTACATAACCAGGTAACTGAACTTTTATGTAGGCATATTAACATAATAATTTCTTTTTTTTTTCTAGCGTTGCTATTCTCAACCAAGCCGAAGACCTGGATTTTTTTCGCAGTTCATCGACAATATTAGATCAGAAATTGATAAAAATAAGGAAATGAAAGAGAATATAAAAAAGTTTCGCGAAGAAGCACAGAAATTGGAGCAGTCTGAAGCTCTTCAATCGGCTAGGCAGAAATTTAATATAGTTGAATCTGAGGCACAAAAGTCTTCAAATATTTTGAAGGAACAATTAGGAAGTATAAAGGACAAAGTAAGTGATGTAATAGACGAAGCAAGTAAATCCGATATTGCAAAGAAAGCAACAAAATTATCCGAAGAAATTTCAAAGACGGCTAAAGGTGTAACTGAAACTATAACTGAGAAAAGTGAAAAAATTGGACAGACATCTGCTTTTCAGGCCATATCTACAACTACAGAAATGATTAAACAAGAAATAGGGTCTCAAAGCATAAATTCAAGGGTTTATCGCTCTCCTCAAAAATTGCGAAAACGCATTGAAGTCGAATATGCAAGTGATGAGCGAGTGGTTGAGCCTAATGCTGATGCAACAGGTATTAAAGGGCGAGTATTTTAATTTGAATGTTGTATATAGAAAATGCTAATATAGTAAGTCCAACCATCTCTGTCCTTTAACGACTCGAATTGTGCACATGCCCGAATTTTTCAAAATCAAGAAAGGCATTTTATGTTGCAAATATTACTTATTAAGAGAAGCAAAATTATGTTTTTGTTAATACTAAAACTAAAAAAGTGTAATTTATGCCTAAAAACAAGGTGTATCCAGCAAAGTGTAATAAGTTATAAACATTTTGGGAAAAACTAGAACAGATGTTATAAATGATCGGGGATAAAAATCTTTTGCCAAATAAAATTTGAATTCGTTGGCCCTATTCTTCTGGGAACAAACTGCGACTAGCACATTCAAATTCATTAATTATTAGTCATACGACCTTTTCATTTGCATAGAATTGCTCCAAATTGATTTTAACTTTCCTAATTACTCAAAATAGGATCGAAATATATATACATATATAGATATTATATATGTAACTATTACATTCAAATATAAGTTCGCAAAAATTGTACTTATACTTATATCTAATTATTAATAAATATTTGTATTTTGTTTTATTCCGTTAGGAGTCGAGCTTCACAAGGATTCCAAATTCTACCAATCATGGGAAAATTTTAAAAATAACAATGCATATGTGAATAAAGTACTTGACTGGAAACTTAAATACGACGAATCGGAGAATCCTATGATTCGCGCTTCTCGCCTCTTAACGGATAAATTTTCAGATGTTATGGGAGGACTTTTTTCGAAAACTGAGTTATCAGAAACACTTACAGAGCTATGCAAAATTGATCCAAACTTCGATCAAAAACAGTTTCTTCGCGACTGCGAGACTGATATAATACCGAACATTTTAGAAGCAATGGTGAGGGGAAATTTAGAAATCCTTAAGGATTGGTGTTTTGAAAGCACCTACAATATAATTGCAACACCTATAAACCAAGCTATTAAGTCTGGTATGTATTTGGATTCGAAAATCCTTGATATCGAAAATATAGACTTGGCGATGGGTAAAGTTATGGAGCAGGGGCCAGTACTTATAGTTACCTTTCAAGCGCAACAAATTATGTGTGTTCGTGATAAGAACCACGAAGTAGTGGAAGGTGACCCAGACAAGGTCATGCGAGTGAATTATGTGTGGGTTCTTTGTAGAGACCCCAACGAGTTAAATCCAAAATCAGCTTGGCGGCTTATGGAAATTTCGGCTAACAGTCAAGAACAATTTGTATAATAGGGAATTTAATGTTAACTAGCTATTAATTAGTTGCCGTTAAATATTTCTGATATTTTTATTAAGGAGATACATAATTATTGACCTAATTAAGTGTTCCATGTAGATATTACATGTGATCATGTTTTATTTTCATTTACAGAAATTTTTCTCTAAGTTTTTGTTGAAGACATTCTGTTGAGAAAAAATAAAGATAACATTCTGTAAATGAAAATATTGAACATATTAATATATGTATGTTGTAATAATAGGTTCGTCTTACATTTAAAATTCACATTTATTGTTGAAGACGCGAAAACTTTGTACATATTAACTAATTTAGAAGATTAAAGAAAAGCTTAAACAATTTGTTATAATTTTTTCTTTCTAAAGGGATATCGGGTCGCTTTGCTTCGAGATTTTTGTAGCTAATTTCAGTCGGAAGCAGCAATTAGAAAAAAGATTAATCAACTATTTAAGCATGTTCTTCTTGGTAGCCCTATGACTGTTCATAAATTCTTCCTCATTTAACGGACAGGCTCATTTAGTTACTTTTTCTCTGATATTGTAGGGTTTTAATATCTTTATGTTATATAAACTAGGCCCATTCCATCAGATTCAGCGCCTAACCCTAAGATTTTAGGTGTAACTTTTGATGGTCTATGCTCCTTCACTCCTCATACGACCGCGATTGTTGCCAAAGTACAGAGCCGCAACAAAATCCTCAAGTCGCTAGCTGGCGGCACTTGGGGGGGAAATGACAAAGAAACGTTGTTGGCCACTTACAAGGCAATCCTCCGGCTGGTCCCCAACTACGCCGCACCAATATGGTCGTGGACTTAGGACTTGTCAGAACACTGCGCTCCGGACTACGACAGGATTCCTATTGAACACCCACATAGTGAGCCCCGTATGCTCTCAGTTAAAGAGCATAATGAACTCCATCAGTTCCTGCTGGGAAATTATAGCTGTCACAACATAATAAAAAATATGGGGCGTAGGGATATCATTTTTGCTGCTATCATCGACGCTAGGTATGTACATGCTCCCTGTTCAAAATATTAAGGAAATTAAAACCGTTTTGTCAAGCCACCAAAATGACAATAAAATGACTGGCATGAGAGGATCTGTCACTGTGTTGGTGAGCACGAAAAAAAGTAGCCCAGTGAGAAATTGGAATTAAAATTAAGCATCTAATCTAAATAGTTAATAGTATAATAAAAATTAACAAAATGTCTTTTAAGGATATATTCCCTATTATCTTTAAAAGACTTGGAACATAAAAGGCATTGCATGGCACCAAAGGCATTTAGAATCATAAAATATTTCTCGCAGGGCATATTTGGTTTTGCGCTATAGTGTTGCACAGGAATAAAGGGATATTAAACTTATTCCAGTGTGAGATCGCCTCTAAAATAAGCGTTTTTTATAACATTTTAAATTATGGCCAGATTGAACAAAATAACAATTTTGGGCATTTATCAACCCAATATCCAACATTTAGTACGAATAAAAGTTACTAAATAGTGGTTATTTATTATATCGAGAAACTATTTAAATCTTTTTAAAGAATATTATAACAACTGACTTTTGTCCTTTCAATACCCAATAATAGGATTTAAGATTGTTAGCTCTCAATCATTAAATGTTTTTAATAATTTTCCATTGAAAATAAAACTATGATGTTTCAAATTACAAAACGTTTCATCAAATACCTTTAAATTTCACAAATTTATTTAATTTTCAATGTTTTACATTTTTTATAAGTGGTCTTGAACGATACAACAAATCCCTCCGTTTACACATTTTTTTGCTAAGATTTCAATCTGGCCATCGCTCGTTTCCAATTGTTAAACGTCAAAACCTACTGAACTCGATTAGCTGTGAAAGTTCAGTAGGTTTTGACGCTTAGCAATTGCTCTCTCACTGGAAGGAGTTAAACGTCTCATTACCACTTATAAATTAAATAAATTTGTGAAATTTAAAGGTATTTGATGAAACGTTTTGCAATTTTAAGCATTATAGTTTTATTTTCAATGGAAAATGATTAAAAACATTTAATGATCGAGAACTAACAAGCTTAAATCTTATTATTGGGTATTGAAATGACAAAAGTCAGTTGTTATAATATTCTTTAAAAAGATTTAAATAGTTTCTCCATATAATAAATAACCAATATTTAGTAATTTTTATTCGTACTAAATGTTGGGTATTAGGTTGATAAATGCCCAAAAATTGTAATTTTGTTCAATCTGGCCATAATGGAAAATGTTATAAAAAACGCTAATTTTGAGGCGCTCTCACACTGGAATAAGTTTAACATCCCTTTATTCCTGCTACGCCTTTGCGCAAATGATTATCTTAAGATAACAAATGTTCACATACAGATTTGACAATGGCAATAGCAATAGATTTGACAGTTAGTAAGACATAGATTTTATCCTGTCGAGATGCCTTGTAATTTTTGCATCTCGACAGCAAACATTTATTTAATTCTTTATGTAAAATGACAGCTAAAACAGGGTTGCAATTATAATTTTGCGTGACATTGCACGCAAATATACATAGGTTTTGGTCTGACATATTTTACAGCCATTGCAAATAATTTTCTGCGTGTGTTTGTTGTTGTGCCGGTGCACCAAGAGCAAGAATGATAGAATACAAGATTACGACACTAGTTTACAGTTAGTTTTTTTCGGTTTAGCTCTTGACAATTCTTACAAAAACAAATACATTGTTCAACAATTTCGTGACGTAACAGTTTTGCGTTGAGAAGAACAAGCATAGAAATACATACAAATTGTAAACAGAAAAGTAAACCCTTTTTGAAATTCCCAAAATAATATTAATTCATTCGTCTTTGCAGGAAAAATTTCAGTGGAATGTTTAGAATATTGTTGCGAGAAAATGTGTATATAATTAGTTTTAGGCACATCCACAATAAATAGAGTAGCATGTGTGGAGATTGTTCAAATGAAGAAAACCAGTGTAAGTGTACTGTTGTATTTATTTAAATTTCTAAGCATAAATATATTAATTTTTTAAAATGAAATGTGCAGTGGCTTGTTGTAATAATTATTATGCAATTAAAGGATCGAAAACGACTTTTTTCAGTTTTCCGGCCGATTTAAAAGTTGCCAAAAAATGGGTGTTATTTTGCAAAAGAAATGATATATTTGATACTAAATTAATAATTTCACAATTCTTTTATCATAATTTCATACATCTGAACTTATAATATATGTATATATTTATATACAACACACGTTTCTTCTCCATTTGAATCACAACTGATTCAAATCTTTTCACTCAACAATATTCAATCGCTTCACTAAAACTTTTCATTAAAATTGAAAGAATTAATAATATTTTGCGAATTTACAAAAGTGTTTACTTTTCTGTTTACAATTTGCAAGCCATTTGACAGTTTTTCACTCTTGTTCTTCTCAACACGGAACTATGACGTTTCGTAATGGCGGTCGTCGTAATCTTGTATTCTATCATTCTTGACCAAGAGGAAATATATGCAATTCTTACACCGTGCAAGGGTTTTGCAAGAGCAAGAGAATACCCCTATTATGTTATCATAAAAAATGCCCACATACAGATTTGGCAATGCCAATAGCAGTTAGTATGTCATAAATTTTTGCCTGTCGAGATGCCCCGTTAAAAATATATAACTTTATATATTTATCAAATTTAATAAAGCTTAGCTTGTTTTTATTCATTTTACTGTTTTGACTTAAAATTGCATAAAATTGCACACTACATGAGAAAATTTTGCATTAAAATTTCAATTCTCATAAAAGGTAAACTTAACAAATTTGTTAATTAAGCCAAGATATGTGAAATTATAGCTTTTACTTTAACAAACTTTTACAATTTGGATATTCCTAAAAAATTTAGTGTTAAGTTACCCTGTCAAAATGTACTAAAAAAATTGCAAATTAAGCCAGAGATATGAGAAATTATAGCTTTTACCTTAATAAAATGCTACAATTTAGATTTTTCTAAAAATTATGTATGTATTACCCTACGAAAGTGTACTAAAAAAATTTCCTCTAAAATATTGGGTGCTATTTTCGTGCGAGTGGGACAAATATTGCCGATACAAAATTTTCCCACGCTCAGAGGAATTTTCCCACGATGTAACATATGGCTTACACACTCGCTCACTAATAATCGGAGCAGCATGCTGATTGCAGCGCAGCAGACGTCAAAGTGTGCAGAATTCACATAACGTAATTAAAAGAAGCAACCAAAAAACTTTCTTCTATGAGATAAAACGATAGAGCTCTTTAATAAACCCCTGTTTATATGATGCTTACGACTGCTACACCATACATAACATATAAGTAGATGCGCCTTTTTAGAGTTCGAGGTTTTTATGTTGACAGCAGAGAATGTATAATCATATTGCACATACATTCATTCATACATATGTATGTTTAAATTCTCTGCTGCATTCCCTGCGTCGTTCATTTGTCCGTTCGTACAATTCTTCTTTGCTGTCGTTCGTTTAGTTCGTTGCTTCATCGCCTTGTGTTTCTCTATTGTGTGTTTCGCGTTGTGTTCTGCATTTTTCATTAATAATTCCATTTGACTTGATTTTATAATTAACTGACGTACATATGTTTTAATTTGAGAATATTGAAAATGTGACTGATCAAAATAAAATTGTGTGCTTTTTTTTTTGCAAATGATCTTATTAATTAAAGTGAATTCCATAGAAAAAGGCTTGGGTAATTGTCAAATATTTCTCTTCCCTTCCAGCATACACCAGATAGCTCCTATTACGCCTTTCCGATCAAGTATGGTGCACATTAATACATAAGTATGTATGCATTCATGGCCGAGGTAAATGTGTTGCATGAAAGTTTTCACCACCGTTGAGACGTTATACGTGTTCACAAATATTAGTAAACTAAAATATTTGTCTAGTTTCGGCTTAAAAGTTAGCAAAATCATGTTTGATAAAAAGTTTAATGTTGGTACCTAAGCCAGGTGCTCACTTGAAAACTCATTTAAATGTGTTTTATTTAATTTGGCGATATACATATGTATCTCATATTGTATAGCCATCGCCTATTTCTTTCCAATTTGAGTACACTTGATGGTTTTTAGTACAAGTAGTAGTTTGCAATTTCATGTGCTTAATATAAATACCAGAAAAAATATAATTTTGTGGGTCAAGTAAATTGTAGTGAAAATAATTGCAGGTACGATAATTTATTAAATAATAACATACTAAAACTGAAAAGTGCAAAATGAAAGCCCTAGGAATTTAGGAGGGTTATGAATCCGGTTGTATACATTCTACCATTGTGCATTAATAAGTTTATGGTGATATTAGGCGATGTCTTTATATAGTATATGTGTATTATATGTAAGTAATATGATTTATAAACAATTATAAGTACCAGCATAAACTCAGATGTTTTTGTTAAATGTTGAGAAGTAATATGTCTATAATAAATGCTGAAATCGGTGATAAAAAATATGTATGTATATACCTACTCGCACATACTGACAAAGTTTTGAAAATAGGGTTTTGCAGAATATTCATATTCATTATTTGCAAAATTTTCTTAAGGCTTTTAAAAAAACGACTGAAAAATTATTTGGATGATTAAAATTAACTCAGTTTAAAGATTCGGAGAACATATAAACAGAGAGAATGCACAAAAGACAATTACATTTGCTCTCCACCAAAAGGAAATTCACTGAAAAATATTTATATGAATTAATTTTGATAAAGAGAGGTCTTTATATCTCTCCCATTTTAGCAGTTTCTTTATCATTATCAAATGATTCCAAAAATATGCTTACCCCATTCCGGTTGCCGAACTATAACTTTTTGTAATCGGACATCATTCAAATCTATTGCACCGTTTATGCTGCACTATGATCCAATCAACTTTACTAGAAAATAACATCTACTATCAGAATACATATATTTCCACATGTGTGTATTCACATTTGAAAATATATCGTAAAAATATGTTAAATATCAAATGATATAATGTGCTGCACAAATTGAATATAGACTTCAATTTACTACATATACTAATTCATAAAACAAAATGGCAGTTTTGCGGAGAGTTATATATTGACTTAAGCTCCCATTTGTGTATGGATGAATATCTCTACCTTTCGTTTTTGTAAGCTGTTTAAGACCAAACAGGCCGCCCTGCCGGACTGTCTGCTTCACATTACTCTCAGTCTTGCTATACTTGTAAAGCTTTTGCATTTAGTAATTCACTTTACACATCACAATCTGTCACTTTTTGTTGTTTTATTTTTGTAGTTACATTTGTAGCTGGTGCTCAAACATCGCAATCAGTTCGATATGTTGAATATGCTCAGTGCACTGGGCATGCTGCAGTTAAAGAGATGACGAGTTGCTTGATTGATTGTTATGCATTGGAGTGGTTTGGGGCATAAGTTGTGAATGAGATGGTGTGCTTAAATTTCGTGAAATATTAAGGCATCAGTTTTTTGACATGGCTTTGAAATTCTTTGCTCAAAGGGTATTTGGAAGAGGGATATGGGCAATTAATGCGCTAGAGCACAAAGGCTTCTCTTGCAAGCAAGTTGCGATATGACTATTTTATTTATATTTATTTTTCTCGGAAGAGAGTACACGGTGAATTTTTAATCTATTAAATTTTGAATGTATACATGAGTGTATGTAATTACAACGTTGCAATATTTTATGTCGGTGCGAATTAAAAAGGCCATTACGGATGTGTAAATTTTGCATTATTTACCAATTCATGTGAAGGATATACATATTTGTGTACATATGACCATATGCCCATACACATTTTGTCCTGTACCATTTCAATAAAATAAGAACTATTTACCATTGCGAAAAAGTGCATACACATTAAAAATTTAAACAAATAAAATATTTTAATGCAATTACGTTAGTGCTTACATATACATACATACATATGTACATAAGTATATCTGAGGTGAATTTTATATATTTGGAAGGCATGGAGTAAATAGTGAGATAAAAACATTAAAAATCGAATGCATATGAATTTCAGATCTATAATTTGCAACGTCTGGAAAATAAGGCACAAGACAATTTGCCTCTGGTTCGGCTAGCAAAACAAAGAAAACAAAAGAATGATATTTTGTATAGCACTATGATAGCAAGGGGATCTCGGTGACAAAATATAATTTATAAATAAAAAATTGTCAACAGATTTCGTGTGATCCACTAAAAAATGATTTTTTTATATAGAAAAAATCGTATTAATAATAAATTGAAAATTAATGAAAATAATTCGACAACAACAGTAAGAAAATATCAAATATTACTTATGTCGTCCTCCTAACGTTCAAGATTGTCTTGTTTACAACTTCCAAATAGTGCGCGAAATTCGTTAATTCTACAAAATTATCAAAGGAAAGAGACGGTTGTGTCGACAAATAAGTGTACTGCGAGAAATGGTGCTGTTGCAACGTCAACGACTACAAAGGACTTTAAATCGGTTCCAAAGACAGAGGCATCAAGAATTTTTAGAACCTTGTATAAAGCCGCAGCACTCACAATCATTTCAATTGTTTTATTATCGCCAATTACCAATAAATCATTGCAAAACACCGATAAAATTATGGCTGCAGCTGCTGCTGCATTGGGTTCTGGATGCACACCATCCCTATCAGCTCACCTAATTAGCGGAGTTGTTGGCAGTGGTGTTAAAGTTTCAAATATTGGAGTCATTGATTGTTCACCGAGTTCAACATCTGCTGTTACACTCAATAATAGCAGCCATGCTCTTGGCGATAAAGACATAAATAACAGCAAAACGGAAAAACTTCTGGTTAATAGAAATGGTGGCAGCAGCAATAATGACACCGAAACCTATAATTCATCTAGCAGCAGTGGAAATATTGGCGGAAGATTGAAATTTTTCAAAAGTAAGTAGTGCTTTCTGCACTTCATGGAGGATAATATTGATGAATACATATTTTTAGTCAACAATTAATTTTATTTAGAATAATGTACTGAAGTGTTCGGCTTTTATTTCAGATGGAAAAGTCATATTAGAATTGGCGCGTTCTAAAGAAGGTTCAAAGAATGGATGGATATCGGTTCCGAGGAAAGTTTTTCGCACACCGTCAGCCACTTCATCAACAGTTACCCCTACTTTGGCCACATCGATAACATGCTCTAAGAATGAAAGTTTAGCATCTCTAAGCTGTAAGTTTCTGCTGAGTTAAATAACTAATTAAGTCCTAACAAACAAAATTATTTATAGTTTCTGATGACAACAGTTCCATACAATCTTCACCATGGCAACGAGAACACTCTTGGAAACAACAATCTCCTCGTAAAAGCATTTCGAAAGCCATGTCGTTCTATTACCAGCGACCTAAGATCGTTATTTTGACTAAAGCTGCATTTGCCATTGCTCGTAGAAAACATCGAAGGCCATATGACACTAATTTGTGCACTAATGGAAATTTCATTTTAAAAAGTCATGAAAAAATGTTAGAAGAAAACCAGAGTTTCAAAGCATTATTGAACCCATCTCATCAACGTGACACAAAACCAATAAATGTTAATAAAGACAGTGATATTAAATGCAAAACATGGAAGGAAGAAATTAAATGTGGGCTAATAAATGAAGAAGATTGTTGCTCAAGCTCATCTACAGCAACGTTAACCGGTTACGATTTTACAGACGAACAAATGGAAGTTAAAACGCCAACTCCGTCATCGATTTCTTTACCACATTCACCCTGTCAAAATGACAAACCATTTGAAAATAAAC
Source organism: Bactrocera neohumeralis (assembly GCF_024586455.1). NCBI lineage: Eukaryota > Metazoa > Arthropoda > Insecta > Diptera > Tephritidae > Bactrocera > Bactrocera neohumeralis. The sequence continues at coordinate 92,685,944 of NC_065919.1, forward strand.
CCACTGAAGATGTGCAAATCAGTGCAACAGAAGAAAATAAAATAAACGCTCCAGAAAATATGAATAATGTTGAAAATATAGATTTGATATCAACGATGGATGAGAATGACGGGACAGAACCCACTCTGAATGGCATTACATTAGAGGTACGCAGCGTCAATTCTCAATCAGATAAACTATATTTTCAAGATGCATATGATCAACGTGGTGACGATAAAAGACATAAGAATGGCAAAATCCGACTTAAGTTAAGTACAATTGTCCAAAAGTTGATTGACAGAATGCCTTTACGCCTTGCTCAGCTATCAAAGATAAATCAATCAATTGAGACTACCAATAGCTTTTGTGGTTCTACTAATACAATCTCGCAAAAGGTAAGTTAATAAGACTATATTTAGAATCCAACATTTTTAATGTGTTAATGTCTATTACATTAGGTTTCACCATCGAATGCGTCAACTGCAACGCGTCTAGTCGAGTATCCACAGCATCATGTATCACCACGAAAGCGGATCCTCCGCGAATTCGAAAAAGTATCTTTAGAGGATAATTCCAATTCAGCTGGAGGAAAGAGAAGTCGTGCGAAAAATAATGCAACATTATCGTCGTCGGCGCCACATCATAGAACAAAATCGCCCAATAGTCGTAATAACGTCAATGCAAATAGTAACATACTGTCAAAAATAAGCCAATCTTGCGGCAACAGCTCAATTCGGTCGTCATCAGCTACGTATTCAAAATCTGAGACAACAGAGTCAGTATTGACAACTACACCTACACGCCTTTACAGCTCATATAGCATTCATTCATTACTAGGGGGTAATGTCTGTAGTAGCACAATACCGTCTATATCACTTGCAAATACTGGTCCTAGTACAATAACTAACGAAACCACGGTTCTTAGTAGTAAGGGCTATCATACAAAACATCAACATGTTTCGCCCCAAACGCATTATAATGATCCGTCTTATTTGCGTTCAATGCTTGCTTCACCCAAATCTCCAGAACAATGTAATATTGGTTGCGGAGGCAAATCACCGTCGACTTCAGCTTCAAAAAAACGGTCTCCACCCTACGTTTCTCCGCACGATTTGCACATTAACAGTGATGCAGGAATGTTAAACAGTAAAACCCGTTTTGCCTCCGAACAATCTAGTAATATAGATACCACATCTACCATACTTTCCGGAAGTCATTCTCATTTACATTCACAAAATAAGGGGTTTTATGTGCCGTACATGCCATTATCAAAATATGTACCTCCTACGAGCACGTCAGTGCTCACAGATACAACAGCGTCAATATCGTCAAGTTCTTGCGGTCCTCATGAAGCGAGATCACCTCGACATCTATCAGCTTTTAGTAGAACATCTTCACCTGCTTCGATATCATCAGCAATTCTAGTTAATCAATCATCTTCGTGTTCAATTGGCAATAGTAGAGAAAACTCGCCACCAATACCGCAGACAACTTGCGATTCACCGCGTGACACTATATCAAGAACTGTACCAAAAAAGACTGCAGCAATTCGTAGACAATTCGCTTCACCCAATGTCATTGCATTAAGTATTGTCAACCCCTCGTCAGGGGATCGTCACACTGAAGAAATCTACTCAACTCAGGACCATCAAACTCCTGTTTCTCATGTGAATACTTGCAGTAGTGGGAGTCATCAATTGCTACGTGGATCGCCAAATAATAACACAGTTCCTTCACCACTTCATCACTATTATATGTATTCAGCAGTGGCACCTAATGACAACTCAAATCAAGTTCCACGTAGTTCGCCCGTCTCAACGAGTACATTTTCTCTTGGGCATGGAGGAACAAATAGTTCTGCTGGATCATACATTCCATCGGTGTTGCCGACCGCTTATATGAATCCATATTTTGCATTGGCTGCCTTGAGACAACCCCAACTATGGTCACACTATGGTGGCATGTCTTTACCTTTGCATCTGTCATCAGTTGCGGCGACGGCGACGGCTTCCCTGAGGCTTTCACCGCCAGCGTTTCATACCTTTGCTTACAATGGAGTTAATGCGGCTATGGCGGCAGTAGTACAGCAACAACAACATGTATTGGCTTCATCAGCCTTAATACATGGGCATAGCCAGAACAACGTATCAGTGGTACCTACCGATCATCCATCTCAAAATGCTTGTGGTGGAAGAAAAGTTTCAGCGGCAACAATGACTGAGCGAACGACTGATTTAGATGCTGGCGCAATTGCGAATAATGCAACGGGTCTTGACTTGGTTCCAGAAGAAATGTCTAGCAGCAAAAAAGAACATAGTTCAGGTACGTAAATAATGAATACTATATATTGATCAAAGACATCAATATGACTATTTTATTAATTATTAGACTTTCCATTTGTCGTAACTTGTGTTAAGCTAGACTTTAATTAAGTGGACAAATGCTTTGTTATTCGTCCGATTATATCGAGATTAATGAGATTTGTCGTCGCAGTAATTCCTCCTTGTTAGCTAGATACGTGGTACAGTTTTCCATCCAGTTTGTAGTAGAAAACTTGATGGATGTTTTCAGCTTTTCTTTATTCAAATGTTTGGCATTGGTTGCTGTTTCGATTAAATGGTTTACATATCAATGGTATCAGGCGCGGATCCACGGGGGTGGAACTATGGAGAGTTTCGAAAAATTCTACTCTGGATCCGCCCCTGAGTGGTTTATTAATTCATACAGGTATAAACATTATTTCAGATCAACCACGAATATCGTTAAACTTAACACATTAAATAAATGCTTCAGCTTTGCTCAAAATTATAAGGATCGTTACCTTGAATAGCTACATAAATAGTTTCTGAGGCTGTGTGTATTGAAGAAAGATATTAATATTAAATAATATTATAATTATCTAATTTTATTTTAATTACTGTTTCTTAATTTGCAGACGTGCCGCTGAACCTATCTAAGCATTGAGTGCATTTTCCATTATATAGCTATGTAAGTTCCATTCGTTTTAGGTAGATGTTAGCTGACTCACATAAAGTATTGTATAGGAGATCGATACATTCATGTAAGGATAATTATATAAAATAATTTTATAGCATGTACTCTTTCACTCATTTAAATCAATTGCGACTAACATCTTTCGACTTGTGCAATAATTTTTGAATGACATAAATATATTTAGATACAAAGAAATTAAAAAAATTATATATAAATAATAAATTTCGTGCAGAAAAGAACAGATAGTATATTTATTTACATCAATAATAATTAATATAGACTGTATACACTAGAAATTCATCAGGATTAATAATTGAAGAGGGGATTTAAATGAAATCAACACTATTCACAGAATAAAGGCTGACAGAAGAGTGTTTAATTTAATTATTGAGAAAAGTTGTTTCTTTTGTTAAAAATTGTCCCTTTCAAAACGAGTAAATTATTATTTTATTGAAGTACTTCACTTTGCTGTTACAACAATTAGTAAACCAATATGGTTAATACTTTTGATTCACAACTATAAAGACAAAAACAACTTATAAAAGTAATAATTATTTTGTTTTCATAAGCTAGAAAATGAAAGCGTGATTTTAACAATTACCACTAGCGAACGCTCTGCTGTTAGCCTTAAAATAATTATAAAAATACAAATATTAAAATACATACACATACATATATCAAATATTTTACAAAAGTTTTACGATACAAGTCTTTAGAATTAAAGAAAAAAACTTAAATTCGAAAACATTTTTCTAATAGACATAAAATATTTACACTAAAAACTAAGTAGGTAGATAGGCATAAAAATAACCATTGAAAAATTTGAGTGGAATACCATATATGAAAGATTTTAATGTAAAGAATTTATATATACCCAGCTTTCCTGTATACTAATTTAAGACAAGAAGATGTGGTCCGAATTCATGGGATTAATCAGCCGAAATGAACAAATATAAAAGCAAATATATTTGCATATATTAATGTACATACATGTGCATACGTTAAATGAAAGATTATTGTTTAATAAAAAATATTTATAGTTTTAAAAGCTCCATCTCTTTAGAAAATGACTTATTTCTTTTAAGCACTACCTCGTTTAACGTTCTGGCTTAATAATTTATTTTTTATATATCATTCCTTCATTTTCCAGTTATTATTGAAGATTTTAGTTTTAAAAATAAAAATTAAAAACAATACAATACAAAAAAATAAACGAATTTTATATACTTTTTATGATTTACAAATAAAAATAGCATGAATACATATAAAAGTTCGTATTTTGCTTTTGTAAAAAAAATATATTTAACTTACTAAAACTGTCCAAGGAAAGTAAAAACAATAAAGTACTATAACTGTTCAAGGAAAGTAAAAACAATAAAGTAAATGTTATATATAAACATAGTGCCTTTATCACCAACAGTCAATACAAAATGGCAAAAGTATAACACAAAGTTAAATAAAACTGCACAGTACACGACAACTCAAATCAGAATCACACATTTTAACACACCTATGAGATGTAGTTTTTAATAATGAATGTAAAATAAAAAAATATTTATGATAAAAATTAAAAATTTAGTAAAAGTTTTAATTTAAGGGCTACCAAATAAATTGTAATAAAACAATTTGTTTAAAACCATTAATTTCATTAGATGGGTTTATACTCCTACATACATTACTGTTGCAATTGAAAATAAAAGACAATGTTTGTATATATAAATCAGTGGAGATATTGTAGGTACTTATACATATGTATGTACATGTATTATGGTGGGTATTGTGTATGGGATTATATACTTGATTTTCAGATTATAAGCATGCCGTTATGCTAAAAATTACTATCAGTGTAATAAAAACTTAATAAGAGCAAGTGTAAAAAGAGTCTCCGTATACCAAATATACGGATTTTTATTTATCCGCTTAACTTTATACCTGTGAGGTTTCTGATTGAATTTCACAGAGCATCTATTTCTGGTAATGTTATGTGGTAATACCAAATCTGTCTTAATTGAATTTTTAAGCGTTAAAAACGATTTATTCCGATTTCCGGCAAACCTACGAGTCCTATAGAAAAAATGTTGTAGGTAATGAAAAATTGTGTAAACAAGGCTTTGTGTTTTTACTTTTATCTTATAAACATTTTTTTAACCGGAATTTTAATTTAAAAAAAATTTTTTGTCTACATTAATATTGTCGCCTTTATGATAGTCCCATTCGATGTACTTATACCAGCGCTTCTTCCAATCGACGCTTCTTAAATTCTAATTTTGGGATAGCCTTAGCTAATAATAATGAATACAGCTGAAATTTGTATTGTACTTCATGGGCATGTACAGCTGCGGTCAAATTTTTAGTGGTGCGCAAACATTTAAGAGGAACTGTGCAGACTTTTATAAAAATAAATTACAATATAAAAGCTCTAACGGTATATAAAACAAATCACAAAAAAATCATTTCAGTGAATTATAATTATATACCTATATTTAAAATTTAGGACGTATTTCGGACAAAAACTTAGTAGTGTAACAAATAAAACGCGAAATTTCGACAAAAAGTTGGTAAAATGGTTTTTTATTTTTGTTTTTAAATTGAATATTGTATTTTTATAAAGTCACTGGGAAACGTCGAAGACCCCATAAAGTATATAAACACATAGTATAAATGACCAACGTGACACGCGCTGATTTAGTCTCTTAGTTTTTGAGATATCGATCTGAATTCTAATTAAGGTTTATGATATTATTCAACACCAAGTAGTCTTCGAAGAGAATAGCCGAATACACTTATCTATATATTACAATTTTCTTGCACTCCATAAGTATCAAAAGTGAGGAATTGTGCTTCGGTTGACTACAAAACTTCATAAAAAGTGTTGCGTATGACTTTTGTCATTCAATAAAGTTAGTAATCGATTAGAATCCACCTGAAGGACGTGAATCATTGTATTTGATATATCCCCCATAGGGGATACTTAATGAACTCTATAAATTAGGTATATGGGTCTAGACCAAGAGGCTTTACTTTCATTAACAATTATATAATATATACTGTATTATGAATTATTATAGTCCCTTTTCGACTATTTTATTTGAGAATTGACAGTTTGTAATTACTATTCGTGCTAAGTTTACTGCCGTCAACCCTAAATTAGACGTCAATTACCATGGGCGTTATCTGAACTTCTTTTTAAAACGTTTAAGACCAAATTGAAAATACTACCCGAAACTTTTGTGTATGTGTGTGACCGCGCAATCCTTTCTTACGCATGGGGGTTATGAGCAGCGCTGTTGTGTTAGTCCGATCGGATCAGATGTATTTAGAATGAAAGTTAATCTCAAGGTTTGTTCGGTTAAAATTTCAAACTTTCTTGTGCGGCTACACTGGCTAGGTCATGTTGTCCGAATGGACGAAAACACTTCAGCTCTGAAAGTATACGACGCTGTACCCGTCGGGGGAAGCAGAGGAAGAGGAAGACCTCCACTCCGTTGGAAGGACCAGGTGGAGATGGACCTGGCTACGCTTGGAATATCCAATTGGCGCCACGTAGTGTAAAGAAACGACTGGCGCGCTGTTGTTATCTCGGCTATAATCGCGTAAGCGGTGTCTACGCCAATTAAAAAAAAAATTATATTTTCAACTTGTTTTTTTTAGGTATAATTATAAAGTGTCTAAAACTTCCGCAGTAAGAGTACAAAATGATAACGATGTAAGGTAAATAAAAGCTTAAACCTCTATGACATGTCAATATTGCTGTTGCAGCTGTAGCGGTTGTCTTAGTAGTAACCCAACGGTAAGCCCTGGAAATTGCTGTTTTAGCATGGTCGAATAATAGGGAGAGAGTGTTAGATGAGTGGGATTCATTGGTCATCCAAAAATATGGTTAGACTAATGTGGTGACTAATTGCACGAAGAATAAAAACATGGTATGTCGGGATCGATTCTGGATAAGTTGTTGCAGCAACGAAGATGTGCAAGGGTCAATCTAGATTATCGGAGCAACTCGGATCTCTTCGTCTGCTGTGGGTGGTGGCTTAACTCCAACTACAGTTTCTTTAAAATCATCCCAGGAGAAAGTGCTTGAAAAGGAGTCCATTGTGCAAACTTGCTAGGTCGGTCCTGAGTGTTCATAAGTTAGTAATATTCAAAATATAATTGTAATCCAATCTCGCCTTAATACATTTGCGAAATTTAATGCTTTACAAAATGGTCTCTTAATTTTTTTCGTAAACCTAACCGTTAAAAAGATATTAACGGTGGAAGTTTGATTATTTTAAGCCAAATGTTTCTCTCTCTTATGAATTATATAACTCGATGAAAAAAAATCATTTTAAATTGCAAAACTCATAGTTTTGTAGGAAATTTACTGCAAACATTATTGCTTAGGACAACATGTGTATAATATATACAGCAGATCTTCCAACAGCTAATAATGTATTAACTTCAACTTTTGCGGATGACACAGCTATAATGAGCCGTAACAAATGCCACATTTTAGCATCACGAATATTAGCGAAGCATTTAAGTTCTGTCGAAGAGTGGCTAGCGAACTGGCGTATAAACGTGAATGAACAGAAGTGTAAGCATATTACATTTTCGCTAAGACCAAAGATATGACCGGCAGTAAAAATAAACAATATTTTAGTACCCCAAGCGAACGAAGTAACATATCTTGGTATTCACCTAGATAGAAGGCTCACGTGGACAAAACATATCTCTAGTAAAATAATATGTATGAAGATTAGAGCTGCAAATTTAAATTGGCTTTTAAATAAAAACTCCAAACTTAGCCTAGACAACAAAGTGCTTTTATATAATGCGGTCATAAAGCCGATTTGGATGTATGGCATTCAACTGTGGGGTACGACCTGTGCAACTAATATTGATCTAATACAAAGGTTCCAATCAAAAATGCTTAGAACAATCACGTGTTCACCATGGTACATGCGTAACGAAAATATCCATAAAGACCTTGTATTCCTATGGTAAAAAAAGAAGTAGAAGACAGCAGAATAAAATATATATGTATCTAAACTCCGAGATCACCCAAACCCTTTGGCTAATGCTTTGGTACATTCCTGCGATCAAACACGACTTAAAATAAGAGATATGCCTGCGTATTAAAAAGCGATGTATCACCAAAACAGCTCAATCACTTGCTTGAGTCTGTCTAGTTTTTAAATAGATTTAAGATTTTATTACTTAAACGACATAACGCTGATGGTATCAAGGAGGTTTACTTCCGCAATCAGTGTGAATATGCAAAGAGCCGGGAACAACTGACTAGGCGTAAATCCTAATAAAATATGGGAACTGTTGCTTTTTATGAGTAAAACCAAAATACTGCAATTGAAGTTTCTCTCACTCAGTGCAACAACAACGAGATAGCTGGACCAGAAAGATTTTGCGATAGTGTATCAAAATGGCGAATCTAACGGTATTTAAGCCAATGATGTCTCCACTCCTACCGTTTCGTTTTTTTTTCACAAATTGGAACGGTAAGAACTTTTAGTATGTATTTTACTGTGAACAGGGTATAATGAGTTTCTAACACAGAAAAGGAAACGTCAATGAAACTATAAAATAAATAATGTAAATGATAATGATGAGCCTAGTCGATTTAGCCATATCCGTTTGTCTCTAACTTATCCCTCATTTTTTGAGGTATTGATCTGAAATTTTACACAAGTACTTTTCTCACCTCCTCCTTTGTTGGAATGGCCGACATCGATATCGGATCAATATGGCATATAGCTGCCATATAAACTGAACGATCGGAATAAAGTGTTATTACCGAAGGCAATGATGCAATCTCCAAAGAAATCATCCAAACCGCGTCAGCATAGCATATAGCTGCCGTACAGACTGACCGATCAAAGTTCGTTCCCACGATAGTCATGTCCATGTAACCGGAACGAACCCGGATGTTTTATCCGGCCAAGGACTGTAAACTCGACAGAATTCTGCCGCTACGACAAAATCAAAAAAAAGTTTAATGTTATTATTGTTGTTGTATCTTCCAAACTGATTCCGTTTAGCGGGTACCAGTGAAATATATCTTGGGTAATCGAAAAAGTCTTTTCGTATTTTGTCAATAGATGCCGTTGCAGTCGTATATCTCCAGTGCTACCAATCACAATATGTCATACCCTATAGTGCTGGAAAGATGAGATTTTAAGCTTCATTTAGATGTTCAAAAATTAGTAAAAATAATAAAGAAATTCACTATATTTTGAAATTTTTGTATAAAAAAAGCCACCAATGAAATTTGTAAAGCTTACGGAGACGATGCTATACTCGTATCAGTTCGTGTAGCACAACAATGGTTCGCTTGCTTCCGTTCTAGAAATTTCGATTTACACTGATGGAATAAGTCTTTTGCGGAAAAATGGCAAAAAGTGATCGACTAAAATGGGACATATTTGTTTATTTATTTGTTATTATAAATATAAAAAAATAAGTTGAAGTTTGAACAGAAATACGAAAAGACTTTTTCGACTACCCAATATATAAACACACAAGATAATCACGAAGTCATGCCTAGCAGAAAACTTACTTGTGAACATATGCACATACATACATATGTCGCCTTATTATCAGCTTATGAGCTTTTTTCGAGATATAGAATTTAAAAAGAAGCGGGGAGAGGACACTAGCATTATGGGGTTTCAACCTGAAATCATACTGATGATTACCGACCGCTCAGATAATTCGTTGTCGATACTTTGATAAAATGGTTAACTCCCAACCAGTCTAGAAGTAGTATATCTGCTATAAAGTATTAAATTTGTCTGGAATTGATGGAAACTTTTTTTTCTCCTAATAACATCTTGAATCTCTTTTGTGCTTTGTCGGCCAATACGTCTTTCATCCTAATCCAACAATAGGTGTAGTATAAACTGACATCTACATAAATTAGTGCGCGTATTTCTTCTTCCATAAATTAAATATCTAAAGTTTTAATAAATTTAACTACGGGCAGAGGGTCCGACGCATCAATGGACATCAGTTTTGTCAGACTACCACTAGCAATGACAATATCATTGTTGTTGTTGTTGTAGCGGCAGAATTCTGCTGCTTTTATGGCCGGATAAAAATCCGGGTCCGATAAACTAGGTAAATACGTATAACGTTAAAGTCTGTACAACTCAGAAGTTTTTTAACATGGTTTTTCGGACTGCAGTTACTGCAACTATGTCTTCCATCACACTTAGGCTCATTGTAGAACGGATCAGGAGGAAAAAGCGCTACCTTGCTGCCAGAAGTTGCTCATGTGATAATTGAGGTTCTTTGCCTAAAGTAATGTTAAAATTAAACGTTTTCATGTCGTAATTAAACTCAGTTAATGACCTAATATAACTCAGTTTTTGCGTGCAAAAATTTGAAAAAAATTGTCAATTAGTGACACATTCTTTTTCATAATTTTTATTTCAAAAGAAACTTTCGCATTAGCTACTCTAAATAAAATGTAGTGCAATCTCATTATTTAAATAATATATTATAATACAATTCTCAATCGAATTCGATGAACTGTATTTGTGAGTATTGCGTCATCACATTATGTTTGATGTTTATCAAGACAAAACATGTTGTTTGTATATTAAAAAAAAGTTAGTAGTCCTTCTGAACTGTACCTTTTTTTAATTGTAACTTTTTGAAAACCATATTATAAATTTTTATGGCATTTGCTAATAGGGTGCCCTTGCAAACAACAACAAAAACATACGTGCACATATACTTATGTGGCTCATAATTATTACGATTGAAGTGCTGCGCAAAATCTAGAGCTAAACCAGTTACTTATTTGTATGCTTGGGTTAACTTAAACCTATGTAATATCTCATATTTTATAATAGACCTATTAACTCTGTTTGAATAGATTTTCCGAAGTCATAGTCATTCAACAGGGCAAGGATCTGTAGCATAGATTCAAGATCTGGTTTTAACACAAAAGGATTATAACACTTAACTGTGTGTGTTATATATATATAAATCCATATTTGTGGAGACAGGCTCCAATGCAAACATTAATATGCAAAAGATAAGGAATTGCATGGCGCCAGCACAATGCAAAAACTTTTTAAATAGTATGGCTATTAGAATTAAAGCTGCAATGGTTTCATAATGATAAATGCTAATCTTTTTGGTACTAATTAATTTATGTATTTGGAAAAATTTAAAAGTATTAATGAGTTTCCAAGTGTTTGAAACATTACTCATGAAGGCTTAACGTAATCAATGTTGTGAGTGGCAGCATATTACAGCGCTGAACAAAATATACGTATTAATGTATATTATCATTCATTGTATTTAATGCCAACTTACAATTACAGAGCTATTACTACCATTAGAATTTGTTTTAACTCAAATTCAAAATGCTGATTTATGCGTTAATACTTTAAATGCATTTGTCTACTGCTTATTATTTTTTGAAAAATTATGCGAAGCCCAATTTAAAGAAGTTTTCCAAGAGTTGACTAAAGCTTCGCTAAACTTTGAACGGAAGTGTTCGCGGGCTTTCTCCTCGGTATAGTCAAGAACCTAAAATGAAAAAAATTTTAAAGCTAAGGCGAAGGAAATAGGAATAGGGCATACTAGAGTTTCCTTTAAGTAATTAAGATCTTTTTCAGAGGATAGTTCTGGTAGTCCGGTTGAAATCATCATTGAAAATAGAGATAATATAAGACAGCCATGTTTTCGTAACACCAAAAATGCCTGCGATAAAGAAAGCAAGACAATTCAAAAATATATGTACTTGTATATAAAATAATTTGTTAATAGTTTTGCATAATTGTTTTCATACCTTTTCGCACATATTTTGAAAATAAAGAAATTCTTCCGAATCTCGGTCGTTACGTCCTTTACTTATGACATATACAAAATCATGCGTTAATACAAAAGGAACTCTCTCACGACGCACACCAAATTTCTCTTTAAAGTGGCCTAGTATGTGACCGAAGTCAATATGAAAAAGCTATATGGTAAAGAATTTTTAGATGCGAAATTTCTAAATTGTTATGTATTATGATATTTACCTGCCCGTTACGTTTAACCATTATGTTATCTGAATGTCGATCGGCTACACCTAGAACATATGTGGCTACACAATATCCAGCGCAACTCAATGTAAATTCGTTTATTGCTTTATTCATTTCTTCTTCAGTACGATTATATTCCTTCAACCAACTAAATAGGGAGCCTTTCTTAAATGGTGATGTTGCTGAGAACATACCCTTCTCTTTTTGAATATTGGCGATTGTTTCAGCATTTAGCACCACTTCAATCATTCCTAAACGACGTTCCATACTAATGCAGTTGTAAATATTCATGCGAAAATCCATACTATATCAAAATAACATAAATATAAAGATTATATTGAAAATGTTTGCAATATTAGTTAAATATATGTATGTCATAGGATATTTAAGGTGCCATGATTGGAGCCATTGCCGAACACTGTTCTTTACTAATTGACTTGAAGTTTGCGTTTATTTAATTTGTCATAAACATTTTTCGTTCACATATTTATTCAAAAAAGTATAGCTTTTAATATTCAAATCTCCATCTGTTTCGTTTGATCATATAGAGCAAAAACTATACTAAACAACATTTTATTTTTTCATAAGTATATTTCAGGATATAAAACAAAAGTAATGTAACTCCTTAAATAAAAAAAAAAAAAACAAAATATTATATTTAGTAATACTTGTTAGACTAAATATGTTTTTATGATTGGATATCGATAACGAATTTCATATAAAAGGGGACTTACCCTTCATTTTTCCACAATTGGTCCATGACACGCAACATTTGCAATGTTAACATATCCTGCCGTAAATCGTCGCCATTTTTAAATATTATATAAATATCATTACAACTTTGATCCGCGTTTTTTAGCACAATCCAGAGTGGTCTCATTTTCGAGTCCATTACTTTGCATTTTTCTGGCTGTATACCTTTGCATCGAAAACTGGGATTCAATGGGTTTTGTATGCTCTGGAATATACTACTATTGCTTGGACTGGAAAGAAAGTCTTGCATCTCCTTTCGACCTTTTTCTTTGCTTCCTTTTTTTGCAATCAGAGAACCAGCTTTGAGGGCGTCTAAAACTTTTAGTTGTTTGCAAAGGTGAGGCACGTGTGGTTTGCAACCTTTGAGGTACCCTTCAAGTAATAGACCAAAGCGAGTCTGCATGGAAAGAGTTTGCATTTCAGATCGCAAATGCCAAAAGAAATAGTGACCAATTCGTTGATTGCGCAACGCCCGCTCGAGCAGAAACGTTACTAAATCGCAGTCTAGATAAGACTCATGTTTCATGGCTTGCACCAGTTGTAAGAGATATAGCAATAGTTCCTCATCTCTATTGAATAAAAAAAAGACACTTTATGTTTAAACCAAAATTGTTTTTAGATTATACCAACCTCAAAAAACGGAGGCAGCGTATGGCGAAACTTCGAACCGCTGGATCCGGATACGCATAGTCAAGTAATTCCAGTGATCTCTCTACAGATATTGCAGGCCATTGTTGCAATAAATTCCACGTCTCTGCTACTTCGTCACGTTCGTTCCAATTAACACAGTGCAACAAAGTAGATAACTCCTCAGGAGCTTCGGCCAAAATTTCATATCTAGAAAAAATGTATATACTATTTTTTTTAAGTTTAAGTTAAAATTTCAATTTTACCTTCTCGACCATAGTGCATTGCGATCTTGATCATGCATTTCATATACTTTATCTATGCGAAGATACTGTGAGAGCATAGCGCTGATCGGTTTGGAGTTTTCATGTAATTTATCGCTACTAAGTACTTCCCCATGATGTAACTCTTCTGCATACTTGAGTACCGCTAACATCGATGGAAACTGTATATTTTCATAACTGGAACTGTAATTTCAAATTTAAAACAAATACTCGTACAATAAGACGAAATAGGACTTACCACTGAAATGCTAATTTAACTATAGCACATCCATCTTTACGAGGATTTGGTTCAATCGTACCTAGGGGGTGGAAAATTTCCTCCGACTGAATATCATCTGCGTAAGTCCATGTGTAGAGGGATATACAGCCAGATAGCATTTGATGTTTGTAGTCAAATATGGTCGTATTAACCCAAGCCAAGGGGTTGTTATTTACATATGTATTGGCTTCTTTGTAAATATTATCGCGATTTGAGTTTGAAGATTTTTTGGATCTCGATGCTTTCGTTACTTCGTAGACAACCATGCATAAACGCGCCATTCGAGGCAAATTTTGTACTTGTATATCGAAAGAAATGTCTTTCTCGAATGTAAATGAACGATTGTTACTAATTGCTATTTCAATGGACTGTGTTGCACAAAGACGACGCTCTCCATGGAAAAGACCAATATGTACACCCACTTTGATAGCGCGAGAGAGATCACAATTTACATTCTCGATTTGATGAATTCGTAATTTGAAAGGACTTAATATGTCCCACGATGAAATGGCCTTTCGGTCTTGGCACGGATCGTTTAGCAAAGATGGAGGATTATATTCCGGCCTTCGTGTTCGCTTGTGAGAAAAGTTTAAATCATTCCTGTAGTTTATATACGATTGTAGTGTGTGTATAGGTTTTAAAACAACATTGGGAACATCGGAACCGGAAAGACTTTCCTGTATAATATATTTGAATGCAAAAACATAAACATATATTTCACATTTCCTATATATAGATAGAATTTACCTGTATATATATGAACTGAATAATCGGGTATTCACCGAAAATAAATTCGTCGCGACCACGTACTTTTAGTATATAGTCTGATGGTCGATCTCCTACTCTTATTTGAGAGCGCTGCATCTTCATTAGTGCAGATTCAATCACTGTACTTGAAGTATCGTGTTCACTAACAGGAATTGTATAGGAGCCTTCGTCATTCTCTAATTTAACAACAATAAGAAAACTTGTACCACCCAGTCGTTTACGTATTAGTTCGGGCATAGCGGGGGTATTTGCAACACGCATGGGATGTTCATAGAGCAACTTCTCTGACCAAGTGAAGCGAGACCGCACTTGTTCCATTTTATCACAGAGATGCGTCAGTTTGCGCCGAAAGTCATCTACTTCCGGTGTCCGTTGCGCGCTATATTCTTCAAATGATTTTCCAATCATATTACTAACCAGCTTGGATAGCTCATAATCACTTGATATAGTTGAGGGTTCTGTGCGTTCTCCCAAACGAAGTAAACAAAAAAATGGTTGTATTTCCGATAGACGTTTGGTTTCGTCAGTAAAACAGTCTACATTAGCAAAATTTGAAATACCACTGACTTCATAGTCACAAGGATCTTTTATTAAATGACATAGCGGGAAGTTTTTTGCCTCTCTAATAACTTCCTAAAACATTAAATAAGAAAATTAAAAATTATAATCATCACTGCAAATGATTTTTTAATTTTTTTTTTACAAAATGCGTAGAATTATAAATGCTTCACGAATAATTGTTTAACAGGAAAGGAATACTGAGTTTCAGTCTAACAGAACATTTTGTACTCTCATTAGGATCAAAGCGATTGAAATATTTTCAGATGTTGCCAAAACATTACATTAAAAATTGTTGCACAAGAATTTAACATTCATTATTCGACTAAAGGATAAAGAGATTACAATCATGTTTGTTTGTTTTTTAATTCGCTTCATATGTGATATATTGGTATTAAAATCAACCTAATTAACTAAAATGAGATACCTACATATATGTGATTTAAACTCATAAACCAAAAATCGACCACTCTTGCACTAACGTGTGTGTGTCGAGAACATGCACCCAAGAAATTTTATGAAGATAACATATAGACTGTCCGAGATATGCGTCATAAATTGTGCTCCAATAATGAAAATTATTATATTGTTCAATTCACAACCTGTCGTAAAGCATCGTAAAATTATAAATTGTTACACTTTTTTTTTATAATTTTACGATGCTTTACGACAGGTTGTGAATTGCTCATATGTAGAATATGGTAGATGGATTAATTCGTTGTTGTAGTGTATATAATATATCAATGTTACATATTGAGCGATATATGTTTGCGTTATAAAACCAATCGGAAGTTTGAAATGCCAATTATAACATATAAATATATACGTTTTGCAGACTGGAGGTTATAGTGATCTGATTTTATCTATTTTTGGCACAACATATTTTTGTCAAAAACTGATGATCTCTCAGGAAAGTACATATAGTATTCGTTTTTGGCACAAGGGAACATTTTTATGACAAAAAAATTTTTCCTAACTTTCAATAATATATCTCACAGATTAACCAATATTTTCGGTAAAAATCAGCCATAGACACTGTCAATAAAATCTATTAGGAGGCGAAGTGCCTCTTGTAACTCGTTCATTAGATAACAGTTTTTCTCAAGAAACCGCGAGGGCGTTTTTTCGAAATATTTTATATTATTTAGAACACTTTTGTAATATAAGAACTATTAAAAAATTAAAAAAAAAACTCCCCGGCGTTACCAGGTAAATTATGCACAGAAATAGTGTTCAAACTTTCAACAGAATTGTTGGTTAATAGAATAATAAGAGAGAGCAATAAAATTTTACATTATCAAAATTGATTACTTTTATTATTTCTTTAAAACGGTCCGCATGACTTAAAATAGGCGAACCGATCTTTATTCCTTTTCCCCGATACTGAATCAACTGGGGTCACTAAAGTCTAAAGTCTTACAGAAATCATAGTGTCATGATTGTAGTATGAGAAAACATTTCCGCACATAATTTTGAGGAATTCTCCGACTTGAGAGAGTCTTGGCCGGAGAAGTTAACATTTTATACTTTCCTCTTTAAAATTAAAAATATGTTTTTATTATTTTCATAGTTTTAAACTTACCGTTTTGATTTCCCGGATAGTACAATTAATGGGTACTACTGTTAGAATAAGAATACCATTTGGCATAAGGCAGCTGACTTCGGCGCGTTCTGGCATCTCATTTCTCCAGAAATCGATGGAGTCAGTTGGGCAAGATAGAGGAGCCATTCTTATGCCCTATATCCAGTGTCTCAAATAAATATTTGCCACGATAAAATTTGATAAATTCCTTATGACTCCGATAATGTAAGTAGTAAATATAACACTATTGACAAATCATATGAACTGTTTGTTGCAATTAATCTCAGCAATCTTTATAAATGTTGAAATCCCTTTCAACAAGTAATGTAAATATTCTTTTTCAATGAGAACGAAAAATGCTTTTAATATATTTTTAATGTAATAGTAACTCTATTGTTTACTTACAAGAAACTTTTTCTTGCATTTCATTTGTATTAAAAAGGTATTACTTAAGAAATATTCGAATAAATCGATTCTGTTATATTTGCAGCTACGACAGCGCCTTTTGGACCAGCTTAACAGAAATTTGTTGGTCTTCCAAGAATTATTTTAATCACACACCTTGGAAAATGCTTTGTTAATCATGCTCACATTTCACATAAAACAAATGCGTTTTCATTTATTTCTGATTTTGAATTTTCTGGGATGTGAAACAAATATTTTTCTTTTAATATAATGATCAAAGAAATATCCATGTAGTGACGTTCTTTAATTATATTTACTCAATTTTCTGTTTTTTCGGTTTTCTATGTTTTCGTTTGTGATTTATTTGACGTTATCTGAACGAAATTGCAACGAATGTGAGCGTTTGTCAAACTTCAAACAGAGAACAGAGAACGTATAAAAGAGAACGTTTATAACGTTCTCTGCGTAAAATATACGTTCTCTGGAAATGTTCAATTACGAATCTGCGTGCGAATTGTCAAAATCAACAAAATAAGAGGATTGAGCAGAGAACTTGTATACACGTTCTCTGGTGTGTTTCACAGCAAAAGCTTTAAAGAAGAAATATTAGCAGCAGAGCACAAGCCATTTTAGAAACTGATTGACGTTCTCTGCCAAAAACACGGAATATTTTGTTACTTTACTTTTATTACCAATTTTTCTCTTAGTGTGCACTGTGTTCACACAGAGCAGTTCAGGCAATTTTCTGTACAATACGTTCACGAAATTCAAAGCAATATTTTATTATTAATTTATAAGGTTTTCCCCGAGCGGGAGTAAATGTGGCCATACACGCAGCACCTATGTATTAGAATGGTATGAAATCTTTTCGCCATTCACGGCATATATGTATGTATGTATATCAATTTCACGTTCCCCTTCATTGGGTAAACATGTGCCTCAACCAAGCAAAAATTGAATTGTATTTATGATAATTTAGGTACAAATAACAGCAGTTTCACGTATTTGGGTTTATTTAGGCAATAAATAATTCCAACATTTATTATTTTTTTAACTTTTAATTTAATTTTGTAATTTTTTGCTTTCCCAATGAGTAATTGTGTGCACATAAACCCAAACACCAAAAAATCTTACCTTCGCATGTACCAATCGAACGCATGTGTATTTCATTTAAAAGTTTCCAAGTCTGAACGTAGTCTTTGACATTTTTTGCTATTACCAGAGAACGTATTATACGTTCTCTGCTATTACCAACCAATTGTCATAAGGTAACTACCAGAAGTAGCCTTGGTTTTCAGAGTTTGTTTAAAACACATCAAAAGGAAGTTTAAGAACCCCAAAAAAAAAAAAAACAAACTGACAAAAAATAATGGAGAAAACAGTAAATGCATTAAAGTGATGTAAAATTAGTATGCATTAGATATTTGAAGTAAAGTTCAGAATTCAATATTGTTATAATTGTGAAGAGACTCGATCAATTAAAATGAGTGAATCTGATTCCGATGTAGGTAAGTTACATATTCGCCTGTGGAGTAGTTTTCAATGGATGATTGTAAACAAAATTAGTTTGCGTTTCTTCAAAGTGTACAGTCTAATTACAAATATATTATTTGTGGCTATTTCACCTTCATGGGGTAAATTTTAGTATTGCATCCCCCGATTTCGGGGTTAAAGTTAGTATGTACCGATAGAGGTTCTCCAGATTAAGAAAATATCCGTTCGCACGACAGGCAGGTATAAGTAACCGGAAAGGACCCGTATTTGTTAACAGCCAAGGGCTGGGATTTAGCATAGCATCCCCGGATTTCGGGAATAAAATGGGTATCAGTGGAAAGGTGACGTTCTCCAGATCACGAACATATATATATATATATATGTAGTTGCCGCTGACGTATAGTTTTAAAGATATTTGCATTTAAAGTTGAAAAATTGACAACTTTTACATTGATAATTTGTATATTGCAGAGAATTGTAACTAAAATAAAATAATTAAAATAAAGCTTTATTTACAACACATATTAAAAAAATTAATATGCAGAAACGTTATAGTGAAGTGCTAGTACGTGAAAAGTGCATAATATAAGTGAAAAAGTTACTCACAATATACAAATTATCAATCTAAAAGTTGTCAATTTTTCAACTTTAAATCCAAATATCTTTAAAACTATAAGTCAGCGGCAACTATATACATATATATAGAACATCCGTTTGAAGGCGAGCTAACCTGAGAAGGCGATCCATCCCTCCCCAAGATTATGCGATGGGTTTGGGACTCGCCACGTAAAAAACGCATACAATGAAAAGGAAACAACAGTCTTGGATAAGATACCTCCTTTTTGATGACGACCATGGTAAACGCATTAAGGATTACGATTTAAGGGTATGCACCTGGAATGGTCCCTTAATTGGGAAGGTGTCGTAGCACAGCTGGCTGATGTCCTCGTAAAAATAGGGGCTCTAATTACCGCCGTCCAAGAAGTGCGATGGACGGGAAAAGGACTGAGGCGAATAGGTCCTTTTAGCATATACTACAGCGGCCATATAAAGGAGCGTAAATTCCGTGTGGGCTTCGTGGTGGGAGAGAGATTTCGTCGCCGAGTCCTGGCATTCACCCCGGAGGATGAACGTTTAGCCATAATCCGCATCAAAGTGAAGTTCTTCAACATATCGCTGATTTGCGCCCAAATCCCGACGGAAGAGATGGACGATGAGGACAATGACGCTTCCTAAGGGCGCTTGGAGTGCATTTATGATAGCTGCCCCCGCCACGAGGTCGAAATCGTGCTTGGCGACTTTAACGCTAGGTTGGGGTGGAGGTAAGAAGGTATCTTTGGTACAACGAATGGTAAATTCGTGCTCCATGATGTAACATCTCCAAATACTCGATACTAGCACAGAAAAATTCATCAAGCTACAAAAATGTCTCCGAATCGAGAAGTCACCACCGATATCGAACATGTTGTAATGGACGGAAGACACATTTCCAGTGTTTTAGACAAGCGTACGCTCAGAGGTTCTAATATCGACTCGGACCACTATCTTGTTGCAGCTAAGATACGCACTCTCCTCTTTGCAGCAAAAAACGCACGTCAACAAACACAAGGAAGGTTAGACGTCGAGAAGCTGTAATCACAAAAGATGGTCGATTTTCAACTCGACTTGCACTCTTGCGGCATTTCAAGCTCCTTTCGTACACCTGCAAACGAAATCAGAACGGCTGGTACGATGAGGAATGAAAACAGACGAACCGCACCGTTACAATCGACCACAACACGTGCGGGATGGGATAGATACAGAGAGTTGAAGAGGAAAGCGAGATGCATTTGCAGACAAAAATAGAGAGTTTAAAATACGTGAGTACGAAAAACTTGAAAAGCTGGCCAACAGGGGTAATGCTCAAAAATTCTACGAAAAGATGCGGCGACTAACTGAAGGTTTCAAGACCGGAGCATACTTTGTAGACACTCGAGAGGAGACCTAGTGACTGTTGCCCAAAACGTTCTAAAATTATGTAGGGAACACTTTTCCAACTTGCTGAAGGGCAGTGATGCATACGTTCCTTTGCCCGACCATGAAGAAGTTCGCATAGCAAATACACATTTGAGAAACAACAAAGCGGCGGGGGCCGATGGATTTCCGGCCGATCTATTGAATTTGAAACCACAATTGAGATAAAAAGTTCACTCTCGACGAACAAAGATCAAAGTCTATAAATCACTCATTAGTCCGGTCCTTCTATATGGTGCATAGGCATGGACGATAACATCATAGATGAGTCGACGTTACGAAGGTTATGTGAAAGAACAAATTTGTGAATGGTTAGTGTTTATAAAATTGACCTATGTATATACGCGTGAACCACATTTTATTTCAACTTTGAACGCAAAAATATTTTGAACCTGGAGAATCTTCTCTATCCAACCATACCCATTTTAATCCTGAAATCGTGGTATTGTTTACAAAAATTTTCCCAATTTTGTTTTGTTTTTTTTAAAGTGGACGTGTCCCCGCCCTCTAACAAGTTTAATGTACATATCTCCTAAATCACTTAAGCTACAACAATCAAATTCGAAATCGGACAACAACCACGCCTACTTCCTATATAGCACAGTTTTAAATTCCACTTGATTTGTTCAGTTTCCAGTAGACAAATCAAGAAGCATTTAATATGCCGGATAAAACTTTGCACAAAGATTGTCTTTAGTGATCTGGAAAACTATAAGTTTCCCGCGATGGTATGTATGTATATTCTCGATCTGGAGAAGCTCCTCTATCCGCTCATACCCATTTTATCCTCCAAATCCTGGGATGGTTTCTAAAGTTTTCCCGTTCTCTCGATAAATCGATAACTAAATGCGTCAGAGACATTAAATTTTACACCCGGGTTGGAACAAGAGAGGTTGGTAGTCAAAATTGGTCCTTCGGTGAAATCACAGATCTCGGGAGTTACTAGACCAATTTTAACCAAATTCGTTACATAACATTATCCTAATATTCGTATGTTAGAGTGCAAAAGTAGGCGAAATCGTCTACAACCCATATAACAGAACTTTCAATCTTATTTCTCATAGGTACATGTTGTAATGCCAAATTTGCTAAAAAGTAAGTAAATGGTATCTTTTTTCCCCATATACCTAATTTAAGATTTTAAAATTTACGGTCAGCTTTATATCGCATATGTACATATGTATATCGGTCATTATTTAAGATATTTTTAGAAAAATGAACTGAACGTAATACTGGATATACTAAACTATAGATTAACTCTGAAAATACATATGTATGTTCATCTGTGATTTTTGTTCAGCCATTAAAAATTCACAAATTTGTGTTTTTCTTATCGTGAACTTTACAGAGGAAAAATCTCCCGTATTCGAAAATTTTCCGTAATCGTAAATTAATTTTTTTTCTCGCGAATCCACGATTTTTGTTCACAAGTTTGTTTTTTAAAAAAGAAAGAAAAGAAAGTTCATGTACTTCGAATGAAGTGAAATGATTCTTCCCACCATCGAAATTGAGAATGATAAAGGTTCAGTTTTGCTGTTTTGTTTTAATCCAAAAATTCCATCCGAAAATTGACATCCACATAATTTATGCACTTAATACCGATTCGATCAATTAACAAGTAAGGAAGGGCTAAGTTCGGGTGTCACCAAACATTTTATACTCTCGCATGGTAAAGTGATAATCGAGATTTCATAATACGTCATTCACATATTTTTCAAATACCGTATTTTTGTAAAGTTTTATTCCGCTATCATCATTGGTTCCTAATGTTTATACTCGTATTATACAGAGAAGGCATCAGATGGAATTCAAAATAGCTTTATATTGGAAGAAGGCGTGGTTGCGAACCGATTTCACCCATATTTCGTACATGTCATCAGGGTGTTAAGAAAATATTATATACCGAATTTCATTGAAATCGGTCTAGTAGCTCCTGAGATATGGTTCTTGGTCCATAAGTGGGCGGCGCCACGCCCATTTTCAATTTTTAAAAAAAGCCTGGGTGCAGCTTCCTTCTGCCACTTCTTCCGTAAAATTTAGTGTTTCTGACGTTTTTTGTTAGTCGGTTATCGCACTTTTAGTGATTTTGAACATAACCTTTGTATGGGAGGTGGGCGTGGTTATTATCCGATTTCTTCCATTTTTGAACTGTACATGGAAATGCCTGAAGGAAACGACTCTGTAGACTTTGGTTGACATAGCTATAGTAGTTTCCGAGATATGTACAAAAAACTTAGTAGGGGGCGGGGCCACGCCCACTTTTCCAAAACAATTGCGTCCAAATATGCCCCTCCCTAATGCGATCCTTTGTGCCAAATTTCACTTTAATATCTTTATTTATGGCTTAGTTATGACACTTTATAGGTTTTCGGTTTCCGCCATTTTGTGGGCGTGGCAGTGGGCCGATTTTGCCCATCTTCGAACTTAACCTTCTTATGGAGCCAAGGAATACGTGTACCAAGTTTCATCATGATATCTCAATTTTTACTCAAGTTACAGCTTGCACGGACGGACGGACAGACGGACGGACGGACGGACGGACAGACAGACATCCGGATTTCGACTCTACTCGTCGCCCTGATCACTTTGGTATATATAACCCTATATCTGACTCTTTTAGTTTTAGGACTTACAAACAACCGTTATGTGAACAAAACTATAATACTCTCGTTAGCAACATTGTTGCGAGAGTATAAAAATTATTAATTAAATTAATAGCTCAAAATAAAAATACAGGTTTAAGCTAAAGCAGTCGCATAATTGTAAACTTAAATTAAATTTAAATATCGCGTAACTGTTTAACTACGAGTGAGTTGTAGAAAAAATAGAAGTTCTTAGAAAAATCCAACTTGCGCTAATTTTAAGAATTGTAACAGTTGCACTGGTTGGAATATTCCCTCCAATGTTGATGTGAAAAGAAAAGAAGAATAATGGCATAAGAAATTTTTCTGCCAGATGTGTTGGGCCACTACAAAATCAAAACAAACCCATCTGTGGCAGCTTGTCAAAGCTCATAATGACATAATCGAAATTCGAACGCATAAATTCGGTTCGTCACCCTGATCAATTTTATGTTACTATGAGCAAAAAATAGTTAGACTTTCTTCAAAATATTAAGATGCTTAATTTATTCTTCAAAATGTTTGTCGTCCCCCTCAAAGTAATATTGGCCCCAATACAATTGTGCCAACGTTTTTTCTAATTCTCGAATCAGTTGTTAAAGTCAATTTCCGGATAGGCTTCGCTCATCTCGATAATTGAAGAAAGTTGTCAACATAACCTTGATTTTTGACCTGTTTTGAAGTATTTCGGCTTCGGCTCACCTTTGCCACGATATTCGACCGATTGATCGGGTCGTAAGCATAAATCCAAGACTCATCACCAGTGATAATACGTTTCATGACATCTTGGTAGTCGGAAAGTCGCGACGCTGTTTTTCGAAAAAAATTTTGATTTTGGAACCAATCGTGCTTTCAATTTCCTTATGCCCAAATGATCTTTCAAAATGTTTTTTTTTTTACTGATCCTTCCGATATTTTAACGATGCAAGTAACATCTCTGACTGTTAAGCATCGATTCTCAAGCACCAAATCTTTTATTTTATTGACGTGAATAAAAATTAAGTGAATTGAGTAAAAGTCGTGAGCTTAAGAAATAGAGAAGGCTATGGTTGTATGGTTGCACTCATTAGAATTGGATGTATAAAACATGTACATATACATAATATAACCTTAATATGTACACTTGCGGGCAATAAAATCGCACCACCACTTTTGTAAACTATATTCAACTATATAATTGTAAATTTGAAAAAAGAATTTCTTCTAGATCTAGTAGGTACTGGGAAAATAATTGTTTTTTTATGAAGTTGGGTAGAACACTTTTCAGTTATAGTTGTGTTTTGGTTGCATATTTGAAAACGTGTGCAAAATGCCAAATAATGAGAAGAAATTAGCGCGTGACCAAAAATTCGCATATTGAAATTAGAAGAAGAATGATCTTCTCGGCAAATAGCAGCTAGAATTGGTTTGAGCCATTCAGTTATTGTTGTCTTTTACAAAAAAAGATAATAGTGATGCTTTGAACGTTGAGACAATTTACTGTGGACAACAACGAACACACGCAGAAAATTTTTTGCAATGGCTGTAAAATATGTCAGACCAAAACCCATGTTTATTTTCGTGCCGTCATATATCACGGTGCTCTCTTGGCCTTGCATATTTCGGCATAGGATTTTTGCATTTTGTGTCATTGTGCAATCTTGCAAAAGCAAGAGAATCCTCCTATTGATAGTTGTCAGTGAAAACTCATCGAAAACACACATTGTCGGCCCGAACGACTTAGATTCCACAACCCACAAATGTGTTTTCAAAATGTTTTCAATGTCGGTCCGAACATAATAATAAAAGTAAGGCTGGGCTCAAAAGTACTAAAATTGAAACTAAAAATGATTGCCAACAGATTATGTAGTCTGAAGAAAGTAAAATTGAAAGTTACGTGCGCCATTCAGAGGTGAGAGGTTCCAGGATAAATGTGTAGTAATGAAAATTAAGTTTCCTCAAAGACAAATGATTTGGGGCTGCTTTTTATAGCATGTTTTGAGACCTCTACAGCTTCTTGATCGAATAATCAATGTACAAACATATGCATACAGTGGTTAACAGTTTTTAGTATCCGCAATTAAAAAGCATTATTCTCATACGGAACGCCTAATCTTCTGGGATGACTCAGAGCTATGCCATCGTGCAAAATGGTCATCACGTTTAATTATCTAAGGATTCAACGCTTGGATAGGCCTGGAAACTCGCCTTATATAATCCCTATTGAGCGCTTATGGCACATAATGAATGTGAAGTTATTAAATAGAAGCCAGCAAATAAAAGTCAGTTGGTGAAGATTTTAGAACTGGTTTGGCCCGTTATAAGGAAATCAATTTAGGTCCTTGTGAATACCACAATTAAGGCAGTTAGTGAGACTAAAGGAGAAATGACTGTGATTATCAGAAGAGCCTATTGTAAAGCCTATTTTTCTTACGTTCTTGGTGAAAATTATTCAGGCCTATTAAATTAACTTCTCATTATTTTCATTTAATCAATCAAACATATCATGGAGTGTGCAATTTTGTAAAATTTTTTTTTAATTAATTGGCTATTCTTTATAAAAAGAGTTTTAGAGCATTTGTGCATAACTAAATTACACCATGTGGACAAACAAATAAAAATGGCACTAATTTTCTAATTAAAAAAAATGCTCATTAGATCTTATTTCTATTGTATTTGGTGGTGGGTTTCTATTGACCGCAAGTGTGTATGTACATATAATGGGTTGTCAAAAAAGTCTTGCGGTATTTTTATTGAATTTTTTTTTTTACTGAAATTGAAATGAATTTTTGATGACTCATGCCCAGCTCTTGACCGATGCTACGGCTGCTACTATGCTGGTCTCTTTCGACCAATTCAGCGATTTTATCGCAATTTTCGACGACAGGCCTTCCGGAGCGTGGCGCATCTTCGACCACCTCTACACCAGAACGAAAACGTTGAAACCATCGTTGAGCGGTGGAAATGGAAACTGTATCGGGTCCATAAACTGCATAAATTTTATTGGCGGCTTGAGATGCATTTTTGCCTTTATCGTAGTAGTACTGTAAAATATGCCGTATTTTCTCTTAAATTTGCTCCATGTTTGCGAAGCTATAACTCACGAACGACTTAAAAGAAACGACAATCAATCAAACACGTGTTAGCGCGTGAAATGAGCTTTCCAAAAAGGTATAGCATGACCCGATGCGACGAATAAAACTAGAACTACGCGTTTTCAGCGCCAACTAGCGAAAATACCGCAAGACTTTTTTGACAACCTAATATAATTATTATAAGTATTAATTCAATGTTCGATGTAGTTTAAAAAATTTTGCGAGTAATTTTTTTCGATACTGAAAACAACAAGATATAGACAGTGTCTTACAAAAGTATTCTGGAAGTTAATTTCAAGAAAGAAATTGCCTCCGAGTCTAACAAAAGTTTTATTATTATTTAAATACTCTTGAATTCACATATTTTATTTTTAAGATTCGAGCCTAAGTCTCTTCATTTAGGCATCGCAGGAGTTGGATAAGCAAATGTGAAAATGAAAAATATACCTTTCATAATTTTGTTTATATGCGGTGTTTCAACGAACAACTCGAAAAATGTGCTTTTAAATTTGCGTCACTCGAATAGATCCAGTAATTTCAATACAAGAATTTATTTAGATTAACCTTACAAGTGTAAATGTATTCATCTTTATTTCTTCTTTTAATCTATTTGGCATTAAAAAAACAATCTTTTTTGTTGACTCCGCAGAGATTTCTCCCCATTCTTTGAGAATCGCTTCTTGGAGGCCGCTTTAGGATGGTATGTTGTGTTTGCGGATAGCATGTTCCAAATTTGCCCACAAGTGTTCAATCGAATGAAGATTCGAGAACTGAGGGGGCGTTCCTAACTTTTGGAGTGTTGTAGAATAACCACATCTTTGCATTGTAAGCTGTATGTTTCGGGTCGTTGTTCAATTTGAATATGTAAAGACCGGAAAGTCCGTATATGAGTAATACACTGCATTTTTTCAATATCGCACGGTGGAGCCAGGTGGCTTGGAATTGGGTCAATATTTCTCTGAGCCCCCATATTCGTTATATAAAGATTTTCGAACTTCCAGGTTTTAAATTTATTTAATGAATGTCATACCACCATAATTCATCATCAGTGTATTTTCATGAAATTTAGTTATTGTTTTCTTATAATTGAACAGATTTTAAATATATTGAATTAAACAAAAAAAACGAAAACAATTATTTATTTATTATTCGAGGAGCTCGCCCATTATAACCAGCAGGTCTAAACTTCATCGCTGACACGTATTCCAACACACTGAGCGAGGCTTTGAATAGTTTCTGAAGAACGTAGATTTTGTTCAATTATTCTTATGATAACGGCTTTATCAAAACTTTGAAGATTTTCCCGATCACTGCCCTAACTTCAGCGAATTCCTCTGTAAAATTCTGTGAATGGCTGAAACGCTGGTATTGCTAAATTTTAACGTTTTTCCTTCTTTTTGAAGATTAAATATTATTTTTTTCAAATACAGTTTCTTTTGATTTTCTTCCCCACATTTTACACAATTTTATTTTTCACAAAGAAATTCAAAATAATCGTATTCTACAAATTTTGTATACTGACTGAACATAAATTGCTACATTTAATGATTTGCTGTTTTTAACAGTACAGAAACAAAACTGCTGCTTTCTACCTTGCACAGCTTTCCTTATTCTTATTGATTTTTCAAAAGTTAGCTGTCAAACCATTCACTTTTGTTATTATTATTTTTGTGAGCCGATTTCAACATACTTACATATATTAGTGAATCAGAAGTTCGGTAGACAAAACTAAAATGTAAATGCAACTGTTGATGTAATTAATTTAAGGTTAAAAGGTCTGGAAAATCAGAGGGAAGTTCAGAAAATAAATATTAATTGTCGAATGCAGTGGTGATTCGGTAGTGTTTTGATTATTATGCTATGCTACAGTTGTTGCTAACCTATTGTTGAGTATTAATTTTTGAATGATGATTAGAACAACAATATTTTGAAAATATAATATCATAATTCACGTCTGTGTTTGTGCAAATTTTACTGCTAAAATTTATTTTCTGCATATTTTAGCTACTCCGTACACCGAACAATGTACACCTAATTCTGTTATTACTCGGTTTTGATTTAATACCGTTTGACAATTAGTAGTTTATTTTAATGGATTAAACCATTAAATATGTTGGTATTATAAATGTTGAAGAAGTTCCTTTTTGTGGATACAAGCAAATTCGAAATGAGTTAATATTTTGTGAACTTTCGATGCAATCAAAAGTGCTTGGAAAATACGTTTGTATACTCTTGTAAGATGTTGCTGTAGAGTAAAAAAAAAAAGTTTTAGGATAGATATGGAGTTATATAGGGGTTTTCTTTAGGGCTCTACGAAAGTAGACCGATACGGACAGCATACGACGCCATATTTTTCCCGCTCTTTTGACGATCCTATAACGAGTCGAAATTTTTAAAATTTACTACCAAAATTCGGAGTCAGTGGCCTCAACTTTAAGAGCGGAGTTTTCAATAAGAGCGCTAAAAAAGTTTTTTTTTTAATAAAACCTATGAAAGTACATTCGTAAGTATTCCATGAGTCACCATTTCATTTGGTTTGGTGCGATTTATGGGCCGGCGTCGTCATTGGGTCGTACTTCTTCCGTGATGATTAAGACTGGCACGTTATTGTGAATGGGAATCGCTACCGCTTAATGAAAACCGAATATTTTTGGCCCGAATTGGATTATATGGACTTGGACGGCGCACAAGCCTCATAGCGAATGTCACAATTGATTTATTGAAAACCAAGTTTGGCGAACGTGTTCAATCAGGAAAGGATTCTCTGTGAATTTCAGATATAAATATGACACCTTGATCAATATTCTCGGTAAAAAGGTCAACCATAAGTATCAGGATCCAAATATTCGATGTTTGGGGGCCCATAAGATTCAAATCGGTTTCACCTAAAAGTGGGCGATTCCATACCCATCGTCTAATTTTGACCCCGGCTCCATTAAATACCATCTCGGGGGTAAAATTTAATGTCTCTGGCGTATTTAGTTACTGATTTATCGCGCTTTTAGTAGTTTTTAACACCACCGTTATATGGGAAACGAGCGGGGTTACCATATGATTTGATCCAGCGTGGCAGTGGTTCGATTACGCCCATCTACTAACACGTACTTTTTTAGCTAACAAAATGCGCTTACCTAGTTTTATCAATATATCTCATTTTCTACCCAAGTAATAGCTTACACGGACGTGCAGACAGACAGTCAGTCACCTATATCTACCTCGATAAGGTTGAAGTGATACATAGTATAATCGTTAGGTAAACAAAACTATTATACTTGTACTCTGTAGCAACAAGAATATAAAAAATGTTGTAAAAGAATTCAACATTCATTGTTCGGGGAAATCGCAAATGGATTATATTATAGGTCATATACTCACTTAGTTTAAAACTACATTTTACTTCCTGTCATTATATCAAAATCATCCTCGAATGAAATACATGTGTATGTACATATAACACAACCGAAGAGACAAAATTTAGCAAATCTGATTTTGTATTGTCCCCCGAATTTTTATTAAAATATCACATGTTTTGGTCAACCTAAATGGTTTAAAGACAGGTGGAAAGTCAGAAATCCTGTATAGGGTGCATTGGCGGCAGAAAAACGTCTGAGTGATTGTGCTATTTTTTGATATTGCTCAAGTATAGTCGAAAAAATATTTTCAAACAATTTCATTTATATGTATTTAATTCCCACACTTACCGAGATATTATTCGGCACATAGTTTGTTAGAATAATGAAAATCATTATATGTATTGGTTAGGTTAGGTTAGATGGCTGATCAGAGATCACACGTAGACTAATAATGTAGTCCTTTGTGATGCCATTGAAAAAGAACTCCCGTGTTCGGACTTACAGATTGGCGAAGCGTTTTGTAGCCAATACATAATTACACAGACGCTTATCTTGCGCCCCCAAGTGACTAAGTCTTGACCTTGACCTTGACGCGGGACAGTCAAGCAGAAAGTGCTGACTTGTTTCTACCGCATCTTCTTCCAAACAGCTTCTACAGTTGGCATCCGGTCAGATATCCATTCTTACCGCATGTATGCCAATAGGACAGTGGCCTGTCAAGAGTCCCACCACTAATGAGAGGTTAGCCTTACTGAGGGCTAAGAGATCACTAGATCTCCTGGAATCTATCTTGGGCCAAAAGGCTTTTGCAACCGCACAAGTACCGATGCTGGCCCAGCGTTGGACAAGCATCCGCGTGGCCCAGCTATTTAATAGTAGAATACCAGCCTAATCACAAAAACTCTAGCTGCTAGAGATAGCGACGTTAGACATTTTTCGACCAACCCTGAACGCACTGTGAATGAGTTCAAGGCTAGTATTGCCGCTCTGCTATCTGAGTGAATGGTCACTTCTCTGAAGGTGGATGCACTCCGTAGCAGCAAATCTGCTGCTACCTTGATGGCTGCGACCTCAGCCTGGAATACACTGCAGTAGTCGGGAAGCCTGAAACAGGAATTTATTTAGAGCTCCCGGCAGTAGACCCCTCCACTGACCTTTTCCCCTAAGCTTTGACCCATCCGTCAAGAAGTTTGCTGCCCCTCTCCTCCAACGGCTTCTTCCCACTCATATCTCTCTCGCCGGTATATGGGCAGAGAAGCAGCCGCCAGAGTTCGATATGGCGACTCCATGATCCAGATGATCCAGTATGCAGTCAAAGTTTGTGAGGATATTCAAATGTCCAGATACGCGTTCCTTTATGAATCCAGATTCTCTGAGTCTGATAGCCACCTTCGCGGCTATGCACCTACCGACAATGTCCACCGGCGTTATGTTCAAATTGTAAGGATTGCATTCAGGATAATTTATTGCCCAAATTCAGATGTTTTCGACATTTAACTATAATATCATGTCATGGACAGAGAAGTAACACACTTTGAGCATGTAATAAAACGACGTTTATTTTTAATATAAACAAAAAACAAATTGAATATTTTCATTAGCATAGCATAAATTGAGCAATAAGTAAGTTAATATATGTATGTACAAAAAATAAAAAAAAAATTGATAGTTATTTTTAAAACAATTATTGAGTTTCCAATTGATCACTATTTTGTCTCGCCATAGAAATAGTACGGTAGGCCGCCTCTGCGGAAATTAAGAAAATTGATTAGAAATGTTTAAAGTTTTAGTGTTTTTAAACACTCACAACTACTTTTT
Organism: Bactrocera neohumeralis; assembly: GCF_024586455.1. Taxonomy (NCBI): domain Eukaryota; kingdom Metazoa; phylum Arthropoda; class Insecta; order Diptera; family Tephritidae; genus Bactrocera; species Bactrocera neohumeralis. The sequence goes on from NC_065919.1 coordinate 92,717,561, forward strand.
GGAATTGCGTACTATGCTTCCGCGATCCCAGTCCAAAGTTCTTTAGGATTTTTAAATTCTTAGCAATTGACATCTCATGCTTCTGGATAAGCAGTTACAGTGGTAAGGCTATACCTTATTCTTATTCTTGCGTCCTAGCCGCGCATCCTGGAAACGTGAATAACCCTTGTGAAAGATGCGGTAACCAACCCGTGTGGAGTCTGGGGTCGGTCTTGAAAAAAGCGGGCGGCTCGCAATATAAATGTGTATAAAACTCTATATCCTCGCCTAGTGAGGTGGTGCGCTGGGTTTGAAACCACTCCCAATAAAATTGAAACAACCCCCTCGGATGAAATCACTAGGTAATGACGACACAGCAAAATTCAGAAAAAATATAATACCTTTAAAAAATAAATTTTAAGCTATTTCGACAAATATACACAGTTTTATTTTTTCAATATCTTGGTCTCTTAAGGATTTGAGCCAAGCCTCCTTGACCACTAGCAAAAGTTGTGTTGTACTTGATGGATTTGCTATTGCTAAAACTCATTTAGCATTTCCCCAAAAAATTTTCGATTGAATTCAGGTCTAGTGCCTGTGCTGTCCAGGATATTACATAGATCTTTTCTGTTGCAAACCACTCCTTGATTGTATATTTTGGATCGTTCTCCTGTTCAAACGTCACCATAAGACTAAAGCCCATACCACAATGCTCAAACCGCCGTGTTTAAAAATTTTGTAGTGTATCTAATGTTCTTATAAACACATAGTATTGGAATGAATGAGCATACTAAGCAATTTTGTTTTCATTGGTCCACATCACATTCCGCCATTTCGTAGATTGCTACATAATTGAAATGTTTTTTTGCGAACTTTATCCTTGCAGCCACATGTTTCTTCGTCAAAAGAGTTACTTTCGGGGAACTTGTTATCTTCTAATTTTTTTCAAAAATGATCCTACGATTTGTAAGATTAGTAAGCGACAATTTAAAATTTTTAGAAATAATTTTTCAAGATGATTAGGACTTGATATCGTATAATTTGTCCTATAATATTGATTTTTATATATTTTTTCACATGATTCTCCAGTTTATCATTGTATTTTTTTATTATTTATATCTATTTTTTTTTCTAGATATGTTTTATAGGTTTATATCTATGAAAAATATACATTATTTATACCTTGTTCTAGTTTGATCATATCTGGTAAAAATTTCTTCTTACCGTCTTCAATATGTCATGGCATTTTGTTGATAAGCCAAAACCTGGCACAGAAACCGCTTTGGAAGCCTGTGATTATTTTGTGGATGAAGTCATTGAATTTTCACATTCCTTAGGTAAAACAAAACTCTGCACGAATCAATTTACTTTTTGAATTACGAAACCTTAAAATGTATGTATATCCTTTTTTATTTATTTTTATGTAATTTCTTTATATTTGCAGATGCACGAGAGCAAGTTCGAATGATAAAGCATCGCGAATTACGTAACGCAGTGATAAATGGCGATGAACGAACTGTTTGTGTTCTTTTGGAAGCGTTAGGTTCTGAAAGAGAAGTTGTCACGAATATGGCGCCGGCTGGAGCAAACACGTTGCTTTATCTGTGAGTTTCACTGTACATGGGAATGATACTAAAGTTCTTTTACATTGTTAATTGTTCCAAAAAGAATTTTTAATTTGTAAAAGATTGAAAAATATGGTAGTGAAGTTGTCGTGCTACACTTTTAATGGCCGCTCGGGGCAATTAAGGGTCTAGAGCTTAAAAGTGTATTTGAAGCACTAACACATCGCTCATTTGCGTCACCGTATATGAATTGGTTAAAACATGCCAGGAACCGAGTGTTACGAGTAATAAAGATTATTGTAAGTCAATGGAGTGCATTTTTATACTCTTGTTACAGAGTATTATAGTTTTGTTCACCTAACGGTTGTACGTTTCACCTAAAACTAATCGAGATAGATATAGGGTTAAGTATATATAAATGATCAGGATGATAAGAGAAGTTGAAATCCGATTGACTGTCTGTCTGTCCGTCCGTCCGTCCGTGCAAGCTGTAACTTGAGTAAAAAATTGAGATATCTAGATGAAACTTTGTACACAAGTTTCTTAGTACAAAAAAAGTTCGAGTTTGTAGATGGGCGTAACCGGACCACTGTCACGCTCACAAATTGTCATTAGCCGAAAACCTATAAGGTGCCATAACTCTCCTAAACCACTTAAGCTACAACAACCAAATTCGGCCAGCACGAATATTACAAGAACTCCTACCGATGGTGTAAAAATGGATGTAATCGGATGAAAACCCCGCTCACTCCTCATATATGTAATGGTACTGTTCAAAACTACTAAAAGCGCGATAAGTCAATAACTAAATCTTCTATTTTTCTTTTTTATAGGCGAGTTAATAGCAGCGCCAGTCGTTTCTTCTTTTCGAAAGGAGGCGCCACCTGGTCATTCAAACGGATTGGAGGTCTTCCTCTTTCTCTGCTTCTCCCGGCGGATACTGCGTCGAATACTTTCAGAGCTGGAGTGTTTTCGTCCATTCGGACGACATGACCTAGCCAGCGTAGCCGCTGTCTTTTAATTCGCTGAACTATCTCAATGTCGTCGTATATCTCATACTGCTCATCGTTTCATCGAATGCAATATTCGCCATGGCCAACGCGTAAAGGGCCATAAATCTTTCACAAAACTAATAGACGAAATTATCTACAACTTCGAAGTTATGACTGTCAACAGTGACGTGGGTGCATAGTCGCAAGTGCGACGACTTTTTGTTTGATGGCAGGAGATATTTCGTCTTGCCCTCGTACACCACCAGACCCAGTTGCTTTGCTTCCTTATCTATTCTGGTGAAAGCAGAACTAACGGCGCGGTTGTTAATACCAATTATGTCAATATCATCGGCAGCTTTGAAATCGACGAAGAGGTGGTGTGTGTCGATTCTCCTTTCACGGGTCTTTTCCAAGATTTGGCGCATGGTGAATATCTGGTCGGTTGTTGATTTGCCAGGTCTAAAGCCACACTGATAAGGCCCAATCAGTTTGTTGGCGGTGGGCTTTAATCCAACACAATACGCTCAATAGAACCTTATACGTGATGTTTAGGAGGCTATCGGTTACTAGATCACCTCCTTGGGTTCTACAAGAGTATTCTCCGGTCTTGATACCTTCTGTAAGCCGCCGCAATTTTTCGTAGAATTTTCGAGCGTTACCCCTGTCGGCCAGCTTATCAAGCTCTTCGCACTCACGCATTTTGGCCTCTTTCTTTTTCTGTCTGCAAATGCGTCTCGCTTCCCTCTTCAACTCTCGGTATCTATCCCATCCCGCACGTGTTGTGGTCGATCGTAACGTTGCGAGGTAGGCAGCCTGTTTTTTCTCCGCTGCGACACGGCACTCCTCGTCGCCGCGCAAGCCGAGTAGAAAATCGTTCGGCTGTCTGTTGTGATTGCAGCTTCTCGACGTCGAAACTTCCTTGTGTTTGTTGACGTGCATTTTCTGCTGCACAGAGGCGGGTGCGAATCTTGGCTGCAACAAGATAGTGGTCCGAGTCGATGTTAGGACCTCGGAGCGTACGCACGTCTAGAACACTGGAGACGTGTCACCGTTTATCACAACATGATCGATCTGGTTGGTGGCTTTTCGATCCGGAGACAGCCAGGAAGCTTGATGTATTTTCTTGTGCTGGAATCTAGTACCACAGATCACCATATTTCGGGCCCCGGCGAAGTCAATCAGCCTCAACCCATTTGGGGATGTTTCGTCGTGGAGGCTGAGTTTGCCGACCGTAGTGCCAAAGATACCTTCTTTGCCCTCCCTGGCGTTAAAGTCGCCAAACACGAGTTTGATATCATGGCGGGGCCATCATATGTTAAAGAACTTCGCCTTGATGCGGATTGTGGCTAGACGTTCATCCACCGGGGTGAATGACAGTACTCGGCGACGGAGTCTCTCTCCCACCACGAATCCCACACCAAATTTGCGCTCCTTTATATGGCCACTGTAGTAAATGCCACAAGGACCTACTCGCCTCAGTTCTTGTCCCGTCCATCGCATTTCTTTGACGGCGGAGATGTCAGACTTTATTTTTACAAGGACATTAAACAGCTGGGCAGCGGCACCTTCCCAATTAAGGGACCGGACATGCCCTCAAGATGATAACTAAATGCGCCATAAAAATTTGACGGGGGGATGGTATGACAAGTCTTTATGGGGGTCGGGGTAAAAATTTGACAATGGGCGTTGCACAGCCCACGTTTTGGTGAAATCCCATATCTCGGGCCAGGACAAAGCGATTTCGACAAAATTTTGTATGCGGCATTCTTTTTATATTTCTATGTCCCTCTGTGAAAATGAGTGAAATCGGGCAATAACCACGCCTACTTCCTATATAGCACAATTTTAAATTCCAATTTTTTCGTTCAGTTTCCAGTACACATATCAAGAACCAATGAATATAACGAAAAAAAACTTTGCAGGAATAATTCCTTTAGTGTATGCCACCTTATGGCAAAAAATTGTTTAAATCCAACCAAAACTGTTCAAAACCCAGTAGCTTTCTTACTTGTCTGTGTTTATTTTTGTGCCAAAGGCATTAACAGCATGTTTGACTACTTATCACTACTTCTAACTAGTTGAAGTTATACTGACTGACTGTGTTTGGGTATTGTCCACGAATATTACAATGCTTTAATCCACAACATTCGGGCGATTTGTGCAAGTGATTTTTATTTCCCGGTAAATCCTTCTATTGGTATGGCGCCTGTACTTAAGGTGGGACGCAATTACAGACAAGTTATTTTCACATGTTGGAGGATGTACTTGTCGAAGTCAAGTGTTGCTTTTGAAAAGTTGCAAAGAAAGAGTTGTTTGAGAATATAAATTTATTTTATGCATCGTAAAATACCCGTCGTTTATATTAAAAACTTATGAAAAATTAAATTTCTATGTTTTTGATATAAAAATTACATATTTTAAAACTAAAGGCAATAAAGTTATTTATTTATTTTATACAACTTTGATAGCAGTCCGTTTTATAGCGAATTTTCAATATTTTAGTGCTTCACAAGCTGGATATGAGGGCATCACTAATCGTCTTTTAGATGCTGGAGCTGACGGTCGCTCACATACTGTTACCAAATATTCGCCTCTTTATGTTGCTGTACATCATGGATATTATAATATTGCAAAACTAATGTTGGAACGATTCCCGGAATTGATAAAGGTATATATATATTTTGTTTAGTTTTTGCCTATATATACATATGTATATATGTATGTTATTGAACTTGAGTTTTATAGCAACCTACAGTGGAGCGTTGGCTGCCAATACATGCCGCCTGCATTAATGGCCATATTCCTTTACTTGAGTTGCTAATCGGATTTAAATACCCACAACATTTGTATAGTACTTATCGCGATGTAGAAGGCCAATGGGAGTGGCGTTTACCTTTTGATCCTAATGCCCAAGATGTAACTGGCCAGACAAGCCTTTATATTGCCAGCATACTAGGCAACAAGTCATTGGTAAATTTGTTACTTAAATGGCGAGTGAAATGTCAGAAAACAGTTGCAATTGAAGTTGATGGAAACGGAAAGGATGCAACACGAAATTCTAGTAGCAGTAGTACCCCTATTACGCCTACTCGCAAGCGTATCTCATTTGGTATCCAAGCAATTATGTTAAAGTTAAATATTACTGGAGAGGATGATAATCGGGTTGATGTAAGTAGTAATAATAATAAGATTTAAGTACTGCAAAGAAGTTGCTCTTGTTTTTACATTATTCTTTATTTGATAGGAAGAGAAGGAATCTGAAATATGTCCAATTAATTTAAATTTACTTTGCGGAGCAGCACGTGAAACCGCACTCTTAGCAGCAGTGCGGGGTGGTTTTATTGATGTTGCCAAACTGTTACTGGAACATGGGGCCAATCCCAATATTATAGCTAAACCAGTTGAGGATCAAAATGACCCAAAGTGCATTGAGGAAATATATGGGCTGAGTAATATTCCAATTACAGAGGCGTGTAAACAGCATTCTCTCCCGATGCTTGAATTGCTCTTAAAGTAAATTGATACTAACTAACTTTATCCTAACAAATATTTATAATTTGTTTTTATGTTCTCAGATATGGGGCTCGCGATGCAAATGGCACGGCACTAAGCGTGGCTATCTCATCAGAGGATGAAGTAATATTGAATAGTTTGCTTGCCCAACGTGTACATCCTGATTCAGATTATAAAATTCACAAGAAGGGGCTTCCTGAACCTATTGATGTAAATGCTTTTCTACCTTCAGCGGCAAACATCTCCTACAGCGCAATGTTTCCTAATGTTCCAACAATTATAGATTGGCACAATAATACAAATGTTCATTTGTCATTTGTGCGGTGAGTCTGAATAGTATATATTTTACTTATTTGCGTTGAAATAAGAATTAATATTTGTATTTTAGAATCTATCTTTACTTTGAATGTAACATTTTTTATATAATAAGAAATTTTATTTATTTTATATTAAGTAATTCTGCTATTAAAGGATGAGAAGCCAATGTTTTCGAACGTGAATTCCTATTTTCACCGACGAGAAGGTTCAAGATGTCCTCAATAAGGCGAAAGCCTAAAAATTTATTTTGTTTTAATAGTGAGTACCTAAGCTCTCTTTGGCGGAAAGCACAGAATCAGCTGTCCATAACTTACAGGAGTCTATTCTGGATAAGTAGGGGCTACAGTATTACGCGGAAACCCAAGCTTATAGTCAGCGATGGGTGTTGTTTCGACTCCAAGTACGCCATTCACTGGTAGAGAGTTAATGAAACTAATGATAGGTGCAGCGGAATCTTAAGAAGCACAACGAATTTCTCTCCCAGCAGTTTTTGCAATAAATATATGTCTTGGATACGTTTTTTTTATGCCTACCATGGCAACTTTCTGGTTGGTGCGACACCATCGAAAAGGCTCGTTTCCAGGGTCTTCTATTAGGTAATTTCGACAGCAGTTAATTTTGCGCTTTCCCCTAAACAGGGTTTAAATACTGCGTTACAACAATAACATCAGGCAGTCTAGGAAGGAACATGGTACCTAGATAATAGAAAAATATCTTCCAAAAATAGTTGTAACTGTACAAATATCTGATTTTATGTTTGATCATCTTAGTGGGGGCTCTGTTTTGTGTGAGAAACGATGTCTTCCCGCGCGATCTAAAGTTATTTACTGTAAAGGAAACAATCGAAGAATTTGGTAGAATTTACCTCTTCCGTTTAGAAAATCATGAAAATATAGTTGCGATTCAAATCCTGGACAAGAGTTTACAACGTAGAAGATTGAAAAGATACCACTTGCTAAATCTCCCCTTTCGAATTAATTTGTATCTAAAATTTAATTTTATTTTTTTTTTATTTACTTAATGTTATATTTCCATCATTCATCCTCATTGTGTTTTCATGAAATTTATTTACTGTTTTTTTATATAAACAGATTCTAAATATATTGAAATTTAGGAAAAAAATATGTGTATATCTATTTCCATAACGAATATTTTATTTAGTTATTATCAAAAGTAAGTGATCCAGGGATGGAAAGATTGATTGTAAAGAAAAAGCCGTTAAATATAGTTTATAATAATAGGTATATTGCTTTTTCATTATTATTGTTTTTAGTACCATAGTAAAAGATTAGAAGTAGTATAGTTCACTATAATTAAGAAATTGCCCTCTAGGTTGCTGCCATTCACCTTGTAACTCACGCTTGAGTTCGATTGTTAAATAAAAGTCCAAATTTATAAACTATACACTCAACTCTACACTCAACTCTACTTCTTATTCAAAAACAACTTAACGTTTATTACTAGTTATTCGAGAATACAAGTTTTTACTCAAGGCTCTTTACTAAGCCACACTCTAGTTAGAACTGTGTCTGATGCATAATCCGGCAGCCCTTATGTAGTACTTATGTCTGGCAATTTAATTCTATCATCCGTGTTCGTTATGCTGCCATCTACCTACAAATGTAAGTCTGATCGTCCCGATTTATTCTTATTGGAGTTAATTCCATCAGTTTTCTTAATACTCAGTTTCTGGCAAGTCCATTGAAGTAAAGCTGACTCGAAATTCCTTTCCATTAAAAGATGTATATTCCCTAATTTATTTCATCTGGTCATGACTCCTCAATCTTGACCGTTTAGCTACAATGTACTCCGCATATTTGGCAATTCTCTCCTTAGCCGATTGACGACAACTAACCCAATAAAACCTTTCCTTAAATTTATCCAAGGTTTTTGTGATTCTCAAATGCCCGCCACTTAGGCCGTTGTGCAACTCGTTGAGAATTTCCGGATTTGTAATCTTCGGAATAATCATCAGACACTACACGCCCGCCTCAATCGTTAGACAATGTGCCCACAAACGGTCTCCATGCGTCTCGAACGCCTGAATATAGCTTCCCATTCGCTTCCTACTGCACCAAATTTGTGATGGCATCTCTGTCATTTGTGATGCCAACTGCCTAGCCAAAATCGCGTTCACCTCCTTTTCTTCTAACTTCCTAGTCCTCTAATTCCAATTAAAAAATATATTCGTCAATAATAATGTTTTCTACTTCCATAACCTCTTGCAACCGAGATTTTAATAGCTGCTTGAAATATGAATTTCGCTGTTTGTTTGAAAATTATGGTCGATTCGATTTTGTTCTATCAGCCGTGCTCGTCTCAATATACATATATATGATGGAATTAATATAATTATATAATAACAATTGACTTAAATTCATCAGGACAGTTTTCACTTTATATTATTGTAGTATTAATTGGCTGGTTAATGGTGTTCTAAAATTGAATCCCAAGCTTCAAGGACATCCAATGGTAAATGAAATTACATTGACTGCCATAACGCGTATAGACTTCTCTCATAACAGCCTGTCCAATATTCCCATGGAAATTTTTAAATTAGTTAGCTTGAAGTAAGTATTTGAATGTTCATAAAAGTATTCACCCGGGATAAACTAATGATATTTAATTTATATTGTGTCTATTTAACAGATATTTAAATATTGCTCAGAATAAAATTTCCAGCTTACCTTCGACTGAGCAATCACCTAATACCGCTAAATATTCCTACAATTGTCCTGTACTTGAGGAGCTCTTCATGCAAGATAATCGATTAGTAACAATACCTACCGAAATATTTCACTTGCCATCACTTACGATTTTAGATATTTCAAATAACAAGCTACAAGAAATGCCTTTTGATATGTGGAAAGCGCCAAAGTTGCGTGAATTGAATATAGCTTTTAATTTGCTCCGGGATTTGCCTGTGCCTCCAATGCAGGTAAGAATATATGTACATATATGTTTTATTACTATTGCAATGTGTTCTACGGAGCAACACCTAAATTAATCGAGATAAATATTGGGTATTTACATACATATTAATATATTAATATTAAAATGATCAGCAGCGGGAGGGGATTACTTTGAAGGAAATGAAATGGAAAAAATTCAATTTGATCACAGTAGTATATAACTCAATCATCAATGATTATATCGAAAAACATTTGCCTAGAAATTGTCGAGATCAAGACATACACCCCATTTTATTGTCCCTCCGGTGTGAGGTATCTTAATGCAATTAAATAGCTACATACCTTTATTTTATTGAACATGGTGTTATTTGGCATAACAAATGTATGATATGGTTGTTGTTATAGCGGCTCAAAATATTCCTGAAGAAATTTGAAGGAATGGTGGTGATTCACAGTCCTTGGGCGGATAAAAATCAGGGTTCCGGTTACTTAAACTCATCTGTCGTGGGACGGTATGATATCGGTTTAAACATTTCCCTGCTCTCGTTCACCTACTAGAATTTTTTTCGTCTCCTTACCTTTTACTTATATTTATAGGATATATTGATCCGGGTTCATAAGACATTTGCAAAATTTTTGTAATAAAATTACCAGATACCTGGACATGTTTTACACTTTTTTTGCTACAAATTGCGAAAGTATATAGTGTCCGGCTGCAGCCGAACTTAGCCCTATCTTACTTGTTATTTATTTAAGTTTAATTTTAGCAGGCTCTAAAATCTCATCTCAGCTTAGAAAAGTTGCAAACAGATTCATTTCTTAATGCTGATCCTACAAATGCTTATAATTCTAATAAACAACGACAACTAGATTTTCATCAACTTATACATCGTAACATTTGGGCTAATTCGTTAGAAATAACTGATAATGAAATGAAGTGGAATAAATCCAAACAGGAGGAGGGATTTTCAAAGTTAAATAGCTTAAATATAGCTAACAATCTTTTCACCAGCATACCGGTAGCACTACCCTGTTTGGCGGCCAATTTAACTCGACTTAATATGTCATATAACAGCTTGAGGTAAATACATAAATTTGATAAAGATATATTTGCCGTTATTATCTTCTTATTTATCATAGATCAATGGGTCATGTTACAAGCTATCCATCAACCCTTAAACAATTGGATTTAAGTCATAATGAAATTTCTTGTTGGCCAAGTTTACCACGAATCACCAATGATTCCGATCCGCATTTGTTATGTTATAGTTTTATAGATCAACATATTGCCGGGTCCGCTGACGATTCAAATGCATATGTTAAACCGGTACTTAGTGGTAAAACTACTACGTTTCGTAGTACAGTACTTAAAAGTGTTTGTCAACATCGCCGGCATTTAAAACTTGAGTCTTTGCGCACCTTAATATTAGCTGATAACCTTCTGACACGTATACAGCTATCTACTGATGATGTCACTACACTATTCAATGAATCTGACGATGCAGATTGGAGTGTTGTGGGTGTAACCAAATCTAAATTGATTTTTCCAAATTTATCTATGCTGGATATAAGCAATAATTGCCTCAAGGTAAGTTTCGTTTTAATTAATTGCATAAAATGCATTACATATTTTCAACAGGAAATTCCTACTTCACTGCACGAGTTAAATAGTCTTAGTGTTCTGAACATAAGTGGCAATGTGAATATTACCGATCTTCCACCGCATCTCGGCCTTCTTTCGCGTTTGTGGAATTTAAACACACGTGGTTGTTTGCTTCAAGAGCCTCTAAAATCTATGATTGAAAGTAAAAAGTATAAAACAATGGATATTATTGGTTATTTAAAGTCAATTTATGAAAATTCGGTTATTTACGCTCGTATGAAGTTAATGGTAGTAGGCGTACAAGGTATTGGAAAAACAACACTATTAGATCTGCTGAGACAGGGTGGTGGAACACAGAAAACACGTGCTTCAGAAAATCATTGGACTAAACGTATGGGCCATAGGCGTAATACGTCTAAATTAAATAATAAGGGCAATATTTCGACGGTTGGCGTTGATATTGGGACTTGGATATGTGAAAAGCGCAAGAAAGCACCGGGTTCACATGGACCAGTAATATTTCGAACTTGGGATTTCGGCGGACAAAAAGAGTGGGTATATTTATTGAAATAATGGAATATAATCATAACATATTTGGATGGATTCAAAGGTATTATGCAACACATCAGTATTTTTTGTCGAAACGCAGTTTGTATTTAGTACTTTGGAAGATAACTGATGGACACAAAGGACTTTCAGAAATTCTTCAATGGTTAGGAAACATACAGGTACATAAAAAATTACATTTAATTATCGATTACACTTTATTAATTGTGATACCTATGTAATTTGGAGCTTTTGTGCTGATACTATATGCATTGAGAAATATATTAATAATGTCAATGGGAAATCCAAATTATCCAAAGCGAAAGCTATCAAAATTTACTGTCATCCATTGTTTTTTATTTCACTATCTTATACATATTTCATTTGGAGTGATTACAACATTTTGCTTTATATCCAAGATATTTTTATTAAAATCAACTTAACACAAATGAGGGTCTACATACGATTTCACTATTATTTATTATCGAATGCTATAGGGCTAACAAATATTCTCTAGAAAGGCGGAACTGACTGGGGTATATCGTAATCATCAATTTTTGGCACCAAACTACAATGTATTCATGGTAAAATGTTCAGCTTATTTTAGCCAACATACATAGCATAAAATCACCAGACATTTGAAAATATAATGTTTTCGTTTTAAAGTTTTATAGCTAGCAATCAAATTTTATGTCTATTATACCGATATCACTAAGCAACATGTAACTGGGAGGATGTATATAAATATAATATTTCGAGCGGATAGGTATGTCCCGACAGTAAGGGGTAAAATCACTGCGGTCGATATCGACATCGACGGAAATGCACTGTGTTCTGCAGTATGAAGTCTAGGCTTTAATATAGGGCTATCTATACGTGTTTTCGGCTCATAAATTCCACTATCTTCTCGATCTTACTCTGGAGTCCTTTGTAGTTAAATTGAAGGAGTTGTGTTCTTCACGGATGTCTAGGTGTGATCTTGGGAGTAAGGGAGTGGCGTCTAGGCGCTTTAGAACTTGAAAACCGCGGGGCCGGTTGTCGCACTTTTGGTTTTATTTGGCGACGTCACTGTAGGGTACTCATTTACACGCATTTACATAATATATATTTATATTGGTTTATTCCAGTACTTATTTTTTTCACTTCAACTGTGTTGAAATTAATTGTTCGTTTTTACAGGCTCGCGCACCAAATTCAGCCGTAATTATTGTAGGTACACATTTCGACGCCGTGGGTGAAACTTTTTCCGCACAACAAGCAGAGGAATTACAGCAAATTATACGTGAAAAATTTATTGCTATACCAGATGCAGAAAAAATCGGACTGCCTCGTGTAATTGACTCAATAGAAATTAGCTGCCGGTGAGTAAATAAACTGCTAAAATTAAACTATATCTTTAAAAATACTTAAGACGATTGTAAAGATTTATTTTTGTTGAACCCCAATCAATTTACGTATGTAGATGTACAGTTACGTGAAAAATAAAAAAGACAGGGATGCATAAAAACAAAACATTAAAATTGTAGTAAGTCATAAAAATTTCCGCCAGTTAACGGCATTTTTTTATCACTCCTTATTTAAGAAAACAGATTCTGTTAGACAAATGCAAAGTATTTGCACACATTTCGTTAATAGCCATTATGTTGTTAACAAAGTCCGCAAGCAGTTGTGCGAATTAATAAAGACAGCGTGCTATTTAAAAACAAGTAAGGAAAGTTCGGCTGTCACCGAACATTTTATACTCTCGCATGATAAAGTGATAATCGAGTTTTCATTATCCGTCATTTACATATTTTTCAAATACCGTATTTGTGTAAAGTTTTATTCCGCTATCATCATTGTTTCCTAATGTATATATTATACAGAGAAGGCATCAGATATTGGAAGAAGGCGTGGTTGTGAATCGATTTCACCCATATTTCGTACATTTCATCAGGGTGTTAAGAAAATATTATATACCGAATTTCATTGAAATCAGTCTAGTAGTTCCTGAGATGTGGTTTTTGGTCCATAAGTGGGCGACGCCACGCCCATTTTCAATTTAAAAAAAAGCCTGGGTGCAGCTTCCTTCAGCCATTTCTTTCGTAAAATTTAGTGTTTCTGACGTTTTTTGTTAGTCGGTTAACTCACTTTTAGTGATTTTCAACATAACCTTTGTATGGGAGGTGGGCGTGGTTATTATCCGATTTCTTCCATTTTTGAACTGTATATGGAAATGCCTAAAGGAAACGACTCTATAGAGTTTGGTTGTCATAGCTAGTAGTTTCCGAGATGTATACAAAAAGCTTCGTAGGGGGCGGGGCCACGCCCACTTTTCCAAAAAAATTACGTCCAAATATGCCCCTCGCTAATGGGACGGACAGACAGACATCCGGATTTCAACTCTACTCGTCACCCTAATCACTTTGGTATATATAACCCTATATTTGACTCTTTTAGTTTTAGGACTTACAAACAACCGTTATGTGAACAAAACTATAATACTCTCCTTAGCAACTTTGTTGCGAGAGTATAAAAAGCAGAGATAAGGCAAAAATAATACTTTTAGTTTTAATCTCAATCAATTAAACCTGGTTTTTCTTCTTATTGCATCGATATGGGAAAGGATAAGCACTGCCGAAAACTCAGAAACATATTAAATATTTAGTGAAATTTGTACAGAAAGTTAGCGAATTTACTGAATGCTTCCAAAACACTGGTTGAACAAGCAGTAAAATGGGTTTCCCAGATTGAAACATGCGGTAGGAAGTCAAAAATAGCATTGCTCGTAAAAAAAAAAATATAGTTTGCTGTGTTAAGAAAAATCCAATTATGTATGTCATCAAAACTTATAAAATATGATTTGAATATTGATGTTGACCCCGCAAAGTATTTATAAAAGAAAATCTGAAGAGCCGAAGCACGAGAAAAGGGCCTATGTTGTCAAAAAGGACCGTACAACAAAATCTTAAGTTTGCTAAAGGACATGTTCTTTGGCCTAAATAACAATGACGTAGCATTTTCGGGTTTGACGAAACAAAGGTTGAGGTATTCATTATGTAAAAAGACCGAATAATGCAGCCTATAACTACAAGAATTTATGCTATGGAACGCTAGAGACAATATGCCACCTTGGGGGAATTTATGCGGGATAACGACCCTAAAAACACGGCTAAGTGTACAAAAGATTGGTTTAGGGTCAATAATGGAGTGGCCACCGCAGTCCCCGGATCTAAAATCCATTGAAAATTTTGTGGAATACAGTGAAAGCGTCGTTAAGAGAAAAGTGACCAAGTAATACTGAAGAGCTTTTTCAACTTATTAAAAATTCATGCAATGCAATTCCGGTTTTTGTCTGCCTAAACCTAGTTGACTCTATGCCGAAGCGGTGTCGATAAGTAATCATGGATTTTCAAGAAAATATTAAACTACTTAGAAATTATTATTATCACAATTGAATGAAAACTAGTTACTTTTTTTATTTAGTATGGTATTTTTTATAGTAAACTACGAAGTGTCCTAATTTTTTTCACATGTTAATATCATAAATTTGAAAACAAATGCAAATAAAATACAAGAGTTTGCAAAATATGGGTAAAATTTAAAAAACAAAATGTTTTTTAGTTTGTTCTCAATTAATTTGATTAGTTAAATGCCGTTGATTCCTCCACATTTCTGGATAAACATTAATTTCATTAACTGTAGACCACCGTCCTTATTTTTTTCACATAACTGTATATATTAAAACGAAAAATTTTTTCGAAACAAGAAATGACATTGATCAAACATATTTTTTTTCTAAATAAAAACAAAAAATTCAAGTTATCCTTTATTCCGTCCACTGGTTTTTAATGTTATTCTCCGTGATTTTCATAAGTTTTCCAATTATTTTCGGCATGGATTGAATTATGATGAAACTTGAACATGTTCCTAATCATAAGAAGTTTTGTAGGTGGGTGTAATCGGACCATTGCCACGTTCTCAAATCGCTACTAATCGAAAACTTATAATTTGTCATAACTAAGTCACAAATTAAAATACTGTAAGATAATATAACGAATCGCATTAACGAGCACTTGTGGTTAGAAAATCTTCAAAAAGAAGACATGGTTCCGTCTCGGTATAAGTTTAATGTATATTTTTTTATTCTATTTCAGCTATATGACCCAAATTTGCACAGCACAAATATTTTCAACTTTTCTTAGGACCTTGTGAAAACCTGACGCAACTCTTTACCGAAATATAGGTCAATCTGTCAGACATGTACATGTTATTAAAATTTTTAGAGAGTATCCTTCTGTGTCTTTATGACAAAAATGAGTTGAATAGGTCAAAATTTCCCTTAGCCCCCTTCTTGTCAAAAATAATTGACTATAAAACATTTCCAATACTTCTTTATTAAGAAAAACAAGAAAAACCTTCACAGGTGCATTTCATTTAGTAACTATGTGTTCAGTTTGTATGGAAGCTACATATATGCTATAGTAATCCGATCTGAACAATTTTTTCGGAGATTACATTGTTGCCTTAGAAAATAATTTATACCAAATTTCGTGAATATAACAATAACTCACACCGAATTCCGTGAAGATACGTTGTCAAATGTGAAAGTTTTCTATACAAGAACTTGATTCCGATCGTTCAGTTTGTATGGCAACTATATGTTATAGTGGTCTGATATCGGCAGTTCCGCCAAATGAGCAGCTTCTTGAAGAGAAAATGACGTTTGCAAACGATATCTTAAAAACTGAGGGACTAGTTCGTATATATACAGACAGACAGACGGAAATGGCTAAATCGACTCAGCTCAACATGCTGATCATTTATATATATACTTTATAGGGTCTCCGACGCTTCCTTCTGGGTGTTACAAACTTCGTGACAAACTTAATATACCCTGTTCAGGGTATAAAAATAGAAAATGTATTGACACTTCAAAGGTATTACAGAAACAAATAAGTGAATTATTGAAAATACAACTTAACTATACGTGAACTTTATTTAGCCGCATTACAAAAATTAGAAGGTTTACACAAAAGTTTCACGATTTTTGCGCTTTTACTTGGCAAATTCTGGCTGGGATCGAGGCAATTAATGTTGTTGTCATCGTCAATGCCTCTGAACCGTATAGCAGGACGGGAATAATGAGTGACTTATAGAGTTTGGTTTTTGTTTGTCGAGATAGGACTTTACTTCTTAATTGCTTACTCAGTCCGAAGTAGCACCTGTTGGCAAGAGTTATTCTGCGTTGGATTTACCGGCTGACATTGTTGGCGGTGTTGATACTGGTTCCAAGACAGACGAAATTATCTACGACTTCAAAGTTATGACAGTCAACAGTGACGTAAGAGCCAAGTCGCGAGTGCGACGACTGTTTGTTTGATGGCAGGAGATATTTTATCTTGACCTCGTTCACTGCCAGACCCATTTGCTTTGCTTCCTTATCCAGTTTGGATAAAGCAGAACTAACGACGCGGATGTTGGGGTCAATGATATCAATTTGATTGGCATACGCCAGTAGCTGTACACTCTTATAAAAGATTGTACCTGCTCGATTAAGTTCTGCAGCTCGAATTATTTTCTCCAGCAGCAGATTGAAGTCGCACGATAGGGAGTCGCTTTGTATGAAACCTCGTTTGGTATCGAACGGCTCGGAGAGGTCTTTCCGATCCTGACGGAGCTTTTGGTGTTGTGCAACGTCAATTGACACAGCCGTATTAGTTTTGCGAGGATACCAAATTCAGACATCGCGGCACAAAGGCAGCTCCTTTTCGTGCTGTCGAAAGCAGCTTTGAAATCGACGAAGAGGTGGTGTGTGTCGATTCTCCTTTCACGGGTCTTTTCCAAGATTTGGCGCATGGTGAATATCTGGTCGGTTGTTGATTTGCCAGGTCTAAAGCCACACTGATAGGGTCCAATCAGTTTGTTGACGGTGGGCTTTAATCTTTCACACAATACGCTCAATAGAACCTTATACGTGATGTTTAGGAGACTTATCTCCCACGGTAGTTGGTTGGTAGATTGTGGGGTCTCCCTTTTTGTGGAGTTGGGCATGCTTTCGTCCGACCATATTTTACAAAGAGGCTCTATTGTCATCGATTGGTGAATCGGGTTCGCCTTCTCCTGGCGTTATACTTTCACTGGTTTCGGTTGCAGCTGTATGTAAGGAGTTTGAAATGCCGAACAGTTCCCTTATACCAAGTTGTTGACGAGTGCTTTCAGAGAGCAGGAGTGCAAGTCGAGTAGAAAATCGTTCGGCTGTCTGTTGTGATTAAGGCTTCTCGACGTCGAACCTTCCTTGTGCTCGTGCGTTTTTTGGTGCATAGAGGCGGGTGCGAATAATGGCTGCAACAAGATAGTGGTCCGAGTCGATGTTAGGACCTCGGAGCGTACGCACGTTTAGAACACCGGAGATATGTTTTCCGTCTATCACAACATGATCGATCTGGTTGGTGGTTTTTCGATCCGGAGACAGCCAGGTAGATTGATGTATTTTCTTGTGCTGGAATCCAGTACTACAGGTAACCATATTTCGGGCCCCGGCGAAGTCGATCAGCCTCAACCCATTTGGGGACGTTTCATCGTGGAGGCTGAATTTACCGACCGTAGTGCCAAAGATACCTTCTTTGCCCACCCTGGCGTTAAAATCGCCAAGCACGATTTTGATATCATGGCGGGGGCAGCGCTCATAGAAGGCATATTTAGTCACATCGTCCTTCTCTTCCGTCGGGGCGTAGGCGCAAATCAGCGATATGTTAAAGATCTTCGCTTTGATGCGGATTGTGGCTAGACGTTCATCCACCGGGGTGAATGACAGTACTTGGCGACGGAGTTTCTCTCCCACCTCGAATCCCACACCAAATTTGCGCTCCTTTATATGGCCACTGTAGTAAATGCCACAAGGACCTACTCGTCTCAGTTCTTGTCCCGTTCATCGCATTTCTTGGACGGCGGAGATGTCAGCCTTCACTCTAACGAGGACAACAACTAAAATACACTACAATCCAGATTTTTTATCTTTAAATTCCCACAGATCAGAGGTATTTTATGGCATCGCTTTGACTTTAGACGCTATAGCTCTTGTCAGTTATACAAAAAAATGCGAATTTGGTGGAAAAATCAGGCTTAGATACCTCGCCGGTGTGAGTTTCGACTTTGTTGCTCTGGGCACTTTTGTAGAGTGAACAATCCTGAGAAACATGCGTCTAAAGTCAAAGCGATGCAACAAATACATGCGGGAGCTGTAGCACATGAAAATTTTCATTAGCTCTGCTGTGCTACCGCTCCCAATTTTCTGCTACCGCTGAGCCAGAGCATAGCGCAGAATTTAATTTTTTGCTCCCACTCCAGCTATAGTTTTTTACCTAATAAAACTCGGAGCAGAGTAGAGCACATATTTTACATTGTTATGCTAAGGCTATGCTGTGGCTCCCGACAAAGTGAGACCGGTAGCAAGAGTAAAATGAAATGCTACGAGAGTAGCGTAGTTTTTCAAACGCTGGTAAAATGTACCTATAAAACTAGGCGAGTCTAAGACCTGTAATTAATAAAATACTAAATTTATTTGTAATCTACTTACGATTTTGTCAAATAATGAATGCTGAATTCTTCGCAACATCTTTTATTATTCAGTTTTTCCACTCCTGAAAATATTTTCCCTGCTTTGATTATTGCAAATAGTTCGGTTACCCCGGAACCTAGCCCTTCCTTACATTTTTGAAAACTCTTTTTTTGTAATAATAATTTTCATTGCACTATTCTCGGAACATGCTGTTACAGAGTATAATAGTTTTGTTCAACTAACAGTGGTTTGGACGACTATTTGTATGTTTTATTGAAACATTTTCTATTTTTAATTGCTAAAATTTACATTAGTTTTTTAAATAATTTTTATTTGAATACTAGCTCACCCCGCAGCCGTTGTCCTGCTTGAAATTATGTGTTTTGAAATGAAGAGAAAGCTGAATTTGGCATTTAATTTTTTTTCAATGTAACGCAGCTTGATAAAAAACATTTTTTGTTCCGTTCCGATGTACAGAAAAGATGGTTTTCCAACTCGTGAGCACGCCACGTATATCTAACCGTGTGAAAAACATAGAATTTCCAAATTTATGCCACACACTATGCGACTATCCTTGTATCCTGTTAATTGTCATCTCGAATGCAATTTTCACTGGAAACGGAATACGTTTGAATTGAAATGGCAAATTGTTAGAACTCAAAGGAATTCTTAGAATCAAGCATTCTGCCCCCTTGTATTCGATAGCGCAGATTGCAAAACATAATAACTACAGTTCCAACTTTGAGACGTAAATGATGCGGTGGCATACCAAGCCTGTCCAAAGAATTTAGAAATTCCACTGGATAATTCACGGCGTCGTCTTCATTGTCAAGACGATCGATCGATTTGTATGAGCGCAAGTTTCCCGTAATTTGACTTTGAATCTTCCAGTTTAAGTCAACAACATCGGTATTTTTGGCAGCTAACATTGCGCGTGCATCTTTCGATAAGTTCATCTTTCGTTAATTGATAAAGGGAAGATGGAATTGATATGATTTGTGGAAATGTTTATAGCGAAAAGTGTGCGAACTTCATTTTCATTCCAGTGATTAACATGTTCCAGCAATTGTAATTGCTGGCTTACTTCTCCAAAACTTGCACACACCGTACCATTCACAGTACGCAAAGACTCAAATAAAGTTGAACCGCGTACATTTATCAATAGCAACCGAAGGTAGAAACAATCGTCATTGTTCGGATGGATTGTGTAAATTTGTCCTAATGCCTTAGTTGATAACACACCTGGATGTCCATCTACTGGTTGGCCTTGCTTTCTGCGCAACTATTTCTTTGACGATGCAACCCAGGTATAATATCAAGGTATTTCCGAATAGAGCAATGTTCTCGCAAACGGATCACTGACGAAAGTTGAGAAAAAACTCGTAAATGTTAATTTTGTTGCTGGCGGTGTTTCCACTGGCTGTACTGTATTCTCTGTGTTGAAATACACTCTCCAAATTAACTGCGAGGCGCACAACAGTCGGAAAACGTTCATGAATTGCAAAAATAAATATCCTACAAAGCGCTTTATTGCAGTTCACGTATCGACCGTATCGTTCAAGGCCTATAACCGCCATGTTGCTTCCTCTGGTGACGTAGTACGTGAATATAGTACGATCCGCGTGTTGTCAACTTCGATATTCACTATTCGACGCCGATAGAAGGGGTATCCATCATTTCTAGTTGGTGTTTCCGAAAGAAAAGCTCGTGGATCGTGTTTGATGCATTTATTGTCAGGCATGGAAACCAAAGTGGGATTATGGTATCCGCAAGGCCCATGAACCATATTGATTTTCATTACTTTGTATAATACTGGATCTTTCTCTGCATCAGGATTTTCAGCAAAAATGATTTCATCAATTTAATCTGGTGTAACCACCATACAAAAAGGAAGGTGTGCGTGCGACAAACCTCTCTTTTGCCACTCAACAGAGTACATCTAGCATCTAACAGCACCACATGTACGTTGCTTCAAGATAAAGTCCATCAAACATCATCTGTTGTTTGAAAAGTCGTGCTGTGACATCGTGACGATCGCTTCCTGATTGACCGCGATCCATAATTCCGCACGTATGTATGTCTTGCCTTGCCTTGCCTTAGTTTCCATACGTTGGTGGCAAAAAGAACGCCGACCGATATTAGGGCGACCTCTTCGCAATTGATCACTTTGTGTGAAACACGCGTAAAGTTTTCACTGAATAATTTCAGTAATTTTCCTGTTAATAGCCGGAATAAAAAAGCAAGCGACCGAAATTGAACTATTCAAATAATTTACAAATCAAAATATTGAAAAACAAAACAATCAAAAATTGAAAAAAAATTGTATTGAAAAAAGTTACTTTTTGGAATCATGCAATTCTCCGACAAAATTGCTAAAGAGAGTATTATAGTTTTGTTCACATAACGGTTGTTTGTAAGTCCTAAAACTAAAAGAGTCAGATATAGGGTTATATAGACCAAAGTGATCAGGGTGACGAGTAGAGTTGAAATCCGGATGTCTGTCTGTCCGTCCGTCCGTGCAAGCTGTAACTTGAGTAAAAATTGAGATATCATGATGAAACTTGGTACACGTATTTCTTGGCTCCATAAGAAGGTTAAGTTCGAAGATGGGCCCACTGCCACGCCCACAAAATGGCGAAAACCGAGAACCTATAAAGTGTCATAACTAAGCCATAAATAAAGATATTAAAGTGAAATTTGGCACAAAGGATCGCATTACGGAGGGGCATATTTGGACGTAATTTTTTTGGAAAAGTGGGCGTGGCCCCGTCCTCTACTAAGTTTTTTGTACATATCTCGGAAACTACTATAGCTATGTCAACCAAACTCTATAGAGTCGTTTCCTTCAGGCATTTCCATATACAGTTCAAAAATGGAAGAAATCGGATAATAACCACGCCCACCTCCCATACAAAGGTTATGTTGAAAATCACTAAAAGTGCGTTAACCGACTAATAAAAAACGTCAGAAACACTAAATATTACGGAAGAAGTGGCAGAAGGAAGCTGCACCCAGACTTTTTTTAAAAATTGAAAATGGGCGTGGCGCCGCCCACTTATGGACCAAAAACCATA
The DNA here is from genome assembly GCF_024586455.1 of Bactrocera neohumeralis. Taxonomy (NCBI): domain Eukaryota; kingdom Metazoa; phylum Arthropoda; class Insecta; order Diptera; family Tephritidae; genus Bactrocera; species Bactrocera neohumeralis. The sequence continues at coordinate 92,739,603 of NC_065919.1, forward strand.
TCTCAGGAACTACTAGACCGATTTCAATGAAATTTGGTATATAATATTTTCTTAACACCCTGATGACATGTACGAAATATGGGTGAAATCGGTTCACAACCACGCCTTCTTCCAATATAAAGCTATTTTGAATTCCATCTTATGCCTTATCTGTATAATATACTATATGCATTAGGAACCAATGATGATAGCGGAATAAAACTTTACACAAATACGGTATTTGAAAAATATGTAAATGACGGATAATGAAATCTCGATTGTCACTTTATCATGCGAGAGTATAAAATGTTCGGTGACACCCGAACTTAGCGCTTCCTTACTTGTTTTATATATTACTTCTTTGACGTTATAAATAGAACAATGCATAACGTACGTCTATTGGCGAATATCATTTACGATACCGCCTTTATGCTGCGTTCACCTGGGTCTAAAGAGGCGCTATTGTTGCAAAAGGTGCCTGCCACTTACATTGCTCTGGAAGACATAGTAAATGTTATTGCTGGTAATTTACGCTCAGCTGGCGTTGATCCTGTGCTTGATGCTGAAGAATATCGTAAACTTGTCACGGAGGAAATGCGCTTACATAATTATAAAAGCTTCCGTGATTCGGCCGAACTTAATCAAGCAACAATGTTTTTGCATGATAATGGAGTTATTTTACATTACGATGACGCAACACTACGTGATTACTACTTCCTCGATCCACAATGGTTATGTGATATGCTAGCCCATGTCGTGACAGTACGAGAAATTAATCCTTTTGCTCGGACCGGCATTATGAATATGGACGATTTGGGATTGCTGTTCCGTAGCGATAAAAGCCAGAGTAAGGAAAACCGAAGGTATGCAAAATTTTGTAGTCTAAAAAAACAAAAATACTTAATTTTTTGTATTAAATTTCTAGTTATATCGTAAGTCTGTTGAATAAATTTGAAGTTGCATTAACGTGGGATTCACGCACATTGTTGATACCATCATTATTACCTCATCATGAAGAATGTACAGCTAATGAGGGTACCACCGTTAAAGTAAAAAAGAAAAAATCAAATAAAAGGAATAAATATTTAAACTAATTCTGAATATATTAAGGTTTTCCAACGATCGCGTACTCGGAACTTGAATAAAGCATGTTCAAATAAAATAAATGTGAATAGTCTAACATTCAAGTTACACTCATTAAATAATCTCTTTGGTTGCGATGTGGGACTACGACGCATTCTTTTAATGACATATTTTCCTTCAGGATTTTGGTCTCGCATTCTCACCAGATTGTTGGCCGACGAGCAAATTACGGAGGCTATAAAATCCATGTATTTGCCTGAAAATGACGTAAGTCTATTAACATTTTTTGAAATATTTGTACATATTATATTTGTATATCCTTGAGACGAGTATGACGAACATGTTGCTAAGGATTGTTGTTGAATGCTGCTATATATATATGTATATATATATCAGTGGTTGCAAAATTATTATATCGGGTGATTTTTTAAGAGCTTGATAACTTTTTTTTAAAAAAAAACGCATAAAATTTGCAAAATCTCATCGGTTCTTTATTTGAAACGTTAGATTGGTTCATGACATTTACTTTTTGAAGATAATTTCATTTAAATGTTGACCGCGGCTGCGTCTTAGGTGGTCCATTCGGAAAGTCCAATTTTGGGCAACTTTTTCGAGCATTTCGGCCGGAATAGCCCGAATTTCTTCGGAAATGTTGTCTTCCAAAGCTGGAATAGTTGCTGGCTTATTTCTGTAGACTTTAGACTTGACGTAGCCCCACAAAAAATAGTCTAAAGGCGTTAAATCGCATGATCTTGGTGGCCAACTTACGGGTCCATTTCTTGAGATGAATTGTTCTCCGAAGTTTTCCCTCAAAATGGCCATAGAATCGCGAGCTGTGTGGCATGTAGCGCCATCTTGTTGAAACCACATGTCAACCAAGTTCAGTTCTTCCATTTTTGGCAACAAAAAGTTTGTTAGCATCGAACGATAGCGATCGCCATTCACCGTAACGTTGCGTCCAACAGCATCTTTGAAAAAATACGGTCCAATGATTCCACCAGCGTACAAACCACACCAAACAGTGCATTTTTCGGGATGCATGGGCAGTTGGCCACCAAGATCATGCGATTTAACGCCTTTAGACTATTTTTTGTGGGGCTACGTCAAGTCTAAAGTCTACAGAAATAAGCCAGCAACTATTCCAGCTTTGGAAGACAACATTTCCGAAGAAATTCGGGCTATTCCGGCCGAAATGCTCGAAAAAGTTGCCCAAAATTGGACTTTCCGAATGGACCACCTAAGACGCAGCCGCGGTCAACATTTAAATGAAATTATCTTCAAAAAGTAAATGTCATGAACCAATCTAACGTTTCAAATAAAGAACCGATGAGATAAAGAAAAAAAAAAAGTTATCAAGCTCTTAAAAAATCACCCGATATATATTTATGTTCACGTTGACGAGACCAGTTGAAATCCGCATATCTGTCTGTATGTCCATCAGTCCGTCTGTCTGTGCAAATTGTAACTTGAGTAAAAATTTAGATATCGTAATGAAACTTGGTAAGGTGCCGAAACGAAGCACTAAATTAAGATATTCAACTGTAATTCGGCACAGTGCGGACTAAATATTTTGAAAAAAAGGTCATGGCCGGCACTCTAGTTCGTTTTATGTACATATATCATAAGCTACTTAAGCTACAAAACCAAAGTCAGTAAAAATTCCTATCGACAATGTATGAAATGGGAATATGGGTTCACTCCCCATATAATGGCACTCTTAAAAACTACCAAAAGTGCGATAAATTAATAACTGCATATGACAGGAACATAAAATTTTTCACCCAAGATGGTATGAGAGGGCTCTATAGAATTCAGGGGAAAAATTGGACGATGGCATCACCTAATCTTAGGTGAAATCACATATCGCCCGACCGACAATGCGAAAATGGGCGAAATGGGACTACAAACACGCCTAGTTCCAATATAATACAATTTTCAATTCCATTTGATTATTTCACTTTCTCTGCACAAATCAAGAAGCAATTAATATAACGGGAATAAAACTTTGCACGTATAATGAATCAAAGTATGCCAACTCTAACAATTGTCAAAGTCATATCGGCCAAGATGTGAGTAATCTCAATGAAAATGAGAGACGTGTTCATTTATAACAGCATATCTGTGTGCCAAAAACTTAACCAAGCTCCTATATTACAAACATCGGGAATTTCGAACATACGGTTGTGTTTACTCGATATGATTGGTGATATTTTTTGTGAGGTACTTTGTGGTATTGGTAAAAAAAAATAAAATTGGGTCCCTACCTCCATATGCTTCACATACTGATTTTCTTATTTTAATAAACTTTATAAAGAATAAGTTGGTCAATGTGTGAGTTGTATATTAAAAAAATCCCTAAAAATACGTTTTCAAGTATACCGGAACAATGTTCGAATTAATGCAATCAGCCTGTCCCTTTCTCTGCCCCCAAAACAAACATATAATGATATCTGTTTTTCCACCTGGCTTTGAACCGTTCAAGTTGGTCAAAATGTAATATTTTAATAAAACTAAATGAACAAGTTTTCTTAAAAATTTTGTGGTTTAACGCTGAATTAGAATGGAATTGGTATATACCTTGTTCAAAATATCCTCTAAATTAGAAATAGTCTCTTCGGTTAAGTTGATATCACATGTTTGTAATTTATTCACGATTTTTTCGAATAATGAATATTGAATTCTATCGCAAGTTTTTAATATAAAGTTTTACCAGCACCTGACGATATTTCCTGGGATTTGATTCTTGCAAGTTGCATGAGTATAAAATGTTCGGTTGCACCCGAGCTTAGCCCTTTTTTACTTGTTTACTATTATTATATAAATTAGCTAATTAGTAAAATAATATGTATTTATTTTTTAATTTAGAAAAGCTTGGAATTCGATTTACGCACCTCAGTGGAGCTAGATGCTAAATGGACTTTATGGCAAACTGGCGTTTCTTTGTACATAGGAGCAATTTTACTTTTTAAAATATGGGAGGTACCATTTCCTTCCACTGCTACAACTCATTTATTTCGAAATCCTACAAATCGTTTTAAACTCAAATTAGATGGTTTGTGGGGCGATGTAAATTTATCGTCTTCAAGTATATTGGAGTTATATTTTCCACTATTTAATATTGATGTTTACAAGCAAACATCATCTGACGATACAGTATTAGTTACACAAATTGAACCAAATATGTCAGTGGTTGCAAAATTATTGGCGCTTGTTGTAGATCATATAGACTTATTACTTGAAGATTGGTATCCAGCGCTAGGAACACGATTTGTTCATACATCAGAAGGACGATTTCTAATTACTCGCCTCGCTTTATGTCCAAAATGCTTACAAAAACTAGTGAGTGATAACAGTGGACAAGCCAATTATGCTGTTAATTGTAGTGGGAGTGGTGGTGTTTCTGTAGAGAGTTATAATGCCAACAAAAATAAGTTTTGTAATCAACGTATTCTGAAATTGAATGAAAGTTCTGATGAAAGTAGAATGAATTTGTTCTCACCATATGTTAATTCTACAGAGCGGTGTGAACGAGCATCAGAAGTGAGTTTTTTTCTAATTGATATGTTCTTTATATGATGTTTTTAATCCCTGAACAGAGTATATAATTTTGCGCCTACGCAAGTAAACTTGCTTGCTGTGGTCATTTTGCGTATTAATCTTAAAATGCTTTGTTTGTCATTTGATACGTTGCCAAATGAGCTTTGGAAAGCGTGACGAGTTGAATCAATCTAGACCTATCCGTCTGTCCGTCTTTTTTATTTGACAAGATATCTTTAACAGGTACAAAGTCCCACAACCAATGTTCAAAATATAATTGATGCCAATTTCTACATACACCAGATTTACAATTTAAAATATCTGCTCCATTGCAGAATCACCGTTGAGGAACCACATAAGAGAAATGGTCCAGTACAATGTAGAGTTTGCCAAGAGTAAGGACACACGAAAGCTTATTGCACCCTACGCAGTGTCTGTGTGGGTGTGGTGATCTGCATCCTACTTCAAAATTTACTGTTAAAAAAGAAGATTTAAATAATAAATGTAGTAATTGTGGGAGAAATCACACTGTAAACTACAGGCGTTGCCCAGTATATAAAAACTTAAAAAGGAAATTGTCTGTAGGAATTCAAGCACGTTGTAACCAGATGTTACAAACACCCCGTAATGAAATTATAGCAATCTCAGATAAAAGTTCAAATCCTATTACTTTTACTAATAATACTATGCAAGGAAGCTATGCATCGTAGTGGAAGGCAACACTGTACAAATGCAACTGCCGCAAAATCTTCCAAATGGAGGCACTGAAACTATGATTTTAAATCTTAGACAGTGTATGACACAATGTATGTCTACCATGCAAAACATGATCCAAGATTTAATAAAATCACAAAATCAAATGTTGCAAAATTTATTAAGTAAGAAATGAGCGTACAAAATATCTGTATATAATCTCTTGCTACATCACAGTTACAAGCTACAACAATATCCCTAAAAAAATCGGGGTTGTCACGTAAACCTTACGGCTATATACTGTCCACCTCGTTTTAAAATTACAGATAGCGAATTTAAAGACTTTTTTGGAACGGTAGGTCAAAGATTTCTGGCATGTGGAGATTACAATGCAAAACACACGTACTGGGGCTCACATCTTTTAATCCGAAAGGACGGCGGCTGTACTACACTATTATGAGTAAGCATAATAGCCGACATACTGGCCCAGTGATAGAAAAAAAATACCAGACTTAATAGATTTTGCTGTTGTCAAAAATATAGATAGATCGATTATGACAGCTGATACATGTACAGACTTATCATCTGATCATTCTCCTGTACTAATCATCTCATGATATCTGAGTTAACGGTTTCTTTAACTTCTCATAAAACTAACTGGTGGAAGTATAGAAAATATATCAGCAGCCACAACAATATTGATTGAGTATAAGAGAATTTAATGACGTAATAACTAATGCAGCTATATTGGCAACACTAAAAAGGAAACAATAAACCAATTGGTTTTAGAAAGATCACCAATAATGAATAAAAAAAACTTGTAAATAATAAAAGGCGAGCTAGACGTGAATGACAGTTAAGTCGCTCCCCTTCAACTCTGCTTCAACTGAAAGCTGTAAGTTAAAAAAAGCTCTTAAATGCGAGGAAGAACATAACACTGAAAATTATATAAAGTAACTGTGTCCAGATTCTAGCAAGCAAAACTCCCTTTGGAAAGCTCAAAAGTCTTTAAAACCACCAGTAGATTCCAACATGCCTCTAAGATAGTTGAATGGTAATTGGCCACGTAGTGATGAGGAAAAGGCAAATTGATTTGCAAATCACCTAGAAAAGGTATTTCAACCTAATTGCCCAAAGAACAACTTTGAGTTGTCAACTTTGCCCACTACCGCTAACGGGTCGTTTGTGTCTATTAGAACTTCTACTTCTGAAGTTACTAGAATCATAAAAGAGCTAAACCCGAAAAAGGCATTAGGACGCGATAAAATTACTTCAAAACTGCTAATTGAGTTACCAAATGTTGCTATAACGGTGCTCTCCTTGCTCTTCAATGCAATCCTTGGTTTCGGAGACTTCCAATTTCGCAGAAAAATACGCAAATCATTATGATAGATAAACCCGGAAAAGACTTAACACAACCGTCTTCCTACAGACCAATAAGTCTCTTACCCTGCATTTCAAAAATATTTGAAAAAGTGTTAGTATCAAAGATGACTCCTTTCTTCCACAAAAGAAAAATAATATAATACCAACGCACCAATTCGGTTTGGTGCTAAACATGGCACTGTAGAGCAAGTAAATAGAATTACCAATAAAATCAGGAAAGCATGCGAGCATAGGGAGTACTGTTCAGCTATTTTTGTAGATTTAGCTCAGGCGTTCGATAAAGTATGGCATGAAGGCCTTTTATGGAAAATCAAAAACGTTTTACCTTCCGAATTGCATCTTTGGAGTCATATTTAAGAAACAGGAAATTAAATGTTAAAGTAGCAGACTTCATATCAGAAGAATAAGCAATAATGGCTGGTGTACCTCAGGGTAGCATGTAAGGCCCGCCTGGATCGAAGGCTCATGTGGCGAAAACATATAGCGAATAAACCAACTTGCATGAAGTTAAGTGCAGCAAATTTAAATTGGCTTTTAAAGAAAAAAAATATATATCTTCAAAAGATTTGGCAAAGCGACACACTAGCTGCTTTCAAACTGACCGATCAAAATCAAAATAAAGATTTCATAAACGATTTTTTCTTATTTAGTAACCTTAATTAGACATACAGTGTCGAACAAAACATATTGGACTCATACCTATGAGTTACATTATCATCTCCTATTCTCTATTATCATTTTAAATATAAAAAAATCACCATGATTTGAAGAATAACTATTTATTTTATGAAAACATACAAAACCTTAGAAATTATTTGATTCCATGCCATTTTATATGAAAAAAAATTAAACATATTCAATATTCAGTGCGACAAAACATATTGGAATAATGATTGTTATATAATATTTTATATCAATCATTATTTTTAATTACTATTCTATTTTTTGGTTCGTGAACTCTTCTCATTCCGTCTGAATATCTTTAATTTTGATTCATCAGAGAAAAATATTATTTTGCATTGTTTCGCTGACCAGTTGATATATTCCCGAGCAAATTGTAATCGGTTTATTTGATTTTTTCTTGATATAAAAGGCTTTTTAACTGCCCAATAACTTGTTAGCCCACCTGCACACGCTCTTCGTTGTACAGTACTGCTACTAACTTTCAAATTTAAGGCTTTAACCACGCTCGCTACCGACTTATCTGGAATTTTTTTTAATTCTCTAAGTATTTTTGAATCGTTTTGTCGTTTTGTAGCTTTGGGTCATCCTCCACGGAGGTGAGATGGTCACAGATTTACTGTCTCTAAATTTATTTGAAATAAAGCTCGCTGTTGATTTATTGATACAAAATTTTTTACAAATGTTTTTTTTTTTGATAATTCATTCTTGTAGGCTTTAATTGTTTTAATTGAAATGAATTTTTGTTTCCAGCCATGGCCACTTTTTGTTATTAATTTCTTCGTAATTAGTAGAATTTAAATCGCGTCACTACTTTTTATGTAAAGACACTTGGTTCCAGCCATGGCCACTTTTTGTTATTAATTTCTTCGTCATTAGTAGAATTTAAATCGCGTCACGACTTTTTATGTAAAGACACTTGGTTAAACTAAAATGTTGCTGATTCTTTATGTCGTTGTTCAATTGCAAGAAATGAGAGAATGCAAAGTCGTCAGAAAATAACGGGATTTTCGACCTTTATTACGAAAAACTGCGACTAGTCCAATATATTTGGTCGCAGTCAATATTGGGTACTTGTAATTTCGGGTGTATAACGTAATGCCGACAATGAAAATTTCGAAAATTTGAAATCCCGACAGTCAAAATACCGACGAGTCAAAACACCGACAAATCAAAACACCAACAAATAAGAACATCGACAAATCAAGAATTAGAATTTAGAATTTCGATATTTTACTAAATAAATAATATGTCTTTATATTTAAATACTTTTTTTATATCCAAAATTGTAATTTAGAGTATAAGACATGTTTTTAGCATTCATAGCCATCAGTCCAATATGTTTTGTCCGACACTGTATATGTCTATATCAAACATTGTGGCCAAAGTAGCCAAACGTTTTAAATTGAATGCACATCATGGGTCTGTTACGTTTTCATATTTAGTTATATATACATATGTTCATATAGACGCTAAAAGAAATGTACCTGTGAAGGGTATTATATCTTCGGTACAGCCGAAGATAATGTTTTTTTTTTTTTTTGTAATTACACTATTCAACAAAATTTTAACTTTTTTTGCCACATAAAAACTCATATGAAAGTTTGAAACCCGCTAAACAATAATATGTGAATGACACGTCAGGTTTTCTTGTGACATTAAAACATATATGTATTTTCTTAGAAAGCACAAACATTTCCAGATGTGTTCTTCCTGATCATTCAGTTTTTCTTCAAAGCTCTTATGTTTTTATCAGTTGCCATATTTATGGACTTGCAAATATTCCCTGTTTAATTTTTGCCTCGCAGAGTTTGGGTAATTTATCTTTTAGATTTAATAATCTTTTTGGAGGTTTTGTCACAGACGAGTTGGCACTATGTAAGAGTTGGCCGAAGACAAGTTTGGACACTTTAATTGGACTTGGTTGTAGTGCCTTTTGTTTGAGTCAAACGAAAATAATAACCACTTACATAATTTTTTTTGGTTCGGGCCAAATCTTTGGTATAGTAAATGGTTTATGTCTGGGTTTTAGTTTAGTCCAACCTATTAGCAGTCTAACATATGTTACACAACATTTCTGTAGTGGAACCCAGTATTAATCGTGATTCCTAACAGGAAGTCGAAAATATTCTAAATTGCACTGTTCAATTACCGACGTGAGATTACGACGCTAAGATTTAAAAGTTAATTCTTCAAATACATGTGTAACAAACGTTTGCATTACGGATGTTAGTCGAATGCAATATTTATACAGCCGTATAAAAGAAGTTATTTAAAAAATGCACGTATATGAGGTTCAATGAATATGTAGCTGTCACAAAAAAAACTGGACGCGATTGAAACAAAATTATTATAATTATTGTTGAGGGTACAGCAACATAAACTAAAATCATTAGAAAGTTTGTGTGGCAAAAACGGTTTTGACTAGTGTTATCGGAGTTTCCAGTAATTTAATGCACTATATAACTTGAATATTTCAAGGATTCTCTTTACCATTCGGATGCCGATTCAGGCGTGGGACCTGATTCTACATGTTCCTCTCGGAACACATCTATTGACGGGCATCCTATTTATAATCTACAGGAAGGAACAAGTGTCTGTTATTGTTGGATGGTGGAGGAATGTATTCTTTCCGTATATAATGAGACAAAGATTGTTTGCCCCGTTCACTTGGATATGCAAATAAATTGGTTGGCTCCCGATGTAGTATTTGCCGATATACCCGAACGATACAGCATAAATTCGGATGATATTATTAAAGGTACTCTTCTAGGCCGCGGGGCATTCGGTTTTGTATTCAAAGCAACTTGCAAATTAAAAGCTGCACGAAACTTTAAAGCTGTAGCTATGAAAATGTTACAGCCGGTACCACCAGGACCCAGGGCCAAAGAGGTTATTTCTTTTTATTAATATATAATATGTACATTTTGCAAAGCAGTTCGAATACATTTTTTTGATAATTATCAATTGTTTTGTTTTCAGAGCGCTTTAATGGCATACAAAATTGCTTTGGGAAAATGGGATCGTGATCCCCTTCAACATTCTTGCAAGGCTTACTGTACGGCACGACAAGAATTAGCTGTGCTTCTTACTTTAAAACATCAAAATATTGTTCCCTTGGTGGGTATTTGCATAAGGCCTTTGGCTTTAGTGTTAGAGCTTGCCCCAATGGGTGGTCTTGACTTGATTTTACGGCAGTACCGACGAAGAGGTGCACACGTTGGACCGCACACGTTCCAGATATTGGTTTTGCAAGCTGCACGTGCCATTGAATATTTGCACAGACGACGCATAATTTATCGTGATTTAAAGTCAGAAAATGTGCTTGTTTGGGATTTCCCAGATCCACATAGGTAAGCTGATAGAAAAACGAATTAAAAATAAACTCTTGGTTTAGAGACATTGTTATTCAAGGAAGCCGCAAAGGTTCGTTCTGTAATTCAATTTCTGTCTATTGATCATGTCCATATCCCTATAACCATGTCCATCCTCCATTGGGCCATGACAAGAATAACAAAAAATTAAATTATGGCTTTTAATTTTTGTAACTATGCCAATTGCACTGAAAACGAGTTACAGAGAGTATTAGAAGAAAATAAAAAAAAACGGATAACTATATTTGGAAACTACAAGGAATAATAGAATAGACAGAAATTACTCGATCTATCCTAGATTACCATTTGCTAAGCAAACGAATGAAAATGCAAATGAATAAATTAATGTTAGCCATTTTCATCTTTTTCAACGTCTGAGACTCTTTAAATTATGTATATATACAACTATGGGCACATAAACATTTCGTGCATTTACTAAAATTATTTATTAAAGTAATATACTGCTAAGGTATTTCGTTATAATTCGTTTTATGTTCACCGTTCTCAATGCTGATTTCGAGTGAACACAGATAGCTTTGCAGAAGTAGTAGTTTTCGTTGTGTTGTCGAAAAATAACTAATTAAAGGTATTTCAACGTAAGAAATATTATAAAATGGCATCCGGAAATCATACTACGATAGTAAATATACGTAGTTCATAGTAATTTAGTGTAGTGTAGCGAATAATTTAGAATATCTATGTAAAAGGGCAAAAAGTGGCCGAAATTGCTAAACTATACAACACAATGAAGTCATGTGTGACGAACCTCCATATGTTGGTCAAAGGCAGGATTCGAAAACCAGGATCACGCAAACCGGATGCGCGTATGGATGCTACTATGGAAAAATGGTCAAAAATTATTAATTTAAATCATCGCGGCTGGTAGCAGCGGATATTAAGGAATTATTGTGCTTAAAAATATTTGATAGACTTATCAAAAGTCAAACGTCATCAGGAAAAAAACCACTCTTAAAAAAATTTTTCAAATATTGCTTTTAGAAAGAAGTCATCAAGGACGGGCGGAACCAAACATTTTTATACTCTTGAAACCTATTGCTACAGAGTATAATAGTAAAACTAATCGAGATAGAAATATATACATACATACATATATATAAATGGTTAGGATGATGAGAAAAGTTGAAATCCGGGTGACTGTCTGTCTGTCCTTCCGTCCGTGCAAGCGTGCCGACTTCTAATGAGTTTAATGTACATATCTCCTAAACTACTAAAGCTGAAACAACAAACACTCAGCTGAAATACTATAATCCCTCCTACCGACAGTGTGAATGCCGGAGACATTAAATTTTACCGCCGAGATGTTTTTATGGGAGCCGGTGTGAAAATTGGACGATCGACCGTCCACTTTTTGGTGAAATCATATATGTACATGTCTCGGAACCAGATCAAATAGTTATCATACTAACTGAACGATCAAAATCACGTTCTTTTGTGGAAAGTTCTCTATATGTGAAGTACTAACTTTTTTGCAACCGAAGATAACATTTTTTTTTAATCCTATTAATAGTGAAGACACACCGCGGAATACTGTTCATATAAAGATTGCTGACTATGGTATTAGCCGTCAAACAGCGCCAAATGGATCGAAGGGTTTCGGAGGTACTGAGGGTTTTATGGCACCTGAAATTATACGTTACAATGGTGAAGAGGAGTATACTGAAAAGGTGGAGTTTGATTACAATCATATTTTGAAAACAATTCAAAATTGTTAAATTTTGCTGCAGGTCGATTGCTTTTCATTTGGAATGTTTATTTACGAGATTATTAGCTTGCGTCAACCTTTTGAAGGCTACGAGTCCATAAAGGAATGCATACTGGAAGGTAGTCGTCCACCTCTTACTCAGCGGGAAACGCAATTTCCCTCGTATTGTCTTGATCTTATGGTTCTATGTTGGGATGAATTGCCAAAAAAACGTCCATCAGCTAGTCAAATTGTATCAATACTTAGTGCTCCTGAGTGTATACATTTGTTGGATACAATATCCCTACCTCACAACGAAAAGGTGGTTTGCGGTATTTTTAATGACTTTGCAACAAATGAGGGTTTGTAATTCTTTAAATTTATTCATAATCGTATTTAGAATTTTTCGCTTTGACACAGATGGAACAACAGGTTTTGAGATTTGGCTTCCTTCCTACAATTCACGTATCGACATTGTAGATGTTTTACCATCTGGTAATTTTCTACAGGGCAGTACCATATTTTGCGTGGATCATATCCAAATGGATAATTCCCCTCGTTCAGATTTAAGCAATAGCTCAAAGAGTAGTCGTTCACGTTCCAATTCACGTCAGCATAAAATTAATATGATTTCTTGTTGTATTATTGAAGATTGTGTTTGGATCGGTGATACGATAGGAAATATACATTCTTACAGGTATGATTTACATGACACTGGACTCACATCCACCTAATAAAATAAATTTGTTTTTTTCCAGTATCAAAAGCTATGCGCACACATTTACTTACATGTTGGATCCAGTTATTAAGTCTCCAGTTATAAGTCTGGTATATCTTCGTAACATTGAACGCGTCGCTATTGGTTTACACAATGGTCGCGTTTTTTTAGTAGACTCTACGAAAATACCAACAAATTGTGCATTTGCTGAAGGTACATTCGTACTTACTGAAATTTGTTCCGGTCTTATATTACATAGTGCATGTTCCGTGATTATTGATAAGTAAGTTATTGTCGAAATGCACGCGTACCTAGATGACACTAATTAGTATTGTCTTCTTAATTTTCAGTGAATATGAACTTTGGTGTGGTGAAATGGCCGGTAAAATTAATGTATTTCCGCTGAACAAGAGCGGGGTTTGTGGGCATCAGTCATTATGCCACAGCGATGAACCTAATATTATTGAAGATGTAAAAGTCGCACGTATGTTCGCCACAGATGATTTTGTATTTTCTTGTCTTTATCCTGGTTTTATTGTATACCAATGGAATGTATATAATAAACGAATCGAAAATAAACTAGATTGCTCTAAACTCTTGCCTTGCTCGGAATCTTTGAAGAGCATAGCGATCGATGAGCATTTAAGTTTGGTTAAATGTCAGATATCAGCATTGGCTTCCCATAGTAATGAATTGTATATCGGAACAACGTGGGGTTGTCTGATAATCACCGAATTGAATACGCTGAGGCCGATTACCGTTTTTCGTCCATATGAAAACGAGGTAGTTTAAATTAACAATCAATTAATTAATTTGTAATTTGAAATTAGTTTTTTATAAATAACTTAAGATTTCAAAATATACATATGTATATAAATATACATATATTCTGATTTAGTATATTACAGATATTTTTATGTATATATATTTATTTATTAATTGCAGATAAAAAGTATTATTACTGTGCCTCATCCAAATTTCCCATTAATAGCAACTATTGGTCGGCGCTATCGTTCTTTGATCGCACGGTTTATGGATATAGACAACTCTCAGGAAGGAATCAAGGCTACAATTTATGAACAAGGAGGTGAAGTACGTTCGTCATATCGGGATATTGATAACCATATTCATGTTATGTTGTGGAGAACAAACAACTGGGCATAGTTAAAAACTTAGTCAATATTATTAATTTTTGATAACATACTCACATAATTCCACAAAAACTCGAATATCTTTACTATATATATTTCTTTTATACTCATCTCGGTATACACATTGTAATACCCAGATGTAATATTTAGAAAATTATTTAGGTTTTTAGTTATTTATTGTTTAATTTATTCATTAAAATATAAATTATTATAAAGTAATTAATGTTTTAGTGATTTATGGTCTTGTGTAGATGAGACAGATGGAATAGAATCGCGTCCGCAAGAATACATTGAAGCAGTATTTTTAAGAACTCGCGTATAGCTATTAAAATCCAGCGCAAACTTTAATTCTTCTACAAATACTTCTCTCATTGGTAACTGAAACGATCAAAAAATCTTAAAAATTACTGTATTTTATGTTAATTTATTGAACCTACGTTATAATGTCTCGCCTTTGTGTGGATATAATAAAACCAAATAACTATTCCATAAACAAATGCCAGGGCACTTCCTACACCCAAGACTATGTAAATACCTGATAAATTCTCCATTTTTAGCTCGGTGTCTTCACTACGTTGCTTACCGGACTAAATAAAAACATAACCATAGGTATATAAACAAATATAACTTAATTTAATATTTATTATAATATTATATAATTTCATTGTGAAAAATTAAAACGCGATGAGAATCAAACTGACTATATTTGAATAAGTTTTAATCAGCTGAAAAAAAAACAAAGAGTTTGAAAATGTTGCTTGCTTTCTTGTCCCTGTTTCTAATATGAAAAAGGACCGTTAATAATTTTATTATTATGTTAAATTAGGGTTTGTTGTGAAATCAAAGTGCCAATAGGTTGAGAAGATATTAAAGAAATCTTATAGTCGCAAGTAACGAATGAACAAACAAGTCAAAAATATTCATATATCGATATACGATGTTAAAGATATGGTATGCTTAAGTTAGGAGAATAATATCTACATACATAGATACCTTTGTTATTATGATAAGAAATTGTTTTATACTCACAGAGCAAATACCGGCACCTACTTCATTCCACCATTTATTCTTCATCTTCTCTAATGTGCCCTGTTCTTGCAATTGAAGCAAAGCATTGTTGAATTTGTCGCGGTAAGGCCAGTCTATAATTACATAAACATTGTGAACTTTGATATAAATTATTTAATTATAAAAGATGGCTGATTGTTACACTATTATTAAATAGTCAAAACTTTTGATTAGACGAAATATTATTTATTATATTCATATGATTTCCACATTTTCTTACTTTTCTTCATTGCTATACCATATCCTTTTTCATCCAATGCATTACCAATTTTACTCAAATTGCACATGCGCATTGTGTGATATTCAATTGAAGTGGATTCCATCAAGAACGCATATCCTTTATCTACGCGATTGACACCTTCCGTGTTAGAATCTGTCAAATATTTAGGATTAGCATTCATGAAATTGTTCATTTTAATATAACGAGGATCCTCTGATTTCTAGAATAAAATGAATTTATTAAAAAAGTTAAACGGAAATTGATTTTTTTTTCAGGTGACAATTTATTAACATAAATTGGTATTAATTAGTAACACTATATGATAATTACCTCGAAAAATTCTCTCGTTGAACCGATCTTTTTTGCACCGTATGCTACTTTTTCGTTAACGAGATCTTCTATGGAGTTAATAATACTAGTTGGATCTTCAATGGTTAAAAAAGCGGCTAAATTTGCAGTGTAAGATGAAACCATAAGCAAAGTGAAAAACCACCAAATAGAAGCTACGGTGCGAGTGGAAATGGCTCTAAAAAGTAAAAAAAAAAAAATATTTTTAATATATTTCACGTTAGGTTCCCTCATCTTATATGTAATATGCAGTATGTATCTTAAGAAAATTTTAGTGTAATAATGAGTAAGTAAGTTAATGCTAATTAAGGAATTTAGCCATTCTAACTTAAAATAAAATTCATGTATTTTACTTACTTTGGTTCCATTTCGGAACCTTGTTGCAGTAGAGCGCCAGTAGTAAACCATAAAGAATTTCCTATAGTAAATTGATTTACTAATTGTGATGGTTCTTCAATGCAGGGATGAGGATTATCCCATTCTGAAGGTGAAAGACGTCCCAATATAAAAAAACTGAATGAAACAAAAAGAAAAGAAAGTCCCAAAAGCCACCAAACTCCTTGTGAAAATGGATCCATAAATGTAAAGAATGCTTGCGTGTCTTTTTGTGGCTCTACGTGTATAATTGCTATGCCTAATGATAGTACTGTTATTATCGATTTTTGTTCGTTGTTGGTATAACTTTACCTAAGTTCATGAAGGGTATGGAGAAATCGACACCTTGTTGACGTGCTGCTGTTATTGTCAAATCTGTTATGGCTAAATGTGCTCTCTAGGAATAACAAAAGTAAAACTTTCGATAACATAAACATTATGTATTCATGTTAAAGAATATCTCTTCATATCTGTTTATACTTACCCCATCAATAATTTCTTTTAACATTCCAGAACCCATATTTGTTGTAGTATTATAAGATCCGTAATCGTTACCGCCATCTTTTAAGATGAAATTAAAACCAAGCTTTTGTGCTAACTCTTTTATAAGATCAACGCCATAACCTTCATATTGGCTATTTCCTTCTAGTTTTTCATAGCTTTCTACTAAGCTAGCGTAGGGTTTGTTCTAATTTGTGTTGAAAAATAAATATGATCGTTCATATACTGTGTATGCTACAAATAATTAATGTTTGTATGTTTATAAAGTAATACATCTAAGGATGTATTAGAACGTGTCAAAATAATAATAATTAAGTTTTAAGTTAAGTCAATTGAGGATATATACATATGTATACTGGCCATCAAAATGGAGGATTTTTTCTAAGTGCTATGATGACTGGGAAATTCGTTGGCATTAGTGTATTGCAGCGGGAGAGGATTACTTTGAAGGAGATGCAATAGACAAAATTCACCTTTCAATTTGATCACAGTAGTACATATACTATAGTTGTCCGATTTCCTTTATTCTCACAATCATTGTTAAACATATGTCTATTAGAAATTGTTCTGCAAAATTAAATACTTTTAACTTATTATTAAAAGGCCGGCAACTGGAAAAAATTAACTCCATTATT
The DNA here is from genome assembly GCF_024586455.1 of Bactrocera neohumeralis. Classification (NCBI taxonomy): domain Eukaryota; kingdom Metazoa; phylum Arthropoda; class Insecta; order Diptera; family Tephritidae; genus Bactrocera; species Bactrocera neohumeralis. The sequence continues at coordinate 92,757,054 of NC_065919.1, forward strand.
CAGTTGTGTGGGAGATATGTGGTATAGTTGTTCGATCTGAATATAAAAATGCACCCATGTATGAAATTTTGTTTGGATATCTCAAAAACTGACAAAGAAATTTCTGTAATCCAAGAAAAATTAACCATTTATAACCATTTATATGAAGTAAAGTTGTTCAAAATGAACTACAGAATACTTCCCTCATACGCGATTATTTGGCCCCCTGTAAATCAACCCGCTCGAGTATGTATATGGTATATGCGGCCAATTGCTCTTAAAGCTCAATATTCACTCATCTAAAAAAAATAACTCTTCAATTTGGAATAGTTTCATCATTGTTAACTGAAGCCTCCGATGAGAAATCCGACAAAACAATAACAATATCTTTGTCATGTTTATTTAAACACATGTTGTTCTAAAGTGTTAGACATTATCCATTCCCTTACCTTAATTTAAATCCATAGGTACATATACAACTCTACTTAAACTCATAATCTTTTAATTGAAGAAAAAAAAAAAAATAAATATCCAACACACATCTTACTACCCTAATTAACTATTTGAAGTATAATGAAATAAATAAATATGTGGTTCAAATTATCTACATATTCATATTAGCTTAATTTAGAGTTCACTCATAGTTTAGGTTTAAACTATGATTAAACTAATTAGTTCGTTTTGTAGACAATATTGTACTTATTTTGTTGTCCATATTCCTATCGTTTTGGGTACACTGTATGTATGTATTATATGTATTGTATATTTACCGGGACATTCAGTAATACAACAAATGTTTTATTGGCCAGCGAATTGTCGACATTGTCGATTACAGAATTTGTCTGCGCCACACGCTGTATGGTTAGGTTTGAAATGTCGTCCCAGGTTCCAATTTTTATAATTCCAGATGGTTGTAATTCAATTATATCTAAAGTAAAACCCTTCCGTACATTCCCATCAAAGTATATCGGTCCAGTTAACGTTCTTTTCTGAAGCTTCAGCTTTGGCAAAGAATAAAAAAAAAACATTTGGGTTAGAGACATTGAATTATGAAGAGTTAGTGTTGATGCTGACATTTGAGAGTACACGTAATTGTATAGGCAATAACATTATATTGAACAATTCATTCAAGTGTAGTCATTTCGTATTTATTATTGACTAGAGAACCCGTCCAAGCTTTACTGTGGCTGATATATATGTAGATAGTACTACGAATATTATCTATACGATTTCTAGTCAACTCCTACCTTTAAAATATACGTTTACAAATTTGGCAACTGAGGAACTATTAGTTAATGAGATATCGCATTTTGGTGTTAATAAAGCATTGTTTTTTGTGGGAAAAATAATATGTCGAATTTTGGCTCCGCGCCAGGGAAATTGACCCGTTGCTAAGTTGGAAAGAGGCGAAATGAGCACCGAGGACAATGAATGCAGTGGACGCCCTAAAGAGGCGAAAGCTGTGTACAAAGTTTGTGGCGCGCAAGTTCATAATCTAACTTTCTGAGGAGTGTTTCAGGTGTGATCTATTCTACCACTCCCAATATTTAGCAATTGTATTGTATTAGTTTTGAGGAAGGATCAGTGTGAAATTGTACGCATATAGTTTATCCTTTCCGTTTAAATATTGCACTGCTCTCTGCGATGCTTCGAAGAAATTTGTGTATTTTTTTTTTTTGTTAGATGTCGCGTTTGGTTTGTTATGAATGCATTTGCGTCCTTCGCCCATAATCTAGGAACCTTGTTCAGAGAATTGGAATAATTAATAATTAAGATATAAAGCTGTAATTTGGTACAGGGGTTCACAGTAGCAAGGGGCACCGGTGGAAATTTTTTTTTTAAAGTGGGCGTGGATCCGCCCTCTAACAAGTTTAATAAAATTTGCTGAGACAAAATCGTATAAGAATTTGTACCGAAGTGTGAAAATGGATGAAATCGGAGGATAACCCCGCGCACTCTCCATATAACGGTACTGTTAAAAACTAGTGAAATCGCGATAAATCAATAACCAAACGCGACAGATTATATATAATAAACATAAATTTTACCACCGAGACGGCATAAGAGAGTTTTAAAAGAGCCGGTGTGAAAATTGTATAGTTGACTTTTGGTCAAAAATGTCGATCGATGTGTGATATACATATATAACTGATGTAAAGGATAATCCTTCTGTTATAACGGTGTGTCTGTATGTCAAAAATGGGTTGAATCGGACCAATGCTTCCCTTAGCCCCCATATACTTAATATAAAGATTTTCGAAATTCGGGGTGACTTTGTACCGCATACATCGGCCAATATGTGAGCTATCTCAATGAAAATAAGAGAGCGTGTTTTATTTATAATTCGGTTGCACCCGAACGTAGCCCTTCCTTACATGTTCTTATTATTATTCTTTGTGGAAGTAATAAAATTTTCAAATAATTCTTACATGAATTATGATTTGAAATATAATTTTGGTATATATGAATTGTATTCACTTTTAGCATAAAGAGATAAAAAGTATCCTATGTCTGTTCCCTGGTTCTAAGGTACCTCCCCACCAATTTTCAGCCACCGATGTTCAGCCGTTCTTGAATTCTAATTAGCGTAACTAACACGACTATATATAAATAGATTTTTCGAGCAAAATTTAAAAATGTTCATATTATATATACATACATATGTAAATGTGTAATAATAAAAATAATGATTGATATTTCCTGAATTCTCTCTATATTAGACGTTCTCCGTCCCGTGTAAACCGAAAGGGCAACACTGAAGGAAAGACGCCGACAACCGGGAACAAAAATAACATAAGACAAACAAATATAAAAATAAGTTAACATTTTAGGCAAATACCGTTCTCATGTAATTTTTAAATGAAGAACCATCATCCAGAACACTTTCACTGCGATCACTACAATTCAAAGGTATATTTCGTACTGTAAGATGTTTTGTAGTTTCCGCAAATAGTTGAACCGAGTCATATGTTAAAGCCATGGAAACAGTTATAGGACAAGATCCTATAATAAAAAAGTATAATATATTATATGAGTTATACATTATTAAAAACATTCATAAGCAACTTACCATTTCTTAAATCTTCTAACGAAGATTTGTGTCCCATCTTCTCCATAATTTCCTGAATCGCTTTCTGTTCCGGGGAAAACAATCTAAAGCTTGTTATGTTCGCTTCTGTGTATTTATATTCTTCAAGATCAAAAGCGTGGAAATCTAAATTTGCGATAATGTACTTATAGTCCTCATTCATAATGCCAACCTGCTGAGCCTAAAATTTTGAATTATATAAGTACTTATATAATATGTGACAATTTTGAAGGGTACCTCACAAAACATGCTTTTGTTTGTAAAATATTAAAAAAAATAAAGAGAATCCCTAAGTTCGAGTGAAACTGAACCTTAATTACACTCTTAATTACAAACTTTTAGAGATATTGGAGTCAGAAATATATGGAGAGTTTTGAAAATTCTATTTGGACAAGTTGAATTTAATTTTTAGGTGAGTATTATTCTAAAAATTGTGATTTATGCACAATTCATAATGCGAGTAGTTGTATAAGTTTCTTAAGATAACAATTAAACACTGTTAGGTGTTTACATGGGCCCTTTAACGAAATATATTTTATACTTAAAACCAATTTAACTTTTGTATTTAAAAGTAAGGATAAAAATTCTTTTTGGTGTAATTGTTTTTTGAATGGACAGACTTTTTTATATTATTATTTCTAGGTTACTTTACGAACGTATAGAGTAGGGTTTCATATTACATTAATTTTACATACCTGTTTTAGAAATTCTGGCATTGTGTCAGAAGAGCCAGTAACGACAATGTGATTATCCCCTAATTTTTTCACCCGTCTCAAAACAGACTTATAATTGTTGTTCATCTCCATGTCATAACGCAAAACCGTTATAGTCGGGCCATTATTGCCATAATATGATAGGAGCCCATTTAGTATATTAAGATACTCAACTTCACAGCGTCAAAAAAATATATATTTATAAACTTCTGTTATTTTATTTTTTTTTATATACCATTCATTAATATAGTTATAAAATAAAACTTCATGGTCTCTCAGAGATTTTAATATTCAATATTAGGTGCCTAATAAGACTAAAGGCTTTATAAGTAAACAATTATTTACAGAAGTAAGAAAAGGCTAAGTTCGGGTTAGTTCGGACATTTTACACCTTCGCAATTTCCAAAATCTATTTAGAAATTTCTCCTAAAATACGGTATCTGCGTCTCTCCTTTGCCTATTTAGATGAGTTTATATCTCGTATATTTCAATTAAATTAATTGTATATTTTAATTAGCAATATGCCGTTCGGGGTGTATAACGTAATGCCGGCAATAAAAACTCGAAATTTGGGATTCCGACAGTCAAAATACCCACAAATCAAAACACCGACAAATCAAGAAAAAGTGGCGTTGCTCGTTCAAGGCCCTGCGGCCTTCGGCCACGAACACGCTCAGGATCATAACCCGTAGTCAGTAGAATTCTCTTTCTGTGCTAAGAAATAAGGGCAGACAAGGTAAAATATTTTTCACATGTCGGCATTTTGGTTTGTCGGTGTTTTGATTTGTCGGTATTTGGATTTGTGGGAATTTTGAGTTAGCTGCATGATTAAATTTTGTCGGTATTTTGATGTGTCGGCATTTTGAACTTCGGTATTTTAAGTGTATCCCTGTCGTTCGTCATATGACTTTCTTTATCTTCTCAGTGCTTGACTAAGTTTTTGGCATTTCTTCGAAAACAGGTTTTGAATGTTATGGAAAAATCCTATAAGGGTCTGCTTTTACACTTTAGACATAATAATTTTGTTACGAAATATCATTTACCAGACTCATATAAAAAAATAAAACGCGACCACTTGTAAGCATCGAGCAAAAAATATAAAGCTTTTGAAAAGTCCAAAGAATGGGGATATAAGTTGAAAGCCTCTGGGTTTTCATTCATTTCTGAAAAGAAATAGGGCACATCCTTTGCATCGCAAATTGTGGTCAAGTGTCTAGCAGTGTGTTTAGAAGAGGGACCAAAAATTCCACCTACACCATTCTGGAATAAAATAACACTTCAGTAAACGAATATAAAAAGAATGATTCAAAGTTTTAAGTTTACCTGTAATAGTTTGCATAATGTGCTATAAGCTTGAAAGGAATCTCCATAATTCACCTCCTCTTTTATAACTTTCAGAGGTATTTTTATTTCGGCATTGGCTACTTCAATTGCATGCTCAAAAATGAGACCCATTTCTGTACTATACTGATCAGTAACTAAACCTAACAAAAAAGGTTATAATATACATTATTTATATATTATCTAACTAATGCGAAAAATAAGAGGAAACATTAAGCAAATGCCTAAGTTCGTAATACTCAACTTTTAATTGGTCATCCTACAGAGTAGTTAATATAAACAAGTAAGGAAGGCCTAAGTTCGGGTATAACCGAACAATTTATACCCTTACAACTTCCAAGGAGTTAAGTCACGGAAATACCTTCAATTATTGCAAAATTTACCACTCAGTTTAGATAGTTTTAATTACTACTTCTGTTAAGGGGCAGCTTAGAACGGCGTTCCGCTACGGTACGATATTATCACAAATTATTAAAGATTTTAGTTAAGGTTCCTCACATATCATCACCATTATATATGGATTAAACTGAACTGGATGTTTGAAAATCCTGATATTAGTTGTATGTAGGCCAGATCCATCCGATTTTATCCAATCAAATTTATTGAGATAACTCACATATTGCCCGATATATGTATGTGATATAAAGTCAATTGGAAGTTTGAAAATCTTTACATTTGGTATATGTGGGCTACTTTCCACATTCACACGATTCAACCCATTTTTGACATACTGACATACATATTATTATTACGAAAGGATTGCCTCCGAACTTCAAATATACTATATTTCTTACACATTGACCGATATTTTCGGTAAAAATTCCTCCATTGGCACTGGGTCTTCGGTATCTGAACGTTATGATACGATTTTGACAATTTTAAGATTTGAGAGGACATATGTATATCAAATGCACTATGTGTGCAAAGTTTTATCCGCTATATTTATTGGGGCTTGATTTGTATACTGAAAAATGAAAGCATTAGATTGAATTGATACAATACTGATCTTCTTAAGATGCCAAGGAACATGTGTACTAAGTTTCATTAAGATGTTTTAATTTTCACTCAGGTTACAGGTAGTTCGGACGGACTGTCAATCCGACTTCAACTCTTCATGATCATTTACGTATATATGTATGGGTATGGTACGTAAATCTATTTCTCTCTCGATTAGTTTTTCGCGTTACAAACAAGCTGAACAAATCTATTATATTCTGTGGGAACATGCAACATGAGTATAAAAATAAATTATTCACTAGAGCGAGTATTCATGGTGCGCTATGTACAGTTCATGCCACCCTAAGTGCACTGTACTGAACATTACTGCCAACCTGAAATTTAGAGAAATATGCATATACGAATGTAATATAAAAGATAATTCAACTTAATTACTAAACACACCCTATTGTACAAATATTTACGCTGTCCATACTCTCATACAGTCTAAAAATAGTAAAGATTTTGTGGTATATTATTATTGTAATATATTTCAACTTTACCTATTTGTATTGTTTTAGATAAACTATATTTATCGTTATCGTATCCCTTTCTACTCCATATTTCGTACTGCGCTTTGGAAAACAAAAAATGTTTACTCAAAAATGCCAAAAGTAAATACATGTTACGTTCTATAATCATCTTTTCTTTATTTTCACTTTTAAAACTATATGTATACGAAAAAGTGATCAGCTACACATGGCGAACTTGTGGCGACTGATTCTGAATTTTTCTTGTTGACTCCAAGAAAGAAAGAAACCGAAATGAAAATTGTTTATAATTACAATAAAAGTTTTTCAGCTTGTTTCGTGTATTACTTATCGTATCGCAATCTTGTACTCTATTACTCTGGGTAGTTTTCATAAGTCTGATGAATATCAAACTGATGAGCTTTTCCTCATACCATCTTAAAAAGCTTTTCAAAGTCGTGAACCACATAACTACATAAGTAGTTTCATAGAAATTAATTGAATGTGAGTGTGAGTATTTCCGTTAAACTTCCTGAAGATCTTGAGTTCGATCGGTCAATTTGTATGGCAGCTATACGAGTGGTGTTCAAAAGTAAAGAAAAAAAATTTTAGATAAACTTCTTAAATTCGATTTTGGATATAGCCTTGAATTCTAGGTAGCTTTGTGCTATAGACGTATCAGATCGATATCTCAGAAACTGGGAGAGTCCCTAGTCTAGACGGCCGGGTGGACTAAGTTCACTCAGCTGATCACGCTACACATTTATACTAACATATTTATACTTTAAAAGGTCTCTGACGTTGAGAGAAAGCAATATGGTCTTTTTAATTTCAAAAAGTTTATCTGATTCACTTCATCAAATTTACAGGAATGAGAATTAAAATCATCACATATGCGATGGTTCGTTAAGCTCAAAATTTGATCTACAAGATTACAGAAGTACAGTAAGAGTACATATATGTATATGTAAATATGCATGGTTTCGTTTAACAATATTAAAAGTAGTTCTGAAGTATATTTTACGGGTGTTGGAACTTTATGATTTTGTAATTGATTTGAGAAATGTTTAACTTTAAACAATAATTTTATTTTTTATACATACATATTTCAACATTTAATTTACAGCATAAAATCAATGCGGTGTTTGCTCATTTTACTAAATCTTTATATTATTTCTTCTGATTCCACAGTAATGTCCTAGTTTATGTTGAGGAGTGCTAAGCCGTTCAATCTTTTCTGGAGCATCGTTGTTCTGAGCCAAGTATATGTATATATCGTCACCTGAAATGCAAAATAACGTATCATCAAAAAATTCGAAATTGAGTGTCTTATTGATTACGCTTCACTACTTCAAATTACATAAATAATATTACATATGTTCAACATTTTCACGTTCTGCGGTCAGATATAAACCAGTTTTAACCAATATTAAAATTTTGTTTCACTTATGTTCCATTTTATTTCGTGTTTCATTCTTGGCACTGTAAATTTTCGAAAATGTTGTTACGTTATTTTGCATTTCAGGTGACGATATGTATTATATATGTATATATCCTTATCGCAAGTGCTGAGGGTTTCTAAGGCAAAAAGCATTTGTATTGTCGTAGCCATTTTCTTTTTTTATTGTTGTTGAAAAAGCGCTATTTCAGCTTTGAGCTTCGTTTTTTGCAGTTCTTTGTTTCCGGGAAAGATTTACCCAAAACGTCTAACTAGGCATTCAATGATTACAGTTAAATCGTTTTCTTCCAATTTTAGGTTAAATTTTGGTAACAGTTGACTCAAATTGAAACTTTCAAGAACTTCATCGGAAAACCGCGTTTTAAAATCTTGCATGACTGTGTCAATGAGTGGAATGTATGCAGAAACCCTGTAAAAGTCTTCACAGCTTTGAGATGGGTGATTGTTTCAATGACTCTGACGACCGCATGTTCTGGGTTTTTTTTCACTTCAACATCTAATTTTCAGCCATCTGTGTAGCATTTGAAAAAAATTTATTAAAGTGATGATCAGCATGTTCAGTGTTGCAACCAATGTTGTTATGACGTTTGATGCTTTCGCAAGGTCGATTGATTCGTTCTGCAGAATCACACAAAGTGGCTGCGTCAATGACAAAACATCACTGAGACAGAAAATTCCAATAATAAATTCGATGTTGCACAGTACTGTGACTAAAATCGACGCTTTTACTGCAATCGTTCTATTCTTCCATTCGCTTATTTCTGGAAGGGTGACTGTGAGTTCATGTACCCACTTTGTCTCACATAGCTGCACAATTTTTTTGCTCAAGAATTGAGCTAAAACAGTGTTACGTTTCGGTTTTGAAACTTGGAAAAATGTTGTAACTTCTCTGAATATTTCAGATATCTTTCCAATCAAAGCAATTTGAACGGATTTCGAAATGTTGGTGTTCAATTTATGGGAAAAACATGGTATCATGGTTTGCTTTCGTCTCCCTCAGTTCCTCATCCGAAATCCATCAGGAAACATTTTATTAGTATTTGGCATATTCATGTATGTATATAGCATTGGCAAAAATAGATAAAATCGGGTCGATAATACCCACATCTCCCATATACTACATATGTATAATAAAATTATCAGTTATATCCAAACTTAACTAGTTAGCCCTTCCTTACTTATTCATACCTGCACTTTACCGATTAGAAATTATCGCACATATCTATTATTAGTGCAACTCATTTTTATAAACAACTTGCCAAACCCTCGGCTTCACTCGTTCCTTCTTGTCAAGAATATCATTAGTCATGGTAACAATATAATGCAATAGTTAAATTTTTTATTGGCTTCGCGAGTCACTTAGGGAATAGTACATACATAACAAGTAAGGAAGGGCTAAGTTCGGGTGTCACCGAACATTTTATACTCTCGCATGATAAAGTGATAATCGAGATTTCATTATCCGTCATTTACATATTTTTCAAATACCGTATTTGTGTAAAGTTTTATTCCGCTATCATCATTGGTTCCTAATGTATGTATATAGTATATTATACAGATAATGCATCAGATGGAATTCAAAATAGCGTTATATTGGAAGAAGGCGTGGTTGTGAACCGATTTCACCCATATTTCGTACATGTCACGCCACGCCCATTTTCAATTTAAAAAAAAAGCCTGGGTGCAGCTTCCTTCTGCCATTTCTTTCGTAAAATTTAGTGTTTCTGACGTTTTTTGTTAGTGGGTTAACGCACTTTTAGTGATTTTCAACACAAACACACTGTTCTGGAGTTTGTAATTCATATTTTCAATAGTTATTTTTTCTTCTTTTAACAAATCAAAAAATATGCCCGCGCTTAATAGTAAATCAATTTTACCTGGAATATTAAATGAAGGGTCTGCTAGTTTCATATTCTCTAGAATTTTTTTAACTTTAATGAATTTTGTGGGAACATGAGACACAATATTTTGTACCACAATGGTGTCTAAATTTGTCTCGAAAGGTTATATTATTGATTTTAATTGAAGACTAACTCTTTCCTTTGTATTTGTCTTGTTTTGTCCAACTCCTTCAGTTCTTTGGTTATAAGGTGAACTTGAGACCCATTATCTAATAAGGCCTTTATTATTCTCACAGTTTTAGTATTTTAAATCACTGTGCTTTTTGCTTTAAAGGATTTGTCTTTGTGGAGCCATAAATGATGGTTTCCTTTACAGGTGAGGCAACTTTCGCCTTTACATTCTTTTATATTGTGTCCTTTTTAAGACATTTGGTGCATAATTTGTTTTTCATTACTGCATTCCATTTGACCTGCATAGAAAGAGCTTTAAATTTATAACAATAAAATATATTGTGTTGATTATTACATCCCATTATGCATTTAAATTCTGCATTTTGAAATATTGGTGATGTTTTTGAAGCTTGTGCTGCTTCTAGTGCATTCCCTTCATGATTCAGAAACGACTGTAGTGAATTTAAGGTAGGTATTTCCTTGGGGTTTTTAAGGGAATTTTCATACCTAAGTCTAAAATTGTTGTCTAATTTTTGCACAAGCGTATAGTTTAATAAAGCTTGTACCAAATTATCTGCAGACAAACTGAGGCTTTCCAATGCTTGTGTACTTTCAGAAATTTTTTCTTGAAATTTTCGCACACTAAAAGCACTCTCAGTCACTACTGGAGCATCTAAAATTTGTTTGAAATAAGTATTTGCTAGTAACCTTTTATTAGTAAATTTTTCATTAAGAAGGTTCCAGGAAACTGAAAAATTTGTCGAGGTTGAAAGCAGATTTGCAAAACAACTTGCAGCCGATCCTCTTAATTTAGTTTTTAAAATACACATTTTATACGTGGCTGAAACATTTTGAGAGACTACGAGTTGCTCAAACAATTCTTTAAAAGTTTGCCACTGAGCGTAACCTAAAAATGGGAATGTCAACCAGCGGCAACGTAAAATGGCAGCATTTTTTTTAATAGATTTTAATTTGAGTTTGTAAACTCAATTTCTTAAATCATAGAATTTACTTGTTAACTCTTTATCTTCGTGTTGGCTAATAAATTCAAGCACAGTATCACGAGTTTTTTCTATTAGTCTTTATGCTGTCTATGTAGAAAGCATATTTCGTTTATTTCGCAGTCTTCAATATTTTGTCCTAATTCTGTTAATAAGAATTGAAAGTCTGAGAACTAAACCAGGATTTGGAAGACATTCCATTTTCCTGGGAGCACTATTTTCCTGAATTATAGCTATCAATTCGCTTAATTTGGCATACGCTGTCAAATAAAGCGTACCTACCGTCCCTTCAACATCATTTTTAAAACAATCTTTTTTATTTTTGGTATCTTTTGACAATTCTAATAGTTCCGTTGAAGTTCTGACCATTTTTTGTCAAAACTATTTTGGAGTTTCTCTAAATTTCTTAATTCTACATTTATATCCATACTCATGGATTAAAAATGAAGTTTTTGCAGTTCTTCTGCTAATTTTATTTGACTCTCCACTTTCTCCCAAAAACAAAATTGTTTATAAGATAATAAAACAGTTAAGTAATAATTAAAAATATCAGGTAAGAATATTTTTAATTATTACGGATGTAATTTGGTTTTTGTTATGGAATTTGGTTTTAAATTTTTTTTGTTTATTGCCATTTATTATTAAATAATTTTTTGTTTGTAATTTATTATATGTATATAAACCTTTTTTTTGTTTTTTGCACACACTTTTTTAGTTTCACTTCACTCGCGTGTTTTAAAAACTTCGGAGTCACCAAAAATGTTAAATAAAAACGACGCTAAGCTCATGTATAAAATAGTACTCAACTTTGGTTGCCCAGAGCTCCTTTATTTATTAAATTTCTTATCCTAATTCATGTATGCACCACATGCAGAGTTAATACACATATCTTAATACTAATCTACTGTACATACCAGCAATATGTACACATATGTATCTTAAACATAAATGTTCCCAACGGCATACACAAGTATTTCTTATCTATTATTATTTTAGGATCATTTGCAATCCTTTACATTGCATACATTAAATACTACAGTCTTTAATCAATATACCCGAAATGAACATTTATTACACTGTTGATAGAAATGGGTATTTGTAAATAAGTACATATCTACGTTTGAGACTAGATTCGTATGCGCTGGCGATAATGAACATAAATATTTGTAACATGATATCTGTTTCTTTACAGATCTACAAAAATATCTTATTTACAATTGTAGCCGCTAAGAACTGTTCAGAAATCTGAACAATCGGCGTACGCCAGTAGTTGTCCACTCTTGTAGAAGATTCTTTATTAAGATCTGTAGCTCAAATTTTTTCTCCAGCAGTAGATTTTAGAAGTCGCCTTGTCTGCAACCTTGTTTAGTATCGAACGGCTCATCGCTCTTTTGCCTTTTCCGAAAACCAATGGTTTCGTTTACACGTAAAAAGCTTGAAATGCCGTCATACAGTTCTCTTATATCGAGTTGCCGATGAGTTCTCTCAGAGAGTAGGAGTGTAAGTCGAGTGGAAAACCGTTCGGCAGTCTGTCGTGATTGCAGCTTATCGACGTCGAACCTCCTTTGTGTTTGTTGCCGTGCGCTTTTTGGTGCACAGAGTCGGGCTCGTATCTTCGTTGCAACAAGATAGTGGTCCGAGTCAATGCTAGGACATCAGAGCGTAGACAGAGAGTAAAACACTGGAAACGTGTGGCTTTTCGATCCGGAGACAGGTAGCTTGATGAATTTTCCTGTGCTACAGATAAGCACCTACTCGTCTCAGTTCATGGACGAAATCGCACAACAACCAAGCCTATTTCCCCATATACTACAATTTTAAGTTCCACTTGATCAGTTTACTTTCCAGTAGACAAATCAAGAAGCCATTACTATAACGGAACGAATAGTGCCTTTAACAACCACCAATTTTTCAAATCCAACAAAAACTATTCAAGCCACTAGGTACCGAATTTTTGGATCCCAGAACCGATAGTTGACTTTTAAATGAAAATATCGGTCAATGGGTGAGGTATAAGTTAACACAATATTTTATGAACTTCTACATAAATTCCATTCCCACATTATATGCTAGAAACATACAAACCGTTTGCATACTTTGGAGTCCTATTACAACCAAAAGTGCAACTGCGCTAAACGCGCATCCACTAAATTCTTAAGTGAGCGAAACACGCGCAACCATGTCTTCTCCCCCAAAACCAAATAGCTGCAGGTGAGCGCTACACGCGCAAACCCTTTTAGCTGACCAAGCATCTTTGGTCACGTAGGCCGGCTCAAGCATAGGTTAGATTATAAACCTTAAAGTTAAGTGTAGTTAGATTTTTAATAAAGCTCAACAGAAGCACATAGTGCTGCTTATAAAAACGCATTGTTTTATTTTTTATGTGGCGCCCGAGCAGGGACCGTGAGGAAAAAATAATAATATTTTTTATACTCGCGGACGAAACCTAAATAACATTTCGTACTCGGCCCCTTAGTACCTTTCGGAAAAAGGACGGGCAGTATCAACCCAGCCGAACGAAAAGCATAAGCTAAATACAAATACATTGAACAAAAAGTGCGTGACGGGGAAATTTAGAATAAATTAAACAAGTGTAAAATAATACAACTATAAAAGGAAAGATTTAAATTAATTCATCAAATACAACCAATACAACAAATACAACTCCTAGAGGAAAGATTTAAGTTAATTCCTCAAATACAACCAATACAACAAATACCACTACGAGAGGAGAAATCTAAATTAATCACACAAAGGAGGAAACATTATCAACACAGGAAAATGCAAATGATATTTATGTAAGTTTGATATTAAGATTATTAGTAAGTAAGGTTATGTGAAAGGAATAATTATTGTTATAACATAAGGAAAGTTAACACTGTTAAAAAAAAAAAAAAAAAAAAAAAAAATTAATTTAAATAATCAGAAACAAGTGAACATGAGTCAGGAAGAACAAATAGCATCGACATTGTCGAGATTAAATCTGCACTCATCCAGCACTAACGTTTCCCCTCCTAACATCCCTTCCACTTTCACTCCTAATCAAAAAAGAGAACTCGTTTCGTTAATATCGGAAACAGTTTCGACCATATTACACCCACAAATCGAAGAAGAAGTTGAACATCCTGTAGATTTTAGCATTAATGTGGACGCTTCCGAAAGAGTTCCGGATGTGGTAAAATGTTTAAGAGAATTTTCGGGTAAAAACGGAGAATTCAGTTCATGGCGGAAATCGGTAGATAGAATATTATTAATGTACGGACAGAATAAGAACACCCCAAAATATTTTGCTATCCTGCATACAATAAGACACAAGATAGTTGGCGAAGCTGACACGGCCCTTGAGTCTTACCACACCCCATTAAATTGGGGTAAGATAAAAAAATGTCTGATGTTACATTACTCAGACAAGAGAGACGTTAGCACGTTGGAATATCAAATGACAACACTTGCACAACGGGGTAGCACTGTTGAAGAATTTTATCAACAAGTTTATCAATATCTCCCGCTTATCCTAGACAAAATCGATTGCCTGGAGTTAGGTGAAGAAGCTTTGTATGCCATGACAACGACATATAGAGAAAAGGCACTCGACACATTTATAAGAGGTCTGAACGGTAACTTACCCAGTCTGTTAAGTGTAAAGGAACCAACCAGTTTACCACAGGCTCTCAATATGTGTCTCAAATTAGGCAACATGAATTACAGGACGAACCATACAAATAGTATCAGTCGCTTGCCGACCAATACCAAACCTATTAGCCACAATCAACCCATTAGCCACCATCAACCAAGGTCATACTCATTCAAACCCCAAGTAAGACCCTTTTACCCAGAACTTACAAATGTTCACAACCAATCCCTTAGACCAAATTCGTATCAACAGTACGGACAAAACCGACACTACGTCGCAGTGCAACCAAACTTTAGACCACCTCTTCCTCCAAAACCTCCTACACCAATGGAAGTTGATCGCTCTGTTCAAACGAAGCAAATAAATTATCAGAATAGGCCTCAGTATCAACAAAATCAAACATTTTATAATAGGCAGCAAACATTCAGTAACAAACCACAAGCATTTAGTAATGGACCAGCGCAGGCTAATAATAATCAAGCTAGTAAGAGACCACCATCACAGATAATACAGACTCCTAATAAAATGCAACGGATCTACAATACTGAAGTTACAGAAACTGACCCAATAGAATACAATAATGAAATATTAGAATATCCTGAAGGGTACTACGAGTCTTCACAGGACTACCAACCCGAATACAACGAAGAACAAGAAGAGATCGAAGCAACCCCTAGTGACAATATCAATTTTTTAGACTAAACTCCTCATTGCCATACTATGTTTTGGACTTCCATTCGGCTTAAGAAATGCGCCTGCCATTTTCCAACGCACTTTGGATGATGTGCTACGGAAACACATCGGCGTTCGGTGCTACGTTTATGTTGACGACATAATTATCTTTAGCAAAAGTAAAGAAGATCATTTTAGAAATCTTGCAATTATATTTGACACTCTCGAAAAAGCGCATTTAAAGGTACAGTTCGATAAATGTGAATTTATCAAAAAGGATATCGAGTTCCTCGGTATAATAGTTGGCCAAAATGGAATTCGCACTACACAAAAAAAGATAGAAGCTATAATAAATTTTCCACGGCCCAAAACTGTCCATGATTTACGCTCCTTTTTAGGAATGACCGGACATTATCGCAGATTTATAAAGGCGTACGCACAAATTGCAAAACCCCTGACTGAAAGACTGAGAGGAGAGCTTGGAAGAGTTTCCAAGAATCAGTCTAAAAGGACACTTTTAAATCTAACAGCACAACAAGTAGAAGCTTTTAAAGACCTGAAAAATTGCTTGACGTCAGACGATGTTATACTTCACTATCCAGATTTCGAAAAAGCTTTTGAGCTTACCACGGATGCTTCAAATTACGCTCTAGGAGCCGTACTTTCCCAAGACGGTAGGCCAATATCCTTTCTGTCAAGAACTCTAAGCAGAGCAGAGGAAACTTTTGCCGCCAATGAAAAAGAAATGTTGGCAATAATTTGGGCACTACAGTCCCTGAAATGCTTCCCATACGGATCAAAAAAGGTTAAGATTTACACTGATCACCAACCATTGACCTTTGCTCTCAGCAACAAAAATACTAATGCAAAAATGAAGAGATGGAAGGCACAATTGGAAGAATATAACCACGAAATCATTTATAAACCAGGCAACACAAACATTGTCGCAGACCTACTCTCACGACCACCAATCGCTAACTTAAATTCAATGACTGTCCACAGTAGTGACAGCTCTTCCGAAAATTTAATTTCTTCAGTAGAAATACCCATTAACGTCTTCAAGAACCAAATTTTCATATCAGAAGATTCCAAAAATTCATACAAATTCGAAATAGTTTTCCCTACGTACCATAGGCACTTAATAACTGAAACAACCTACAATGAAGAATCGCTAAAATCGCTTTTAAAGAAATATCTTAATCCATCGGTAATCAATGGTATAAAAACCACAGAGCACATTATGCTAAAAATCCAATCAATCTACCCTCTACATTTCGCAAATTACAAAATTCGTTTCACACAAATAGTAGTTGAAGATATTACTCAGACCGAGGCCCAAGATAAAATAATAATCGAGGAACATAATCGTGCTCACAGAAACGAAAAAGAAAATAAGCTACAGATTTTGGAAAAATATTATTTCCCCGCTATGTCGAAAAAAATAAAAAAAAATAACAAAATTATGCAAAGTTTGTAAAGAAAATAAATATGATCGCCACCCAAACAATGTAAAATTAGGAGCTTTATTAACAATCAAGAAGCGCATAGAATAAATAAAATTTTTATCGAAGAGAATCTGCAATTTGGTTCGTTAGAAGAATCTCTGAATTTTGCAGACGTTCAAATTGCTGTAAAAAAAAACTTACTAATTTATATGATAAAAATACCGAAAACCGGTAAAGAAATTTGCAAATCTATTATAATTAAGCCTTTAAGTAAAAACGAAACTATTTTAAAGATAAATTTTGAAAAAATACTGAAATGTAATGAAGAATATTATGGTATAGAAAAAGATTGTAAAATAATAAATGAAATACAAATTTGCAAACAAACCCAAATTGTTAATTTGGAAAACGAAAATTGTATAAAAAATTTAATAAGGAATAAACCATATAAGTGCACCGTAACAAATACGGAACATGTTAAAAATATTGTAGAAATAAATAATGGATTGATACTTTTAAATAATTTCGAAGGAAATATTACTGCAAATAATAATACTAGAAAATTAAGAGGATCATATTTGATAAGAATCTTTAATGAAACTATAAGAATAAATAACATGAATTTTACAACTTTAGAACAACATAGCTTGAGACCACTGCCTGCTTTAATCCAACATTCAAACTCAAATTCAGAGTTCGAGGAAGTTCTATCCTTAAAACTTATGAAAGAGCTTAATATAAAAAACATTAAAAAAATAAGTTCTCTGAATCTTTTAGTGAAATCCAGTTTATTCACTCATTTTGGGCTATTAGCCCTAGTACTTACCATAACTGCAATTTTCAGATGCAAAAAGCGCGTAAAGCCTGAAATAATTATTAGCAAACCGGAATCATTTCAAATGCCAGTAATTAAAAGGACGCAGCATAGAAGTCTTAACGACATCCCATTTTTTTAATTAATCAAGCGGAGACGCTTGATATTTCGGAGGGAGGAGTTAACACAATATTTTATGAACTTCTACATAAATTCCATTCCCACATTATATGCTAGAAACATACAAACCGTTTGCATACTTTGGAGTCCTATTACAACCAAAAGTGCAACTGCGCTAAACGCGCATCCGCTAAATTCTTAAGTGAGCGAAAGACGCGCAACCATGTCTTCTCCCCCAAAACCAAATAGCTGCAGGTGAGCGCTACACGCGCAAACCCTTTTAGCTGACCAAGCATCTTTGGTCACGTAGGCCGGCTCAAGCATAGGTTAGATTATAAACCTTAAAGTTAAGTGTAGTTAGTTTTTTAATAAAGCTCAACAGAAGCACATAGTGCTGCTTATAAAAACGCATTGTTTTATTTTTTATGTTATATAATAGCAATTCGGGGATAATCCTTCTTTGACATTGGTGTGCCTGTATGTCAAAAATGCATTGAATCGAACCAATACTGCCTTTAATTGTATGTACCTAATATAAAGATTTTCGAACTTCGGATTTTTGAATATCCGGCCCACTTTGTTTTTGTTATATATACGATTAACTGTTAATTTTTCGTTTAAAAACTGCAATTTTTTAATGTAATCTAAGAAAAAGCAGCGCGTTCAAAAATATTTGTTTTTTTTTCTTTTGAATGTTTGCAAATTAACATATGTATGTATGTTCAATTGCCGTCGTTAACGCTTATAATTCGGCCAGATTCGATCTAATTGATTTGTCACGTTGTGCCGTAAAATAAGAGAAATGAGTGCTCAGTATAAGAAACGTTTAAAAGTAGTCTTTCTAATAAAGCATCTTAAAGGTCCAAATAGACTATTATAAAAACTGCAAAATATCTAAATACAAATTGTACATAAGTATGTGAAGAGTTGGTCTGACCATTATAAAGAAACTGGAAAAATACATACATATGTAGATGACAAGCCAGGAAAAGAAAAGAATCACGAAAAGAATCTGAAAACTTATGTCAAAGCCTTTGTTCTCCTTTTTGAGAAGAAACCAATGCTCAGCCTAAGGAAAACTAAACAACTCTTGATTAAGAAAAGATTAGGTATATCTCAGACTTCAGAGATCTGAGACCAAATGCAGCACTACTGCAATAAAACACCTACTTTCAACAAGTAAGGAAGGGCTAAGTTCGGGTGTCACCGAACATTTTATACTCTCGCATGATAAAGTGATAATCGAGATTTCATTATACGTTATTTACATATTTTTCAAATATCGTATTTTTGTAAAGTTTTATTCCGCTAGCATCATTGGTTCCTGATGTACATATATACTCGTATTATACAGAAAAGTCATCAGATGGAATTCAAAATAGCGTTATATTGGAAGAAGGCGTGGTTGTGAACCGATTTCACCCATATTTCGTACATGTCATCAGGGCGTTAAAAAAATATTATATACCGAATTTCATTGAAATCGGTAGAGTAGTTCCTGAGATATGGTTTTTGGTCCATAAGTGGGAGAGGCCACGCCCATTTTCAATTTAAAAAAAAACCTGGGTGCAGTTTCCTTCTGCAATTTCTTCCGTAATATTTAGTGTTTCTGACGTTTTTTGTTAGTCGGTTAACGCACTTTTAGTGATTTTCAACATAACCTTTGTATGGGAGGTGGGCGTGGTTATTATCCGATTTCTTCCATTTTTGAACTGTATATGGAAATGCCTGAAGAAAACGACTCTATAGAGTTTGGTTGACATAGCTATAGTAGTTTCTACTTAGTAGAGGGCGGGGCCAGGCCCACTTTTCCAAAAAAAATTACGTCCAAATATGCCCCTCCCTAATGCGATCTTTTGTGCCAAATTTCATAGTTTAATATCTTTATTTATGGCTTAGTTATGACACTTTATAGGTTTTCGGTTTCCGCCATTTTGTGGGCGTGGCAGTGGGCCGATTTTGCCCATCTTCGAACTTAACCTTCTTATGGAGCCAAGTTTCCTGATATCTCAATTTTTACTCAAGTTACAACTTGCACGGACGGACGGACGGACACGGACGGACGGACGGACAGACGACGGACGGACGGACAGACGGACGGACGGACAGACAGACATCCGGATTTCGACTCTACTCGTCACCCTGATCACTTTGGTATATATAACCCTATATCCGTTATGTGAACAAAACTATAATACTCTCCTTAGCAACATTGTTGCGAGAGTATAAAAACACAAATCGAAAAGAGGTCGCAATGGACGCAGGAAAACTTCAACCGTGTTTGGAGCAATGTAATATTTTCAGATGTGTCAACGTTTGTATTGAGTTATTTGGCTAAAAAAAGGACAAACATTTATTAAAACGAGGGTAAACAACCTCAAAAGTTTTATTTTTAAGGATTGTTCTCTGCTCATGGACCTCATTCATGCTCATTCTCACCTGTACGTCGGTATAATAATAATCCTATTTAAAATAGTTTAGTGAAGTCGGCTGAAATGCTTTGCGACAAAATAACCACGATTGGATACTGTAAAAAGACAATGATACGAAACATAGGAGCGAACTCTGTATGGAAGCAAGAAAGCATATATTTACTTTAGATTGGTCATCACAATCACTAAACTCCAATCCAATAGAGAATGTTTGAGGTCTAATGAGAGCCTCAAATAAAAAAAACATTAACGTTAACAAAAGATTTTATTCGACTCCCGGGAGGTCGCTTTCTGTGGAATATACGGGCAATTTAGTTGCATGTTGCCATCAAAGATGTCAAGCAATAAAGACAACGCGGAAGATTTGAGAAAATATAGAATAATCGTGAGCTATAACAAAACAATGTATTTTCTATAATTACAACATTTGAAATATATAATATTTTGAACTTTGCTGTTAAATAAAATAATCATTACATAGTGTTAAATATGATTAAATTACAAAAATGATGGTTAGAAGTTCACACAAATTAGAAAAAAGGGGACCTAAATAGTTTTCTCCGATTCTCCATCAGTTTTTGAACTGTTTTCAATTTCAGAATCAGTGTCTATTGAATCGATTGAAACAAGCGAGTTTCGACTTCGGGAGTATACGGATTGTGCGCTCTTCAGTATGCGTTCGTTATTCGCTAAGTCAATTGCAATACGTAGTTCTTCCAAAAATGCGTCACGAAACGGTACCTAGAAAGGAGTAAATGTATATACAAGCTTTGGATTCCCTCAAAGTGTATGCACCTCATAATAGTTGGATTTCCTTGCCACATATATGCACCACATAATTAAACTATATATTAGAGATATGCCGCTGCCGACTCCAAGCACTAGATATACACCACCCAAGCTCTTTAAATCCAGGGGATTTACTTCACTGCTGTCAGTTTTTTTCTAAAAAATAATATTTGATAATTATTCCAGAAGTATTCGCAAATATATAATTGTCAATACTTTACAAACACCAGCACCAACTTCGTTCCACCATTTATTTTTGAGTCGCGCCAAAACGCCTTGTTCCTGAAGTTCTAACAACGCGTTGTTGAATTTGTCGCGGTATGGCCAATCTGTAAGAAATAAATTAATATAGTATTGTTTTTTCGTTGATTATTAACTATCAGTGGTTTCTTGTAAAACCATGATTAAATTATAATTTCTAAGAGATCAATAACATTTTATTTATAATATGATAGCATGTTATGTCAATTGTATCCGAACACAATTCGAGAAAACGTTTCATTTAAAAATATTACAAGTGCGATACTGTGTTCCTGAAGTTCTAACAACGCGTTGTTGAATTTGTCGCGGTATGGCCAATCTGTAAGAAATAAATTAATATAGTATTGTTTTTTCGTTGATCATTAACTATCAGTGGTTTCTTGTAAAACCATGATTAAATTATAATTTCTAAGAGATCAATAACATTTTATTTATAATATGATAGCATGTTACGTCAATTGTATCCGAACACAATTAGAGAAAACGTTTCATTTAAAAATATTACAAGTGCGATACTTATATTTGATAGGTGTTCCTTTGGGAATTACTAAAACTTGTTATATTCTTGCAACGTGTTGCTACATACAACGTGCGTTCCAAAGTAAACAGAACTTAAAAAAAAAAACAACAAATGATTTTTTCGGCAAAATCAATTTATTTTATTCAAAATAGTCTCCTTCTGCTTCAATACAGCTTTTTGCACGGTCCAAAAGCATGTCGAACGAGTGTTTTAGCTCGTTGGCCGGTATGACCGCCAGTATGCCGGTGCAAGCCTTTTGAATGGTCTCTACTCTGCATAACGCTTTCATGGGCAAATGCATTTTTCCGAAAAGGAAGAAGTCTCACGGTGCCATATCAGGTGAATACGGGAAGTGGTTAATGGTTAAAATTAATTAAGTTAAATTTTTGGTCAAATATTCGTTCTTCGAATATTTGATTCTGAGATCGGTCGTCAGTCAATTTGTACGGAACAAACTTTCGTAAACCCAAATGTTCGGTCAAAATGCAAAATATCGATGTTTTGGAGATGTTCAATTCCATTTGCATGAATTTCAATGATGATTTTTGATGGAATTTCCGGTGAACACGGATTTTGATTGGCCCACATGTTGATCGTCATTTATGTCCTCACGACCACTTTGAAAACGTTGAAACCAATCGTGCACTCTGCTACGGGATATGCAATCATTGCACTAAACTTGTTTCATAAATTGAAACGTTTCGGTAAAAGTTTTACCAATTTTAAAATAAAATTTAATGTTGACTCTTTGTTCGAAGCTCATTTTCGCACCGATAACACAAACCTATTGACACTTAAAACGCAATAACTTCACTTCCAATCGATGAAATGTCATGAAATTTTCACTAGACAATCGATAAAGACAGCAGATTCTAACGCACCATATAGATGGCGCCACCAGGGGGCGCTAGATTCAAAAAGTCCTGTTTACTGTGGAACGCACCTTGTACTTAGTACTATATATGGTTTTGTTCACCTAATCGAGATAGATATAGGGTTATACATATGTTAATGATCCGGGTGACGAGAAAAGTAGAAATCCGGGTGACTGTCTGTCCGTGTAAGCTTTTACTTAAGTAAAAATTGAGATTTATTGATGGCACTTGGTATACGCGTTTATTAGTACCAAAAAAATACGAGTACACAAAACGTCATTGACCGAAAACCTATAAAGTGCCATAATTAAGCACTCTAAAACTCTAATTTGGCATAGGGGATCGCAGTAGCAATGGCCACCGGTGGGAAAAAGTTTCGAACAAGTGGGCATGACCCGTCGCTCAAATAAGTTTAATCTACATATCTTCTAAACCATTTAAGCTACAACAACCAAATTCGCCTAGTGCAAATACTATAAGAACCGACAGTTTGCAAATGTACGCAATCGGATGGTAACCACGCTCACTCCTCATATAACATAAAGCGCGATAAATCAATAACTAAATATTTTACTGACATTCTTATTTCACCGTACCGAGTATTTTGACCCCAGTACCTATAGTTGACTTTTTACGACAAATATCGGTCAATGTGAGATAATGCTTTCCTGATAATAGTAAGACTGTGTATCAAAATGGTTTCAATAGTAATATAATATTAAGATTTTCGTCCTTACGGGTGACTATACCGCATATATCGGCCAATATGTGAGTTGTCTTAATAAACTTGAGAGAGCGTGTTTTTCTAATAACGGTTCATTTTTGAGCTTAGAATGAATAAAATCGAATGAAAACTCGCCCTAGATCCCATATAGTTAACAAACCATATGTGCCTGAAAGTATTACCCGGCTGTAATCCATGCAAGTTGCAAGAGTATGAAATTTATTTCCTTACTTGTTTAAATAATACTTTTTTCATATTTAATCAAAGCTAACAGGTTAATATTGCCTCCAGTCACATTTATTCGTACATTTAGCGGAAGAATTCCGCCATATCTTAAGCTCATCTTATTTGTTTTCGGTGAGGGTTATATTATTTGTAACACAAAACATACTTTTTACCATTGCGATTCCATATCCTTTTTCATCGAGCGGCTCGCCAACTTTCTTTAAATTACATTCGCGCACAATATGGTATTCAATTGATGTGGATTCCATTAAGAAAGCATAATAGTTATCGGATTTCACGCGATTTACTCCTTCCAGGTTTGTCTCGAAAAGTAAATCCGGGTTTTTGACCATAAAATCATTCATCTTCTTATATGTTTCATGCTCGGAGGTCTAAAAATATGTACATATTTAATATTTATAAAAATAAACTTCAAATCAATAAGGAAAAAAGTGAATTAGAAAGGAGTCATAGACCATACTGAAAAGAAACTTCTCGTAGAACCAGTTTTTTTAGCACCATATTTTACTCTTGTATCACTAGCTAATTCATTGACATTATTTATAAGTCCAACAGGTTTTTCGATAGTTAAAAAAGCTGCCAAATTGGCAGTATATGAAGATAGTATTATCAGGGTGAAGAACCACCAAATAGATGCAAGAGTGCGGGTAGAAAGAGACCTAAATAAAAAATGCAAGTGAAAATAAAATATAGTATGCATATTGTTTATATTGGGTTGTGGTAACAATCTGTTCAAATATGTACGTACTTTGGTGCTATCTCAGAGCCTTGCTGTAAAAATGCCCCTGTTGTAAACCAAAAGGAGTTATTTAATGTAAATTGATTTTCCAGTTCTTCAGGTTCTTCAATACATGGATATGGATTGTCCCATTCGGTTGGGGATAATCGCCCCAATATGAAAAAACAAAACGATACACCAATATAGACAAGGCCCAAATAAATCCAAACTTGTCTAGAGAAAGGATCCATGAATGAAAAATTATTAGCGGGCGATTTTTGGGGTTGAGTATACAAAATAGCAATGCCTGATTGAAAAGAGTTGTAGATATATTTTATTTTATTACATTTGTAAATACTATATACAATACATACTTACCTAAATTCATAAATGGAATAGAGAAATCTATTATTTCTTCGCGTTCCGATGTAATTGTCAAATCAGTAATTGCCAAATCTGCTCTCTTTAAATATATTGCTAACGCTAATTTTGCAGATTATATGAAAAATATACAAGTACTTACACCTTCATTTATCTCTTTCATCATTCCTGTAGTCTTATTTGTTGTTTTATTAAAGCTGCCATAATCACTGCCACCATCTATAAATGTATAATTAAAACCTAATTTTGCAGCTAACTCCTTTATTAGGTCTATGCTATATCCTTCATACTGGTTGTTTCCGACCAATTTCTTATGACTCTCCACTAAACTGGCGTAAGGTTTGTTCTATAAATATGTAAAACCCAAGATCTTTCAAAATATAAAATTAATTGCGAAATATATGAATATTTAAAGAATTTGGAATTTAAAATATATTGAGTTGTATATTTCAGTATATTTGAAAACGGAGATAATAATCTTTTCACAGCATTACTAAAATGTCAAGACGAATTTGTAAAATGAAACAAAACAAGTATGGAAGTGCTAAATTCGTGTGCGACCGAACATTTTATACTCTTGCAATTTGAAAGAATCAAATCCAGGGAAATACCTATAGGTGCAAAACGTCAAACGGAGGATCAGACAGAGAACTTAAAACATAGAGAAGGCAGAGAACTTAAAACATAGAGAAGGTGCAGGTTCGACAGCGAACATTTGATAAATTTGCGACACGGAATCTCACCACACAAATACAGAATTCACGCTGTGAAATGTTAAAATTTTAACAGTTCTCCACATATTCAACAAAGAATATGAAGAGAAATAAATATATGTATTTACGGCATATGATGAGAGGGCATATATGTATGCTCAAGCAGAGAATATTGAAGAAAAATAAGTTCTTTGATATTCCACTTTTAACAGCGAAAAATGTGTACAAAACACACGTCTCACACAGAGAACATAAAGACATTTTTTATTGTGTTCTCTGTCTCACATGGCCAAAAATATGAAGACATAAATATATGTATGTATGCAGGCTCCTTATGATACAGCATTGTTATATCGGGTGATTTTTTAAGAGAAAATTGATAACTTTTTTTGAAGAAAAAAAAACGCATAAAATTTGCAAAATCTCATCGGTTCTTTATTTGAAACGTTAGATTGGTTCATGACATTTACTTTTTGAAGATAATTTCATTTAAATGTTGACCGCGGCTGCGTCTTAGGGGGTCCATTCGGAAAGTCCAATTTTGGGCAACTTTTTCGAGCATTTCGGCCGGAATAGCCCGAATTTCTTCGGAAATGTTGTCTTCCAAAGCAAATTTTGGAATAGTTGATGGCTTATTTCTGTAGACTTTAGACTTGACGTAGCCCCACAAAAAATAGTCTAAAGGCGTTAAATCGCATGATCTTGGTGGCCAACTGCCCATGCATCCCGAAAAATGCACTGTTTGGTGTGGTTTGTACGCTGGTGGAATCATTGGACCGTATTTTTTCAAAGATGCTGTTGGACGCAACGTTACGGTGAATGGCGATCGCTATCGTTCGATGCTAACAAACTTTTTGTTGCCAAAAATGGAAGAACTGAACTTGGTTGACATGTGGTTTCAACAAGATGGCGCTACATGCCACACAGCTCGCGATTCTATGGCCATGCTTTTTGAGGGAAAACTTCGGAGAACAATTCATCTCAAGAAATGGACCCGTAAGTTGGCCACCAAGATCATGCGATTTAACGCCTTTAGACTATTTTTTGTGGGGCTACGTCAAGTCTAAAGTCTACAGAAATAAGCCAGCAACTATTCCAGCTTTAGAACACAACATTTCCGAAGAAATTCGGGCTATTCCGGCCGAAATGCTCGGAAAAGTTGCCCAAAATTGGACTTTCCGAATGGACCACCTAAGACGCAGCCGCGGTCAACATTTAAATGAAATTATCTTCAAAAAGTAAATGTCATGAACCAATCTAACGTTTCAAATAAAGAACCGATGAGATTTTGCAAATTTTATGCGTTTTTTTTTTTTTAAAAAGTTATCAAGCTCTTAAAAAATCTCCCGATATATGTAAAACGACTGAATTCATGCGAGAATGAATAAAGAGAAATGCTTTGAAGAAAAATATGCAAAGTCACACAAAGAATGTAAAGAAGCATTCTCTGAGACACATACATATGCGTGATCTTGTATCATATGAACCATTTTTTTCAGAAAAATTGTAAAAATTTTAGTTTTTTACAAAATCGAAAAAAATTAGATAAAAATAATTAATTTTATTTTTTAATTTTTAATTATTTCAAGAAAGTTACATATATTTATTTCGTCTATTACAAAGCGAAGATGTGTCAAATGAACTTCATTTCTTAAAAAAATTAATGACCTTGATGAAATTTGCATATTCGCATTATTTCGTTATCATTTCCATATTTGTACCAATAGAATTTCTATGACACATGCATATGTGCATATGTACATACATACATATATTATTTCTTTGGTACATTTGTCTGTATGTTTACGAAAGCAAATGCGAGCCAAATACATACATATGTACATACATTCATAGTAACAAGTGTCGCACGCTTCTTTCGCATCTCCATTGTCACGGTCAACCAATGGCCGAAACTTGCGTTTTGTCAAAGAGTCAAGTGCTGAACAAATTGAGCACGACAGACTGCAAGCGACATCTGTCGAATACACACGTTCTTATGGACACAGTTATGTAGTTGTGCAGCTGGCTCAATAACTGTGTCCCTAAGAACGTGTGTATTCTAATATTTTCGTTTGCAGTCGGTCGCGCTCATTGTGTCAGTACTTCTATGTGTCGAAACACTGACGCGACGGTAAAGCGCCACAACATTGTGTTGTTGGTAGAAAATCCGAGCTGTGCCGAAAGAAACTAACAAACGATCGTCGATTGTTACCGCTTCCCTTGCTGCTCGAACAGCATCGCCAACAAACCAGCGTAAATATGTATGAAGATGTATGCGCGTGCATACATATCGACGCAGATTTTTGCGAGTCACGGAAAAATATTTTAGCAAATATTGTAAATCGACAACGGCTATGTTGCCACTTTTGTCACTTCTTTCTGTGAAGAATCATCAGAAAGTTGTTCAATTTATGATTTTTAGCTTTTGCCATCGTCGCGAAAAGACGCTTGTAGGCGAAGGCATGCTCGGGGAGATGTTACGGCGTCTGTTTTTATGAATGAAGCGAGGTCGCTGGTGGAATTTGCGCCTGCGTTTATGAATGAAATCGTTTTGGTTGTAAAATTTACTACATTTGAGCTTCGCCAATTTGGCTGCCATATTGACTTGTGGTGCTTATGCTATTTAGGCAATTGTTGTTTTTGTAGAACAATGCTTCAATTTTTTGTTGGTGACATATTCACATGTGTACGCATATGTATGTTTGTATGCTTATGCATTAGTTGTTCGGAAGTGTATACAAATATATGTACATATAAATATATATGAATGCATGAACATGCAAATTAATGCGCGCGCATGTAATATACATATGTATGTATTGATAAGTGATAAAATCATGATTTGAATTTCTGAATGCGCACATGCGTATACATACATATGTATGTATATGCAATCATATGGGTAGATAATAAGATTAATATGATAGACGATATGTTTATATATTGTTGTGATAAATTCAATTTCTATTACTAATAAACATAATACAAAAATATTTATTAGTACAGTATATTATGTAAAAATCAAATAAAATTATTGAATATACAAGTCTAAATAGACTGTAAATAGTACTATGCATGCATTCATACAAAACTATACTCATATCATAATTAGTACATGCCAATATGGAAATGCCGACGGCAAAACGCAAAAGCATACATACATATTTGCATACATTGCGAAAGCAAAAATTGAAGCATGGAAATATCACAACGCTGTTGTAGGGAGTATCATAAGGAGCATGCATACATACATATGTATATTTATGTCTCTTCATATTCATGAGTATGTGAGAGAGCTGTATTTGTACACATTTTTCGCTGTTAAAAATGGAATATCAAAGAACTTATTTTTCTTCGATATTCCCTGATTGCGCATATGTACATGCTATGGCATCATAAGCCGTACGTATGTATATTATTTCTCTTCATATTCTCTGTTTGAGTATGTGGAGAACTGTTAAAAATGTTAACATTTCACATCGTGAATTTTGAAGTTGTGAGGTGAATTCCTTACTCCAATCTTATAAATTGTTCGACATCGAACCTGCACCTTCTCTATGTTTTAAGTTCTCTGGCTGAACCGTTGGTTTTCATAGTCAAAATTACGCATTTTCTTTGTGCAAGTTCTACAAGTTGTTAAAATGAATATTGACGCGGAGAAACTGGTATTTTTGATAGAGGCAAGAAGCCCGATATATAGTTATAAAAATAAAGATCACACAAATAAGTTAATAACAGAAAAACTATGGGACGAAATAGCTACAGAAATGAATAGTGACGGTAAGTTCAGTTTATTTTATTTACACCATTTGTACATACATACATACATACATACGTAATATTGATAAGTATTTAAAAATATAGTGAAAATCAATTGTAGATATACAGTACTAAACCAAGCAAAATTAGATATCGTATCTTTGCAATCTTCTTTCTTTTGCAAGAACTGATTCGTTTTCTTCTTTTTTCGTTTTATTTCAATGCACACCAAGCGAGACAAAAAGACAAAATGTTGCATTGTGCTTCGCTTGGTTTGAGTTCGAACACAAGATGTTTTTGTGTTTTATTAGTCAAAGACTCACCGGATCAGTCAAAAACGTCTTTGACTGTACTGTCATTCAAAGTGTAAACACAATGACTGCGACAGACTGCAAACTACATCTGTCAAATATTAAAATACACACGTTCTTATGGGCAGTGTTATTTTGACAGCTGCACGACTACACGACTGCAGGCCGACAGTTGTCGTTCTCGCTAACTTCAATATCCTCCTATTTTTGCCAACGACAGTAGAGTTGACAGTAGAATGGAAGATAGAAAGAGGAGGTAGAGTGGTGATGCCACTAATATGTAAAATGTAAAATTGTTCACAGCTCTAACAAACTTGACGTTATTTTACAAATAAAAGCATAAAATAGCTATATTATAGCTCTATTATATCATTTGTAATAACAATTGATAATTTAAAGCAAAAATATTTACCTATTTACTTATTTTTTGCATAAAAAATTTCATTTTGAACAAAATATCAAAATTTCATTGAAGTGAAAGGAATTAGTATGGCCACAACGAAATTGTGTACATACAAAATGGACATCTGCGTTGTTTTGTGTACATGTCGGCCATTGTGTTGTTGTTGCTTCTCAAAATGTACATGTAGTAAGATGAACAACGACGTTTTCAGTTCACTGTCGTGCTGCTGCAGTCTGTCGCAGTCATTGTGTTTACACTTTCGCCCCGGTGGATGAACGTCTAGCCACAATCCGCATCAAAGCGAAGTTCTTTAATATATCGCTGATTTGCGCCTACGCCCCGACGGATCATGATGGCCCCGCCATGATATCAAACTCGTGCTTGGCGACTTTAACGCCAGGGTGGGCAAAGAAGGTATCTTTGACACTACGGTCGGTTAATTCAGCCTCCACGACAAAACATCCCCAAATGGGTTGAGGCTGATTGACTTCGCCGGGGCCCGAAATATGGTGATCTGTGGTACTAGATTCCAGCACAAGAAAATACATCAAGCTACCTGGCTGTCTCCGGATCGAAAAGCCACCAACCAGATCGATCATGTTGTGATAGACGGAAGACACGTCTCCAGTGTTCTAGACGTGCGTACGCTCCGAGGTCCTAATATCGACTCGGACCACTATCTTATTGCAGCCAAGATTCGCACCCGCCTCTGTGCAGCAAAAAACGCACGTCAACAAACACAAGGAAGTTTCGACGTCGAGAAACTGCAATCGCAACAGACAGCCGAAAGATTTTCTACTCGGCTTGCACTCCTGCTCTCAGAGAGCACTCGTCAACAACTCGGTATAAGGGATCTGTGGGACGGCATTTCAAACTCCTTACGTACAACTGCAACCGAAACCATTGGTTTTCGGAAAGCGCAAAAGAACAGCTGGTACGACGAGGAGTGCCGTGTCGCAGCGGAGAGAAAACAGGCTGCCTACCTCGCAACGTTACGATCGACCACAACACGTGCGGGATGGGATAGATACCGAGAGTTGAAAAGGGAAGCGAGACGCATTTGCAGACAGAAAAAGAAAGAGGCCAAAATGCGTGAGTACGAAGAGCTTGATAAGCTGGCCGACAGGGGTAATGCTCGAAAATTCTACGAAAAAATGCGGCGGCTTACAGAAAGTTTCAATACCGGAGCATACTCTTGTAGAACTCCCAAGGGTGATCTAGTCACCGATGCCCTGAGCATACTTAAATTGTGGAGGGAACACATCTCCAGCCTGCTGAATGGCAGTGAACGCACAACGCCAGGAGAAGGCGAACCCGATTCCCCAATCGATAACGATGGAGCAGACGTTCCATTGCCCGACCATGAAGAAGTTCGAATAGCAATTACCCGCCTGAAGAACAACAAACCGGCTGGGGCCGATGGGTTGCCGGCCGAGCTATTCAAACACGGCGGCGAAGAACTGATAGGGAGCATGCATCAGCTTCTTTGTAAAATAAGGTCGGACGAAAGCATGCCCAACGATTGGAATTTAAGTGTGCTATGCCCAATCCATAAAAAAGGAGACCTCACAATCTGCGCCAACTACCGTGGGATTAGCCTCCTCAACATCGCATATAAGGTTCTATCGAGCGTATTGTGTGGAAGATTAAAGCCCACCGTCAACAAACTGATTGGACCTTATCAGTGTGGCTTTAGACCTGGAAAATCAACAACCGACCAGATATTCACCATGCGCCAAATCTTGGAAAAGACCCGTGAAAGGAGAATCGATACACACCACCTCTTCGTCGATTTCAAAGCTGCTTTCGACAGCACGAAAAGGAGCTGCCTTTATGCCGCGATGTCTGAATTCGGTATCCTCGCAAAACTAATACAGCTGTGTAAACTGACGTTGAGCAACACGAAAAGCTCCGTCAGGATCGGAAAGGACCTGTCCGAGCCGTTCGATACCAAACGAGGTTTCAGACAAGGCGACTCCCTATCGTGCGACTTCTTCAATCTGCTACTGGAGAAAATTATTCGAGCTGCAGAGCTTAATCGAGCAGGTACAATCTTTTATAAGAGTGTACAGCTGCTGGCGTATGCCGATGATATTGATATCATCGGCCTCAACACCCGCGCCGTTAGTTCTGCTTTCTCCAGGCTGGACAAGGAAGCACAAAAAATGTGTCTGGCAGTGAACGAGGGCAAAACGAAATATCTCCTGTCATCAAACAAACAGTCGTCGCACTCGCGACTTGGCTCTCACGTCACTGTTGACAGTCATAACTTTGAAGTTGTAGATAATTTCGTCTATTTAGGAACCAGTATTAACACCACCAACAATGTCAGCCTGGAAATCCAGCGCAGGATTGCTCTTGCCAACAGGTGCTACTTCGGGCTGAGTAGGCAATTGAAAAGTAAAGTCCTCTCTCGACGAACAAAAGCCAAACTCTATAAGTCGCTCATAACTCCCGTCCTGCTATATGGTGCAGAGGCTTGGACGATGACAGCAACCGATGAGTCGACGTTACGAGTTTTCGAGAGAAAAGTTTTGCGAAAGATTTATGGTCCTTTGCGCATTGGCCACGGCGAATATCGCATTCGATGGAACGATGAGGTGTACGAGATATACGACGACATTGACATAGTTCAGCGAATTAAAAGACAACGGCTACGCTGGCTAGGTCATGTTGTCCGGATGGACGAAAACACTCCAGCTCTGAAAGTATTCGACGCAGTACCCGCCGGGGGAAGCAGAGGAAGAGGAAAACCTCTACTCCGTTGGAAGGACCAAGTGGAGAAGGGCCTGGCTTCGTTTGGAATATCCAATTGGCGCCACGTAGCGAAAAGATGAAACGACTGGCGCGCTGTTGTTAACTCGGCTATAATCGCTTAAGCGATGTCTACGCCAATTAAGAAGAAGATATATAATATGATTTATTTTACTGTTAATTTCTCTGTCACTCTATGATAAAAATAACCAATGTAGTATTTGCAAAATAAATAAATAACAATACTCAAGTGGATATATACAAGTATATACAACTTACTGGCACTGAAATAAGAACACGAAATGTTTTGTTCACCAAAGAATTGGCATCAACCTCACTCCATAGTTCTAATTGAGGTGGACGTTGAATTGTTAAGTTATTACGTTCGTCCCAAGTGCCAATCTTCACAAGTCCACTAGTTTGCAGCTCTACAATATCTAGGATATAACCTTTTCGTATGTTTCCATCAAAGTATATAGGCCCAGTAATGGTTTTTTCCTGCATGTTAATCTGCAAGAAAGTAAATATTAGTTTATTTAATAAACTTTATATCGTCACTTAAAAAGCAAAATAACGTAACATCACTTTTCATAAGTTTTCAGAGAGGGAAGTCACGATACGAAAACGAAACTACCCAAATTGAAGCAAAATTTGAGTTTTGGTTATAACTTGGATACGTCTGGTAACTAAAGCTTAAAATTGTGTACAAATACAGTGGTCGTCCAGAAAAACAAATTTTAAAATTTTCAAGATTTCGAATTTTATTTTTTGAACAAACCAACAAAATCATTGTATTGATGTTTCTATATTACGAACGCAAAAAAAAAGGAAGAACTGAATTCGGGTGCAATCGAATATTTTATACTCTTAAAACTTGCAGGAATCAAAGCCAGGGCAATACCTTAAGGTTAATTTCTTCTTGATTTGTTTAATGAAAAGTTAAAGAATCAAATGGAATTTAAAATTGTGTTACATAGAAAGTAGGTGTGGTTGTACGAGTAGTCCGATTTCCCCCATTTTTATACTGTGATATAGTAGGAATGTGATAAGAGGGAGACCGATATATGAGGTATAAAGTAAACTGCAAGTTCAAAAATCGTTATATAGATATATGGGGGCTAAGGGGAGTATTGATTCGATGCAAATCATCTTTGATATAAGGGCATAAAATTATCAGGAATAATGGTTTTTAGGAAAATGTGTTCATACATTTTTATACTCTTGCAACCAGTTGCTACAGAGTATTATAGTTTTGTTCACCTATCGGTTGTACGTATCACCTAAAACTAATCGGATAGATTTGGGGTTATAAAAGTATATATACATATATGTAAATGATCAGGATGACGAGAAAAATTTAAATCCGGTTGACTGTCTGCCCTCCGTCCGTACAAGCTGTAACTTGAGTAAAAATTAAGATATCTTGATGAAACTAGGTATGTAGGTATGTACGTCCACAAATCGCCATTAACCGAAAACATAT
Organism: Bactrocera neohumeralis; assembly: GCF_024586455.1. Classification (NCBI taxonomy): domain Eukaryota; kingdom Metazoa; phylum Arthropoda; class Insecta; order Diptera; family Tephritidae; genus Bactrocera; species Bactrocera neohumeralis. Next base: position 92,791,167 of record NC_065919.1, read on the forward strand.
AAAGTGCCATAACTAATCACTAAATTAAGATATTAAGTAATATGGTACAGAGAATCACAGTAGCAAGAAGCACCTGTGGGGAAATTTTTTGAAAAAGTGGGCGCGGCTCCGCACTCTAACAAGTTTAATGTACCCATATCTCGGACCGGACTAACCGATTTCGATAAAATTTAGTACGCAGCATTATTCTGACATTCTTATGTCACGTTGTGAAAATGGACAAAAAAAAGTGGGCGCGGCTCCGCACTCTAACAAGTTTAATGTACCTATATCTCGGACCGGACTAACCGATTTCGATAAAATTTAGTACGCAGCATTATTCTGACATTCTTATGTCACGTTGTGAAAATGGACAAAAAAAGTGGGCGCGGCTCCGCACTCTAACAAGTTTAATGTACCCATATCTCGGACCGGACTAACCGATTTCGATAAAATTTAGTACGCAGCACTATTCTGACATTCTTATGTCACGTTGTGAAAATGGACAAAATCGAGCAACAATCACGCCTACTTCCCATATAGAACAATTCTCAAAAGCCCCAATATACTGAATTGACTTTGTACCGCATATATCGGCCAATATGTAGTATAATTATATAATATTATTTTAAAAACGAAAACATTAATGAACTTCAAGGATACTTGAGCAAGCACGTTGTACACCGTTAGTATCAACTTCCTTAAGGCACTTCCGGATGCGATGTGTCAGCTGCTTCAAATTTTTAGACTTCCAACTATTTTTGTACACTAAAGCTTTGATTTTTCCAAAAAGATCCTCAATCGGTCGGCATTGTGTTAAGTTTGTCGGATTCTTTTTTTTAGGCACACAGTAAATGTTTTTGTTAACCAAGAACTTCAATGTGGCATTTGCATAATGAGAAGAGGCTTTGTCCGGCCAAAATACGGTTTCATCGTTTTTATGGTGTTTACGTATGAAAGAAACCAAAATTTTGTCCAAACATTGATTGATATAGGCCTATGATATGTATATGGCTGTAAGCATTTGACTTTTCGTGCGGCTTCGGTTTGACTTATGCAATCCTTATTGTTGAGCTCTGTCTTCAGCTTCCGAATGGTTTGAGGCGTCATAATAGTCGGCTTTCTTCCAGAACACGGTAGCCTTTCTATTTTTAGAGTACTTAATACTGAGTATATTGTTCTTCTGGAGACGCCTTCCGCCATAAAATGCACACACGTAAACTTTTTTCCGGCGGTTTCATGTTTTTTATAAAATTTTACAACGCGGTCGCGGAGGTGTTGCTCTTAGAAGCGATTATAAGCACTAATTAAATTTGTAAGCTGTTACAAATTACACGCCAAAAAGATGATGCAATCAGTTCGCTAATTGCGTAATATTAGTATTTGAAAAATAGAAATAACAAAATAGCAGGCCATTAAAATTAGTGCAGATTTTTAGTTATAACTCGTTATATAACTAATATCAGGATTTTTTGGTTTTACTCTATATGATTGGTTTTACACCTTAAAATATTTCCTTGGTTTTGATGCTTGCAAGTTAGAAGAGTATAAAATGTTCGGTTGCACCCGAACTTAGCCCTTCTTTACTTGTTTAAAAGTAAAAGTTGAAAATCACGAAATCAATTTTTCGCCGTTTGATCTCGAGTATTTTTTTCCACATATGGGAACGAAATGGACTTTCAGTAATTTTAAATCACGTTTTGAACATATTCACTAACTTTCTGCTTGTTGTAACTTTATGTAATCTTGAACGTTTGTTTTGATCGCAGTAATGAATCGTAAACAAAAAAACTTAGTTTTGCATTTTTTGATGATACATTGCTTTGCATTTTCAGTTCTGCAAATACCGAACGCATGTAATTTTTAAATGTTGATCCATCAGTCTGCACGTGGTTGCTTTGTTCGGAACAGTTTAAGGCTTGTGGACGATATACTAAATTTTTTGTAGATTCGGCAAAAACTTGTACGGCATCATAAGTTAATGCCATTTCCAGAGTTATTGGACAGGAACCTGCTCAAAAAGGTAATGAAGAAAATTTGTTGGTAATTATAAATAAATTATTTAATATAATTCAACATTTATAATATATACTCGTACCTGTATACATGTATGTATGTATATACTTTTTTATAACTCATACCCTTACATATATCAATTCCATTTGGCATTCTTCTAATGTTAATTTTTTTTTCAATATTTAGCCATCGAATTATCTAGTCAATTTCCAAAACTATGTTTTGGTCGATTTGTGGCGACCGTCGTCCCTCGCTAGTTATTTTTACGAATTTGACCAAACAACTGGGATGGAGTTGCATACCATTCAGAAACGACCATTTTATGTCGATCATCGATGTGTAGCATGACTTGATTTAACTAATTTCAAAATACCTAAGTAGCTAAGGTTATTTAATGTACAATTCGTTCTCTATAATTCTCTGGGTATCTTAGTAAAATTTGATGCTTTCAAGTGTCCAGATTACGACCTTGTTTATTTATTTATTATTTGTAAAATAATAATACAATTATTATTATACATTATACATAAGGAGCACTAGCTACAGAGGCTTTCAGCTCACGGCTTACTTAAATAATAAAGAAGGAAGCTTCCATGTAAGAATTATTAATATGAGAGCTTGTTATTGTATAATAGTAGTTATGGAATAAGATTTTGCGAAGTATGTATAACTCTTTCCTCGATAGGAAGGAGTCCGGCTTCCTTTTGAAGGAACTTTTTTGGTGATGTTGGGAATGCCCGCATACTTATTCTAACAGCAGCATGATATGGTGCAAAGATTTGCTTTATGTTGTTGGCATAGATAGGGAGACCAAATCAACAATCACAGGATAAAGGGGTTGATACATAAGTGAGTTACGGTGGGGAAGTGATCGCTGTTATACACATAGATCAGTTAGTGTTTGGCTGTTAAGTTTGGGGGCGATAGCAGAAGAACAAATGACCTGGTCTACATTCGTGAACGAATTATGTGTAGAAAAATGCATAGGAGAACCGTCGTTTAAAATTGTCAAGTTTTCCGCTAATATAAGGTCTTTTATGATTTTACCTCTTTGGTTGGTACATGTGGAACCCCAAAGAGGACTCCAGGCATTGAAATCGCCAAGTATAAGTATGAGTGATTGGATAGGTCCGATTATATCGCGTAGTGGAATGTAAATTGTTAGGATGGTTAATTTAAATCCAATAAATATTTCTACTGCTATCGTAGCAATATTAAAACATGTAGGGAGAAGTTTGTGTGGGATATCTTTTTTTTATTAAAGACCTTGTTTGTTGGTATGCTTTTGTGTTAAGTTGGAGAAATAGGCAGCGTATTGGTTGGGTATAGTAGCTGCGGAATTAAATAAAATGTGTGTTTCTTGTAGTGATATAACAGTTGGTGATTGTTCTTTTATGAGTAATTCTAGATCAGTGTAATTGTTGTACAGCCCGTTCATATTCCATTGGAGAAATTTGAACATTTCTTAGTAGTGAGAGTATTGAGAAAGAAGTGGGGATTAATTATGAGAGTTATTGTTCTTCACCGTCAGAAGTGATAATTTCATGAGGTGAAATATTGCCTGTATAAGTATGTGGAGAAAAATCGGTTGTATTCACCTAACGGTTGAATGTATCACCTAAAACTAAGCGAGATAGAATATATACATACTAGGGGACTCGGCCACGCGTTGCTGTAATATACATTTTATACTATTATTCATATAATAAACTATTCAATACAGTGAAAATTTTATATTTTTTTATCATAAGAATCCAAGGGAATGTACTTGAGGTCTAATTTTGAATATGTTCATACAAATAAATTTCAGTGGAAAAAATAACGTATTTAAGGTTGCTTTCTCAAGGTCTGTCCAGTTAATGGATATGTCCGCTTAATAGAGTGTCCATTTAATAGAGCATTCACTGTATTTTTTAATTATGAATTGTTTTTACTATCCTATCTTCTAAGTTGGTACGAATTGGACGAAATGTGTGCTAAATTTAACTAAAATCGGTTTAGTAGTTTAGGAGTCCATCGCGGACAAACATTGTGACACGTACTTTTTATATATAAAGATTTATAATTGATTAGAATGATGAAAAGAGTTGAAATCCGAGCCTGTCTGACTTGATATACATGTTCCTTGTCCAAAAATTTAAGACAAGTTCGAAGATGGGAGTAATTGGACCAAATTAAGGGATAATCCTTTCCTGACAATGGCATGTCAATGTGTTAAAAATAGGTTCAGTGGGATCAATAATTCCCGGAGCTCCCACATACCTAATGTAATGATTTTCTAACTTATGCCGCATATATCGGCCAACACGTTAGATATCTCAATGAAAGAGAACGTGTTTTACTAATAACAGTGCGTATTTGTGTCTAAAATGTATAAAATCAGCCGAAAACTTGACCTAGCCCTCATATAACTAACATATAACATCCGGGTGACTTTGCCCCGATCTTAAGCTGCTCGGCTACAGAAAACAAAAATTTCAACAGCCAGAATTAAGAATTAGATTAATATAGTTTATTATTTTTAAATGTTACTTGTTAATAGTAGATGTGTGCTGGAATAAGAACCTTAAAAATAATATCAGACCACAGAAATGGACTACAGACTGACCCATTCATGAGTTTTACAAGAAATATTATACTAAGCATTTCCCTACAACTAGCGAGTATAGGGAGATTTATAAGCTTTAAACGGTTAGTATATAGAGGAAAATTTAATCTGGAATCCCAATGAAAATGATTCAAGGCAAAAAGTAATATATGTTTTTGAACGGACTCTAACTTCTCCGAATGGACTTGATAACTAGGGTTTCAAAGTATAGAAGCACACTCAAATACAGGCCTAACCAAAGATGTAAAAAGAATTTTTGTAGTAAGCGGATCTCTAAATTCTTTAGACAAACGTTTAACAAAACTAAGAGCGCCTTTAGCTTTAAAAACCGTGGAAGATGCATGAGGATTAAAATTGAGTGTGAGGTCCATAGTTACCCTCAGATTAACAAAACTGCATTCTTGCCCCAAGCTAAAGTTTTTTATTACGTATGAAGTGGGGTCTACAGGTCTACGGGAAAAGCAGATCGTTTTAAATTTTTTAAGGTTCAATGCCATATCATTTCTAACACACCAAGAAACTAGATTGTTTAAGGCTTTTTGCAACTGACATCTTTCACTATTTAAAGTATATGATTATAATATATTATTGATAAGTTTTACATCGTCAGCATATGTGTAATAAAACTCTTGAATACTTAATAACAAATGATATACTATATCATTAATAAATAACAAGAACAAATTGGATCAAGATGGCTACCTTGAGGACCGCCTGAAGGGATATTAATTACGTCCGAAAAATTATCGTTAAGTATAACTCGCTGAGTTCTATTACTAAGATAAGAACAAACCCATTTTAGAAATATTGGTTGAAAACCAAGAAGATCCCGTTTATTCCAAATAATTGAATGGTTTACTTTATTAAAAGCTTTACTAAAATCTGTGTATATAACATCGGTATCCTTATTCTCCCTAAAGCCTAGTTACATGTGTTACAAATTCTAGCAAATTAGTTACTGTAGATTTCCCTTTAGTGGAGAAATCTATAATAGAAGGTTATTTCGTCTGTTATACGAGTAATTGCTTCAAAAAATTTAGGTATTGCTGGCAACTGTGTTATTCCCCTATAGTTTTCAATGGATGACCTAAATCCACTCTTATGCAAAGGATGATAAATGATAAAACACGAAATTTTCTATTTTTATTAAATATTAACTACATTAATCCGGATTAATGCATGAGTTAGTGAAGAAAACTCCGTTGCTAACTCCCATTTAATCCTGATGAAATTTTAGAGAGTTAGCTGCATTTTCTGCAACATTGTTAAAAATGGCCAATTTTAATCTATTTTTTTTTTCTTTTCAATAATAAAACAAGAAGTTTTATGTTATGATGCAGTTTTAAAAATAACGTGTTGATATGTTTTTGTAAAAAAAAATGGCTAACAACCGCATTGTTTATCTTCTATCCATTTTCATTGAAAATATTATAAAAATGACAATTAGTTGTTTACCAGAGTTTCAAACTCGCCTGCTGCCGTCTGTCACCTACAAATTTGGATCTGATTAAGTGCGCAGTTAATCCGAATTAACGCTGCCGTCTGTCAAGGCTATAAGTTAAATAAATACTTATACACAAAACGATTTTCCAAAATGAAAAATAAGTCAACACGGGAAATAGAAATATTGTCCTTATCCAGTAATTGGAACGTACTCATGTTCGGTTACAGGAATTGGCTTTGTATGAAAATATTAATGAAAGCGTTTTCATGAAATTGGTTAGGTTATGGCAGGTATCCGGTTATACGTTCCGGTGAATTATTAGAATTAATAAGAAACATTTGCAATAAGTAAGGAAAGGATAAGTAACCGAACATTTTATACTATTGTAACTTACAAGGATCAAAGCCGGCTTAATACCTTCAAGTGTTGGCAATATTAATCCATTGTTTACAACAACGAAATCGTGAACATTATTGTGAAGCTTATAGACTCTTTTAGTTTTATTACAACATTTTGCTTCCCTTTAGCGAAAATTATACTAAAAACATTGGGGACAGGGAAATTGAAGGTTGGTTGCATTAATTTTTGGCATTGCTCAGGTATACTTGAGAACTTATTTTAAAGCAAGCCGATATACATGTATGCATAAAGTCAATTGGAAGTTTGAAAGTCTTTATATGGTATTAGGTTATGGGGGAAGTATTGATTACATTCAACCCATTGACACAAGGGTAGTAATTGATCAAATCTGGCGAATACATTAGTTCTTGATTTATATAATATAATGGAAAGTGAAAAAATCAGTGGAATTTAAAATTGTGTTACGTGGTAGGGGTTTGTTTTTGTCTGAGTTTGACTATTTTCACACTGTAATGGAGAATGTTAAACCCATTTCAGTTGAAATCGTCTCGTCATCTGATCATATATATATGTATGTAACCATATATCTAATTCGATTATTTTTAGGTGATATAACAACAATTAGGCGAATAAAACTGTTATATTCTGTAGCAACACGTTGTAAGAGTATACATAAGTATTCGATATTTTCTCTAAAGATATTCAATGGATTTAAATCTTACAATTCGCAAAATAGTGTAGGCAACTACTCAAGATCATTTTCCTAATTTCGATATTTCCCCTTATTATCGATAACAAGTGTTGAAAGTTGCTTCACTATTCACAATTGTGTTAACGTTTTTGAAATACTAACCATTGGCTATTCGGTTATTATTGTTTTCATTGTAATCCATATCCAATTGTGATATTAAATTATTAACGATGCCCTGATTTGGAGAAAACATTCTAAATCCGGTTATATTCGCTTCACTGTATTTATATTCTTTCAGATCAAAAGTTTGTAAGTCGAGATTACCAATAACATAGGAATATTTATCATTCATTATTCCAACTTGCTGTGCCTAATAAAGAATGGAAAACTAGAAGTAGTATTTTATATACAGTAAACCTTCTAATGTACTATATATAATATACAGTACAATACTTGTATATAATTAATACCTGTTTCAAAAGTTCAGCTACAGATGGGGTAGAGCCTACAACTACAATGTGTCCATCTTCCGATTTGCGTACTCGTCGCAGAACTGCTTTGAAATTTCCACTTAGTTTAAGATCATACCGCAATACATTGATGACTGGTCCGTCACTGTTGTAGAATGACATCAAACCATTTAAAATGCTTAAATATTCGGCTGGATAAAGATGGGTTAAAATTTTATACGTATTTTTGTATATATAAGAAGGTGTTTACTTACAAGATTCATAAAGGAAAGTAAAATGTGTCCATTCGAATAAATTGATAATGTCGTGCAAAATACGTGCCAAATCTATTGGATTTGGGTATAAATTGAATCCCTCCACATTCTCACTCATATGTGGATAAATATAAGGTACATCCTTAGCATCACATACTGTTAAAAGATGCGCTGATGTTTGTCGTGAAGAAGGCCCAAAAATAGCACCTATGCCAGTCTGTACATATGAAGAAACACGCATATTTATATTTACATATAATGTATTTCATATTTTCATAAAAACATAATTAGGTGCACTTATTTTTTTTTTTTTATACGGTAGATTGTTTCCACAAAAATGGAATTCCTCTAAATATGTGAATATAAAATTCTAAATACATATAGCAAATTACTCAACCGTTTTTGAAGAGTTCGACGAAAAGAAGAAATATCTATCTGCTACCTTTTTTCGCATTTAAAACTGAAAACATTTAGTATTTTAAATTCTTATGCATACATAGGTAGCCATTGAGCATGTATGCAGCTAATGTTAGTTTATATGTTATTAGTATTGTAATTCTTACCTGCATAAATTTGCAAAGTTTAGCATGTCCTTCTATCGAATCGCCAAACTTTATTTGTTCGTTATTCCCTATCAAGGGTATCCCTAAATCGGTGTTGGCTACAGTAATAGCATAGTTAAAAGTCTTCTGTAACGGCTCCATATTGTCGTCAGATATAATACCTAGTAAAATGTAAGAGAAAGTCATATTCATGAGAAAAGTGCTTCTGTAAAAGGGTTATACATACTCTGCTAGGAATAGAAACTATATTAAGTTATTTGTAGTATGCACGAGCGATAAATTCGATTAATTCATTCTGAATATTTTTACGAATAACTCCATGTCTATCTCAAATAGTTTATGCTGCTATAAACAGCTGTTCGACAAATAAAATGGTCATCATTAATACCACATGTTGTGAGTGCACAAAAATACAAATCACTGTTTCTTCTTGATTCGTTGATTATTAAAAATCGAAATCATCGTTTTAACATTGACATAAACACTTGTACACATTTTTTAAATTAATCCAAATAAAGAATATAGTATACCGAGACATTGTTCTATTTTTAACCACATCGACATTCGATTAGAAGTCACTTACCAATCGAGATTCCCTCATTTTTTTCAATATTAGTGAAACCCTTCACGTAAATAATAAATGTGTATAAGATTCCAAAAATCCAGTTGTTTTGTACTTGCTGCAATTTTATAAATTTTTACACATTATATTTTTGGTGTCTGCTCATTTTTAAAGTCCGTTGTTAATTATGTGTTGTTTACCATATTTTTTTATATTTCACGGAAAAACAGCGCTATGACACATCCATCGACCAACAGGCACGCAATAGCAACTGATTTGAAAATTTTTAATAATTACAAAAATATATCTTGCTAGTTCGAATAAGTTGAATGCGTGAACATGCATACAAGCAGATTTATCGTGCATATTTCTAAAGTCCGTGGTAGCATAAAACTACATAGTTCCATGCACAATTCCAAAAATACATACATATACGTTTGTGCCGCAGTGATGATTTCGGTTCAATTTTATTAAAATGCAGCACTGTATATAATTCGTCTTATTTTCCGGAAATTTGCCGGAATTTTAACTACATATTTTCTTTTTCTGTGTGTCAATTGGTGGATTTATAGATATAGATAATAAACATTGATGTAAAAATAATCTAACCGTACCTTTAAGGGATTGCATGGGTTTCCTGGGGGAAAAAAGTTAAAAAATAAAAAAAAATTGTTTCTCATATAAAAAATTAAATATTTTATTAGATTTTTTGATTTTTCAAATACTCGTATACACTATTAACAAAGAAATTCTGAAATTTTTTGAAAAAAATATTTTAAACTCGGAGATGTTCCCGCGTTGGCAGGATATCTTCTTATAGGATCAGTGAAAAAAATATGTGTTTTAGTTAAAAACTTAATTTCGAACTTGGGCGAAAAAAAACAAGTGAAAATTGGATTTTTGGCAGAAATTTTTATGAAATAATAATAATTTCGGTGAAACATTTTTTCAAAAAGTTGTAACATAAAAAATCCTTCGTCCAAGGCCTTAACAAGGACCTGTGTAAAATTTCATGAAGATCGGTTGAGTAATGCTCGAGAAATCTTGATAACCGATTTCTAAAACACAGTTTTGAGAAAAACGCGTTTAAGGACGGCGCACTTAGTCTAGCTAGCCTCAAGTGCACAAGTTATCAAGGCTGTATCTCCGAAACTATTACTTGGATCAACTTTAAAAATTAGAAGAATGTTCTAGAGGTGTTTTAGAATTTAATAAGGCAATAAAAAAAATCCATTTTTCGAAACCCGTACCCGTATATTCGAAAGAACCGAATCAAGTCAAAATTGTTTCAACACTACATTTTGCTTGTGTGAAATATTTAAATAGAAATGAAGCTAATTAACTCAAATAAGATATATGTGATATACATTGCGACAAAAAAGTACCCCACCAGATATAATAAGGTTATGCAAACGATTTTTCCAGTTCTCGAAACACTTTTCGACAAAATCATTCGAACGGACTCGGGAGAGATGTGAAGCTCTCTTGCCATCTCTAAAACACTTGCCTGACAACACCATATCTTTCACTTTTTTATTATTTTCATCAGTTTATGAGGTTCACCGTCTATCCGTCCGTCTATCTTTGCACCACTCGTAGGCGTGTGTTTTTGATAAAAATGAATCACCGTAAGCTTTTTCCAACATTTGCAACGATTCGCACACAGAAATACAAAATTTGAGACCAATTCTTTTTTCGATATTTTTATCCATTGTAAAAATCGCAACGCACTACTGAGGTTTATCGATATAAGCAGTTGCTGTAAAGAAACTGTTTGATAGATCGCGCATAGTAATTAAGGACAGTCTTACCATCTTAGAAAAATTCGTTTTTTTTGCAATACCTTTTACCCGAGAAATTTAATTACAATTTCCGGGTGCTTTTTTATCAGCAATGCTATATTTTTCTGATAACAGTATTATCATACTATTTCCATATAGTACTTTAAAAAACAGAGCTAAAACAAAAAGAAGCAACGTTAACTTCGGTTGCACCAAATCTATCAGTTTGTGTGGCAGCTTTATGCTGTAGTGACTTGATCTTAACAATTTAATCTTCGAAGAAACTGTTGTCTTGGACAATAACCCATGCCAAATTTGATTAAGATATCTCGTCGAATGAAAAAGCTTTCCATATAAGCACTTGAGTCCTACCGTTCAGTGTGTACGGCAGCTATGTAAGTACATATATGCTTTAGCAATCGCATCTAAACAATTTTTTCGGAGATTGCACCTTTGGCTCATGCAATAATTGGTGCCAAATTTCTTGAAAATATTTCATCAAATGAAGCTGTATGCTATAGTAGTCCGATATACGCCATTCCGACAAATGAGCAGCTTCTTGGGAATAAAAGACGTATGTAAAATTTCAGACCGGTTATCTAAAAAATGAGGGACTAGTTCGCATATATGCAGACGGACATATGTTTTTAGAATACATACATAAGTATGTTTGAGTCTAATAGTTTCATTGCTGTCATCTAATAACTCACTTGGAGATAAATGTGGTGAATATACGGTGGTTGATCGGTGGTATTAATTGCGTTTCTGGTTTTAAATTCGGTCACAATCGTATTTTTTTTGAAAAAAATTTAGCTTTATCGGGGCAAGTCGAGCGAGAATGCGTTTTCATACCCAAAACCATTCGAACGGACTCGCGAGAGATGTCAAGCTCTCCTGTCACCTCTCTAACACTTGCCTGACGATTTTCCAGCACCATGTCTTCAACGACCGCGCTTGCGTTTTTGATAAAAGTGAATTATTTTTGGAAATTGAATGCACATATTGGCAGGGAAATTTTGTCTACACGAGATTTCCAATGACAATGCTGAGAAGTTGAACAACTTTGCTGCCTCGATCTTATAATAAGGAGCACAATGTCTAATTGAAAAAATATACACAAAATAAAATAGACCATTTGCCAAGCGATCGACGGCATAAATCGTCACTTATAAATTTTTTACGGAGCTAATATTGACTCTGACCACTTTGTCGTGGGCACGGTGCACGGGTTTCCCTTTCAAGGAAGAATAAAAACACAGTGAGGGATAGCATAAATATTGATAAGCCAAAGTAACTAAACTTCGAAAAGCTTTTCAAATGCAATTCAAGATACAACTGTGCGGAAATCTAAACAGATGAAGATCATTCAGAATATATCTCTTGAGGTACTAGGCAAAATGCAGATAAAGAAACAAAAAATATGGTTCGATGACGAGTGCAAAACGGTCAGTTTGAAAAAGAATGACGCATACAAGGCTATGTTAAATCGAAAAGCAAGAACTCTACAGAGAAAAACTTTGCAATAAATAAAGAAACAAAAGTATAAATATGCACCACATTACCGGACACAACTTAAGCGTTATCTCTGTTTGCATTTTCGTGCGCTTTTGCGATTTTATATTCGTAATATCATTGGCCATAACAACCACGCCATTAGCTCTGCTTTCTCCAGGTCGGACAAGAAAGCGAAACAAATGCGTCTGGTAGTAAACGAGGGCAAGACGATATATGTATACTTGTCAACAACAGTTGTCACATTCGCGATTTGGCTGCCACGTCACTGTTGATAGTCATAACTTTGAAGTCGTAGATAATTTTGTCTATCTTGGAACCAGCATTAATACCAACAACAACATCACCCTCGAAATCTAACGCAGAATAACTCTTGTCAACAGGTGCTATTTCCGACTGAGTAGGAAATTGAGAAGTAAAGTCCTCTCTCGACGAACAAAGACCAAACTCTAGAAGTCCCCCATCATCCTCGACCTGCTATATCGTAAAGAGGCACGGACGATTGCAACATCTGATGAGTCGGCGTTATGAGTTTTCAAGAGAAAGGTTTTGTGGAAGATTTATGGTCCTTTGCGCATTGGCAACGGTCAATATCGCAGTCGATGGAACGATGAGCTGTACGAGATATACGACAACATTCATCCGAATGGACACTCCAGTTTTGAAAGTATTCAACGCAGTACCCACCGGGGGAAGCAGAGGAAGAGGGAGATTTCCACTCCGTTGGGAAGACCAGGTGGAGAAGAACCTGACTACACTTGGAATCTCCAGTTGGCACCAAACTGCAAAAAGGAAGAACGACTGGAGCGCTGTTGTAAACTTGGCTATAACCGCGTAAGCGGTGTCAACGCCAATAAATATTTGAAATTATCTTTAAGATAGGATTTTGCATAGATGCACATAGAGAATCTTCGATTCATTCAAAACTTTGAAGCCAGTTTATTACGAAATTTTTGACCAAAAGTCTAATTTTTAACGAGGGCAACGGTGGGACACTATTAATTCTTTTGCAAGAGTATAAAATGTTCGGTTACACTTGAACTTAGTCCTTTCTTACTTGTTGTTTTGGGTAGTCGAAAAAATCATTTCGTATTTTTAAACAAACTTTAAGTTATTTTTTTATATTTAAACTAAGAAATAAACAAGTAAGGAAGGGCTAAGTTCGGGTGTCACCGAAAATTTTATACTCTCGCATGATAAAGTGATAATCGAGATTTCATTATCCGTCCTTTAAATACTTTTCAAATACCGTATTTGTGTAAAGTTTTATTCCGCTATCATCATTGCTTCCTAATGTATATATTATACAGAGAAGGCATCAGATGGAATTCAAAATAGCGTTATATTGGAAGAAGGCGTGGTTGTGAACCGATTTCACCCATATTTCGTACATATCATCAGGGTGTTAAGAAAATATTATATACTGAATTTCATTGAAATCGGTCTAGTAGCTCCTGAGATATGGTTTTTGGTCCATAAGTGGGCGACGCCATGCCCACTTTCAATTTTTTAAAAAAGCCTGGGTGCAGCTTCCTTCTGCCATTGTGCTAAATTTCACTTTAATACCTCTATTTATGGCTTAGTTATGACACTTTATAGGTTTTCGGTTCTCGCCATTTTGTGGGCGTGGCAGTGGGCTGATTTTACCCATCTTCGAACTTAACTTTATTATGAAGCCAAGAAATACGTGTACCAAGTTTCATCATGATATCTCAATTTTTACTCAAGTTACAGCTTGCACGGACGGACGGACAGACAGACATCCGGATTTCAACTCTACTCGTCACCCTGATCACTTTGGTTTATATAACCCTAGACTGACTCTTTTAGTTTTAGGACTTACAAACAACCGTTATGTGAACAAAACTATAATACTCTCCTTAGCAACTTTGTTGCGAGAGTATAAAAACGCCGTACTGAGCTTTCGTTAAAATGACAACGAAATAATAAAAGCTTTTTGTGACCAAGAAAGATGCACTTACATAGGCACGATTTCGTTTTATTTAAAAGAAAACAGAAATTACAAGAGCTAACCACACAAGCGAATGCTTTCCTTGCAAGCCATATGCCCGCTATAAGGGAATTAGGACAATACCCAATACCATTCACAATGAATTTGTAAAAACACACTCGCTGCGGCTTTTTTAGTTTCACTGGGTGTATATAACAAAAGAATGTATGATATTTACTAAATAACAACATGTACATTAGAGTGATTCAAAAAAAAAAAATATTTTTTTTTTCGTTTGGTACTCGGAAAAATAGGTTCCTAGACACCTCTAAGAAAGCCTCTCCAAATATGAGTTTTTAATTGTAACGGGAAGGTCCTCCTACATACTGTTTTTTATGTTTTCTTATTATCAGATAGAAAAGTTTATATCTCGCTTCCAATTACTTGAAAAAATATCTTGTTCCTAAGATTTTGCAGGAAATTGAATGCTCTACAAAAAAGGTCTATTAAGATTTTTTCGTAAACCCAAACGTTTAAAAGATATTAACAGTTAAAGTTTGATTATTTTTGGGAAAATTTTTTTGTATAACTCAATGAAAAAAAATTATTATGAAAAGATTTTTGGAGAGTATTTCTTAGAGTTGTCTAGGAACCTATTTTTCAGAGTACCAAACGAAAAAAAAATAATTTTTTTTTTGATCCACCCTAATATGCATTGATGTTTGACGATGAATATCTCGTAAACGCTTAACTTAATCGAAAAACCATATAAGACCATTTTTATAGAGCAGTAAATTTCCTACAAAACTGTGAGTTTCATCATTCATAATATTTTTTTTTCATTGAGTTATAAAATTCATAAGAAATAAAAAATTTTCCCAAAAATAATCAAACTTTAACTGTTAATATCTTTTAAACGTTTGGGTTTACGAAAAAATCATGTGAGACCTTTTTTGTAGAGCATTCAATTTCCTACAAAATCTAAGGAACAAGATATATGATAATAAGAAAAAATAGAAAACTGTATGTAGGAGGACCTTCCCGTTACAATTAAAAACTCATATTTGGAGAGGCTTTCTTAGAGGTGTCTAGGAACCTATTTTTCCGAGTACCAAACGAAAAAAATTTTTTTTGTTTTTTTGAATTACTCTAATGTACATACATACATATATACAAGAGTATAAAAAATGAGAGTAATGTGCAGGGAGGCTGCCGAAGCGCAGAACAGTCTATGTTAGATTTTTGAGCTTCAGAACTCATTAAAAGTGAAAAGGAGAATAGGTACCGAGGCCTAAATATTCTGTACCTAGGGGCTTGAACAGGTTTTATTACATTCCAACAATTTTTATACTCTCGCAACAATGTTGCTAACGAGAGTATTATAGTTTTGTTCACATAACGGTTGTTTGTAAGTCCTAAAACTAAAAGAGTCAGATATAGGGTTATATATACCAAAGTGATCAGGGCGACGAGTAGAGTCGAAATCCGGATGTCTGTCTGTCCGTCCGTCCGTCTGTCCGTCCGTCCGTGCAAGCTGTAACTTGAGTAAAAATTGAGATATCATGATGAAACTTGGTACACGTATTCCTTGGCTCCATAAGAAGGTTAAGTTCGAAGATGGGCAAAATCGGCCCACTGCCACGCCCACAAAATGGCGGAAACCGAAAACCTATAAAGTGTCATAACTAAGCCATAAATAAAGATATTAAAGTGAAATTTGGCACAAAGGATCGCATTAGGGAGGGGCATATTTGGACGCAATTGTTTTGGAAAAGTGGGCGTGGCCCCGCCCCCTACTAAGTTTTTTGTACATATCTCGGAAACTACTATAGCTATGTGAACCAAACTCTACAGAGCCGTTTTCTTCAGGTATTTCCATATACAGTTCAAAAATGGAAGAAATCGGATAATAACCACGCCCACTTCCCATACAAAGGTTATGTTGAAAATCACTAAAAGTGCGTTAACCGACTAAAAAAAAAACGTCAGAAACACTAAATTTTACGGAAGAAGTGGCAGAAGGAAGCTGCACCCAGGCTTTTTTTTAAAAATTGAAAATGGGCGTGGCGCCGCCCACTTATGGACCAAAAACCATATCTCAGGAACTACTAGACCGATTTCAATGAAATTCGGTATATAAGATTTTCTTAACACCCTGATGACATGTACGAAATATGGGTGAAATCGGTTCACAACCACGCCTTCTTCCAATATAAAGCTATTTTGAATTCCATCTGATGCCTTCTCTGTATAATAATAGTATATAATACGAGCATAAACATTAGGAACCAATGATGATAGCGGAATAAAACTTTACAAAAATACGGTATTTGAAAAATATGTAAATGACGGATAATGAAATCTCGATTATCACTTTACCATGCGAGAGTATAAAATGTTCGGTGACACCCGAACTTAGCCCTTCCTTACTTGTTGGTCATAAGGTGGCACACGCTAAAGACATTAGTCGTGCAAAGTTTTATCCAGTTATATAATATCAATTCCTTCTTGATTTGTGTACCGGAATCTTAACTAATCAAGTGGAATTCAAAATTGTGCTATGTGGGAAATAGGCGTGGTTGTAGTCCGCTTTCACCTATTTTCACTGTGATATTTGAATGTAAGGAGAATGCCACCCACAAAATTTTATCGAAATCGTTAGTCGAGTCCTGAGATATGGGTTTTCACCAAAAATTGGGCGGTGCCACGCCCATCGTACAATTTTCACACTGACTCCCATTAAGATCTCTAATGGTGGTAAAATTAAATGTCTCTCGCGTATTTAGTTATTGATTTATCGCGCTTTTAGTAGTTTTTAACAGCATCGTTATATGGGGAGTGAGCGGGGTTATCCACCGATTTCATTCAATTTCACACTGCCGGCAGAAGTTCTTATAAGATGTGTGCTCAACAAATTTGGTTGATGTAGCTTAAGTGGTTTAGGAGATGTGTACTTTAGATTGTTAGAGATCGGTCAAGTCAACTTTTTTCATAATGTATTATTTCCTATTTAATGAAAAACCATACACAAAAGGAAGAACATGAAAACTTTTACAACATTGTGGAGACATATCCAAAGTCATTTTGGAAACTGTCATTGAAATGTAAATACACGGATTATATATTAATAAAAAGACATATGGTAAGTAAACCTCATGTGAAACTCGAACAATATGCGTGACATTTTTATTAAATTAGGCAATTATGCTTGACATAGCTTATTACTATAAATTAATAAATACAAAGCAAAGTTGGATAGTCGACCTAGTTGCATATATGTATTTTATTTCTCAAAATTATAATAATGTGCACATTTTACTCTTCGATTATCACAATATAGTATATTATATGTATTATGTGGTGGTATTTTTATCAAAATAAAGTAGTAGTAATACAATTTTTTGTTAAGTATATACGCATACATACATATTCGTTTATGTAGGTATATGTACAAATACAACGGCATATACTCGTATGCACATACATAAATAGTGAAACATATGTATATGCGGATATGTATATGCGAACATTATTGATGATACTTTGAGTATCGTTCAATACTTTTTACTACAAAATAAATGACATTTATAATTTGGTAAGAGAAATGAATATTGCAGACATTAATATTAATTTTTAACTGAAATAAAGTATGTTTAATTACCTTCCTATATAATGTATTTTGTGATGTTTCATAGAAACTAAATATTTTAAAGTTTCTTCTTACTATATACCGATTGAACTCTATTATTACCAGACGCTGCATTTGTGGATTGGGTTCATAGGGGTGCCTTCTGGGCATTTAAATTCCCTAGCAAAATCTTTGGAATTCGAAAGTGTCCCAATGACGCGAAATCGGCCAGGGCTATGTATTGCGGTGTTTAGTTTATTGCGAACAGCTTCTGGTCGCATGGCCCCACACCATACTTGGCCAAAATTGAGAAAAAATAGCTGTTCGCCAGTCATATCGATACCGGGAAGTCTCTCATCAGCAGCAGCTTGAGGATTATTTCTCAACCAGTTTTTGTATGCATGGAAAGCTTGGCGTAGACCCCCATTGTCAGCGATATTTTCACCTACGTAAATATAAAACAAAAATCATATAAGAAATAAATAAAAAAGATTTTATTAAAAATTTCACTGGAAAGTTCTTCATTTATTTATTCATATTCAATGAATTCAATACTTCTGCAGTATATACGTAAATTTATAAATTATGTCTGGGGTGAACTCCTAGCTACTGAACTGATTTTAATCAACAACAAAAAAAAAAAAATAATTATTATAAAAGTAATTTCGAGTAAAATGCCAAGTAAAAAATTCGAAATTAAACCTTAAATACAAATACCTTGAATTTATATACCGGAAAATGTGCTAAATGTTTTTTTTTAATTCTGATAATAGTATGTTTGTATCTTCAAAATGAGTCGAATCGAATTAAATTCCTAAGATCCCGTACACCTCATTGAACGATTTTCGAACTATCGACTGACCTTGTACCCCATATATCGGCCAATGTATGAATTATCTTAATTAAATTGAGTGAGGGTATTTTTCTCCTAACTGTGCATCCCTGTATCCATAATAGATAAAATTGGGTGAAAACTTGCTTTTCCCATATTACTAATAACATGATTTTCACACATCTGGTTGAATTTATTTTTTATACTCTTGGTGATGGTATGGTATGTGAGGTTCCTTAAGAAATTCAATACTACACCTGTATCCCATATACCTAAATTTTAAAAGATTTTCAAACTTCCGGGCGGCTTTATGCTGCAATATCCGAGTGATCTCAATGAAAAATAGGGCGAAAACTTGATCTACCCCCATATAACGAATATCAGGATTTTCGAATTGTATGTAAGGTACCTTAATAAAAGCCAGGGAATATTTTTAATAGTTAATAGATAAAGTCGGGTCGATACTACCACAACTTCCACATACTACATATAATTTTTCCTGTCTAACTAGCTTAACTTATGCCGCATATGTCGGTCAATGTATGAGTTATAATATAACTTGTATACTGTATATTATACAGTATGTGTATATATAGAATTGCGTGGATTTCGATCTCTAGTTGGCATTTTACACTTTAAGGTATTTCCCTGGCTTTGATTCCTGCAAGTTGCAAGAGTATAAAATGATTCACCCGAACTTAGCTCATGCTTACTTCTTTAATATAAAGATTTACTAACAGCTGAAGGTATTTCCCCGTCTTTGATCCTTGCAAGTTGCAAAACTATGAAATGTTCGGTTACACCCTTCTTATTTGTTTAAGTTATATTGAATACATATTAATATTCATACATATGTATTAAGGCAATAAATAATTAAGAAAAAAAAAGATTTTTGTTACTGTTAATGAAATATTGGAAATGATGTATTGGTAACTTACCTTGCGTGCTTTCGCCGTTTAGAGATATGCCCACTTCCCCGACGGTATAGTTACTGTACTGCGAAATTATACAACGTGCTCGTTCATCAAATCCTTTTATTGCCGCATCTGTCCACCATTTGTGTATGCTGCCGTTTCGATCAAATAGCCGGCCTTTATCATCAAAGCCATGGGTCAGCTCATGACCAATCACTACACCTATTCCACCAAAATTTAATGATCTCGGAAAATGACGATGATAGAATGGGGGTTGAAGTATCCCGGCTGGAAACATAATTTGGTTCTTGTTTCGGCTATAGTATGCATTCACAATAGCTGGTGCTGTCTGCCAAGCTGTTTTATTCACCGACTCCTGAATCTTGTTTTGTTCTGTTTTGGCCGTGTGCAAAAGTACATGCAAAGTGTTTTCAAAATATTTATCAGGATGTATTCGTATACCTGTATACTTTTCGTTAAGCTCAGCAGGGTTTAGTATAAAGTCAGGATAACCAATTTTCAAGGACATTGCATTGACTTTTAGTTCGGCCAAATGCTTGGTATTAGAGTCCAACCAGTCCGTGTTTTTTAATATTTCACGAAAAGCTTGTTGTAGTTCGTGTGTCATTTTGAGTGTATCACGTTTACTATTTTCATCGAAATATCTGCGTACAAACATTGAACCGAGAGCCATGCCCATGTTAGTGTTTACTTGCGCTATGCAAACCTTCCACCGTTGGGGGCTCTCTTCTCGGCCAAATAAGGAATGATAAAATTTTTGTTTAGTGTCTTCGAAACGATCATCAACGTTGTTAATGCGATGACGTACAAATCGCCAAAGTAAATAATTAGATACTGTGGTGGGTTCAGTTGTACGTATGAGGCGAACAAGATCATTCATATAATCTAAAGCATAAATCACCACCTGCTCAGTGTCGCGAACATTGCGATTTTGCAAGATGCTAAGGTAGCGGAGCCAATTAACCTCTGGAACTGCTTCATGCAAATGCTTAAGGGTCATACGGTTGTAAAGCTTAGTTACATTCAGGCGTTGCTCAGCGGGAGCTGTTATGGCTGCGAGTTGTGTTTCGAACACCACAACATCTGCTGCTGTTTTGATTGCACGATCTCGGGAAGCACCCAACTTTTGCATTATCTCAGACATAAACAATTGATATGCTCTCAAATAACGTGAATTCATATCTTGTAAGTAATATTCGCGCGTAGGTAATCCAAGGCTTGTCTGATCAAACTGAATGACATTTTCGTCAGAGTTTTTAATATCTGGACCTACCCATTCAACGATTAGAATGTCATTATTATAGCGCCGTAGTTGCGCGGTCAAATTTAACCAATCGAAAGTTTGCGAATTCCAGTTCGGATTTAGTACAGGCCATCCACCCAAGCTATCGATCAAATTCAAGAGTGGTTTAATGCCACGTTTTTGAAGAAGATTGGTGTTTATGCAGGATTGATATAAATATTTTGCTTTTAGCTGTGCATCATTTGAGTCTACATACTCTGTGAAGCTGCTCTCTTCAGATGAAAGATTACTGAGACTGAAAAGTGTAATCAAACGATTTCGCTTATTTATCGTGGCTTGTTGACGTTTATAACGACGAAGCACTAAGCTTAAGGCATCTCTGTGCTCTATGATGTGTCGTCGGATGCGTGCAGATTTCTCCTTCAGTTGTTTCTCGAGTTGATCAAAGGGTTTCGATGCATCTAATTCTTTTTTCACTGCACTTATAGCGGCAGGTGCTGATGGACCAGATTTTATAATATCTGCATGTGTTTCGATATCATGTTCGTAATTATTATGAGGCATATTTACAATTTTGCTTTGAGCTGTCACCACTTCTGTGATTTCTTTCGATTCTAAAAGTTCCCTCAACACCACATCTAAATTTTCACGCAACATTTCAAATGTGTCAAAGCCAGCTTTATCCTTAGGTATAGGATGCAAACGCTCCCAATTTCCGCAGGCATATTTATAAAAATCAGTACAAGGATCAATATGATGGTCCATATATTTTTTCATTGTCTTAGCCTGTGCTATTCGTATTGTCTCCTTCGTGCCCTCTTCGTTCCAGAATGTTTGCAACGCCGAAGTGGATCCAAAAAGTTGTGCATCTTCTTCGCTAAGGGGATTATGTTCTTTGACTGTGTCAAAATTATTCAAATTTATCTTGCCACTTTGGGAAACGGCGTCATCAAAAATAGTTTTGGATTTGTCGTAACTCATTTTATCAACAGAGGTTCGCCGCGAACGACGTCGCAGTAGTTGCTCAAGCATTTCGTTTATTAAACTAGAATCAGCTTTGACTGAACTTAATCTATCCAAACATTCCCTTGGTATTGCCGTAGTATCTCGTGGAAGGAAAGAGGTTCGCGCATCTTTCATGATATCTCTATCTTCCATTTCTATAGTTTCACTAAGGCCAAATTTAAATGATATACATCGTTTAATACGTTCATGTTCGATTAGTTCTTTCTTTTCCATATCCACTGGTAGAATGAACTCTTCACTGATGATATCTTCTATTACATCCCTTTTATTAGGAAGCAAATTATTTGTGAAATCATCGATAAAAGAATATTGCTGCGGCTGACGTTGTTCCTGCTGCGTTCGAAACGCTGTTAATATATTGTCAATCCGCATAAGCAGAATAAGCGCGATTGTTATTGGTAGCAATACCACTGGAAATATAATCAAAATTTTATTACATGTCACACCAGGACACCATTGCAGTCGACCAGTTCGTGCATTGATGCCTAGACGCATATTACGTTTGCGAATGCGACATAGATTGTGCTGCTGTTGGTTAGAGCTGTGTACTCGAGGCAACGGATATGATTTAGAAAATGGGACTTTTGACAAGTCCAAGTATGCATTTTCACCCATTCCCAACTGTTTATCAAGTTTGTAAACGACAGTTCGATGTAATTAATACTTTAATTGGTAAGCGGTATACCTCACCATGCATATATTTTAATATATAGATATATATTCACAATTTATATTCGACCATTAAATGCATTGGTAAAGTAAAAAATTATGTACATATATACATGTATACGGGGACATTCTGTACTCAAATCTGCATAAAAATGTAGATATTAAATCGGTTCAGTAAACTCAATTCCATCCACTACTGCAAAAAGAAATACGGAGGATGGTACTTAAAAGCTACTATTTTCTGCTAACACACTTGTTTTCACCGTTCGAATGGCTGTATTTGTCGCGCGCGCATTTTATACTGACTGAGCTACTCTTTAATGCGCCATTTCAAGTCGATTTATTCCAATTTTCTAACATCGAGTGACAGTCTTCGCATAGGGGCATTTATTTTAATGTCGGAGGGAGAATCGTAAGTTAGCAGAGGTCAAATTGAAACTACATCTGATTACATTTTTTTATATACCTATGCACATAAACGCACATACATGTGAACATACCTTCTTGTAACAATAACTTATGCATGTGTAGAGTATGTCTATTTTTATTTTTATGTTTACATATGTGCTACATACTATACATGTGTATACATACCTATTTTATAAGTGAATAGAAAGCGATATATATTAAATTTGTTAACTTAAATACATATGTAAGTAACGTAATTTAATGAAAAAAAACATTTATAAGTTCTTTCGATCTAATACAATTTTTAACATAATTTGCAATAGTTGAAAGCAAACAATAATAATATAAAAAATTACACAGTAGTTTGTGATGGCTTACTAATTATACTCACACAATAGTTAATAAGATGATAACGAAATTGTTGAGTCAATTTAATACTATATACTACTACGCTAATGAATGTTTACTTTTGCAATAAAGTTGAATTCTAACATGCCAGTAAGTCGGCATGGGACTTAATATAGGTTACTGGTCGCAATATAAATTGCAAATGCATAAAATAATATTAAAGCTCTATGCCAAGCATAAAATATTATATGTACATATGTATATTATATCTGCTGAAAACCGTTTCTTGGATTAAATTTACATAATTTTATCAAAACAAAAACTGAAGAAGAAGTTTTGAGATTTGTAGTTCAAATATATATACATATGTAACTGTATATGTTGCATAACCATGTAAAAATGTTTTTTCAACCTACCTTCAAATCCCTTGTATATATACTATATGTATACTAGTATATATGTATGTATAATTGAATATGTGTCAACAGACCGTGTCTACATAAGAAAACACAAACAATTTTCAAAAATTCTATAAAATGATCAAATTAATCCATGTACCTATTCACGGTGTTAGGAAAATTAGTTAATTTTTTGGATCTTACGTGGCGTTGTTGTATACATAAACCTTTACACGATTGCTTAGCTTTATATTACATAGAGTTCAGTAATTTTTAATTTTGACGAAGAAATTCCATTTTAGAACTTACTTCTGAAATTTAATGCCTTAATATACAATATGTAGTAACGGCAGCTAGGAAGAGGGGATGCAGGAGAATTATGTGGTTAAAACGTTAACATCATTTCCAATTTTGTATTTTTTTAGTTATAGGCAATAAATGTTTCCGCACAAAAAAATGTTAACAACCAAGATCATATTGAAATGAGTTTGTCTCTTCTGGACACCTCTAGATATTCTTTATAGACAAAATCTGAATATATAAAATTACGTGTCACGTTCTTTATCCGCGATGAACTCTTAAACTACTGAACCGATTTGAGCAAAATTTAGCACACGGTGTCCAGTGCGAACCAACTTGGAAGATAGGATAGTAAAAACAATTCATAAATAAAAAATACAGTAAAAGCTCTATTAAATGGACGCTCTATTAAGCGGACATCACCATTAACCAGGCACATTGGCCGGTCCTACAATTTGTTGATATTTCTATATATATATACATATATATTCCAAGATGTCTATTTTGTTATCCCCTTATAGTACATGGGCGTAAGCTGCGATCAGGTATAAACACTCACATGGAGACTGCAGAGTATCAGTATAAAATATGCATATTTTAATATATGTATGCATATGTAATACTGTAGAACCAAACACTGCAAACTTTGTTGATTAATTATTATGGTAGAAAACAATGTTTAAATGGGCCCACAGCTTCAGTTTACAAATTTGTGCGTATATATTTAACATATATTTGACACTTTTTAAACTTTATGTATGCCTTTATAAATAATAGAAAAAGTGAGAAAAGGTGGATATGACATTATTTACACATTCTTAACATAAATTTCAGTTTCGAATTAACATTATTTCCCCATTATTTCTTTTTTAACATATAATATATACATAGATAACAAACTAACAGCTAAGTATTGCAATCCACGCTGTGATGAAAACATCTATTCATGGGCCATGTTGTTATCCAACGAATGCAAGCACTTAAAAATTTCAAGTCTGGATTGAACTGTGCTTATCTATTATAGTTTTTAACTTCCTCCATTAGCCTGATATATGAGCTATTTAAATATTTGAATTATCCTACCTGGTCTCGTCATATCAGCTTTGGTAAGAATAGTACATTTAAAATTGTGCTATAGGGTCATATCTTCATACATCTTCTACATATCTATATGGAATATTTTGCTCACTGTAAAATATACACTGTAATACTATTTCGTCAAATATGAGTATGGCATGTACATATAGTATGCTCTCTTTTCCATTTTATCAGATGTTTAATTAAATCCAGCATTATACTTGTACTAGATGTGTATAGTAATTTAAGAGCGAATATTGAATTAATTTGGTTACAGCTAGCAGAGAGTGAACAATTCAAATTTATTTTCGTTTTAAACTCTTGACTGCAATCGGGGATTCTATATAAAAACGCTCTCTATGTTTTTTTTTTGTTAGCGCAAAATCTCTCTTAATAAAATGATTTGACCGTGGCACAAAATTGGGAATTTTCAAAGCTATACATATGTACATATACTACATATGTACGTATATTCATACATAATTGCTTGCGCTTATGAATACAGTGAAATTCCACATTACGGACAGTTCAATCAAAGCGAAATTCCTCACAACCCCACCTCAGCACCCACCGTTGTAGTTTTTTTATCCGGATATGAGGGTTGTCCACATATGGAAGCGTAGCAGAAACGTGTTTTTATAATATTTTCTTAGCGTCAGAAGTTGCAAATCAGAACTATATTACTATATTCTGTCCGTAATCGAGGACTCCACTGTGATTTCTTGAGATAAAGTCCCGTTAAAAAGTTTGAATTCGAATGTATCGCCCGTCAGAAAATAATCAATTTACGCGTCTAAATTACAAATGAAGAGTAAGCACTCGTCTGATTGGCATGGTTATTAATCCAATCAGCTAATATATTATCTTTAACGAAAGCGACAGTAATCGTCTTATGTCTTCCAGTTTTATAGCAATAAAATTGCCTTTGTATAGTATGTGTAAATGTACATAAATACATACTTGTATTTTCAAGATATGCACATTTTATTCCTTATATGCCTGATATTCGAATTCGCCAGCAGTTTTTGGTATTGCTTTCTAGCTTTGCTGTTTTTTGCTTTGAATGGAATAAATTGTTTATAGAAAAAGTTGATTTTCATTATTTTATCTTTTTAAATTTTTTATGTGACACACCTTGAAATGGGTTCTTGATTTTTGTTATTATTATATAAGAATGATACCCAACGTTCATGGAATATAAGGTTATGATTATGATTCAATTATGTTAAGTGGTGTCGATAAATCAAAAATAACAATTTGTGAGCACTAATTGGTTCCATAATGCAAAATTAGACGTTTTCTTGTATATTGTTTTGTTTTCATAATTCAAAACAAATTTTTTCAAAGGTTTCAACCAAGGGACATGAGTTTTTTGAGTGATAACCGAATAATTGAAAATAACACAAAATCATTAAAATGTAAAAATTTATGAGAAAAACAGAAAGCAAGTGATTTTAAGAAGTAAAACCAATCATATAGAGTAAAGTCAGTCGGATGTTCGAAAATCCTGATATTAGTTATATAGGGGCTAAGTCAACCTTTCGCACAAATTTATCTATTTTAGGCACAAAGATTCACTGGTATGAGTAAAATACGCTCTTTTATTTTCATTGGGATAACTCACATATTGGCCGATATATGCGGTACAAAGATAACCGGAAGTTCGAAAATCTTTATATTAAGTATATTGAAATATTGGTCCGATTCAACCCATTTTTGACATACAGACATCTCATTATAAGAACAGGATTATCCCTTAATTTCAGTTACATATGTACATATATCACACATTGACCGAAATCAAAAGTCAACTATAGGTATCGGGGTCCAAATGTTCGGTACCTAGGGACTTTTTATTGGATTTCCACAATTTTTGGTCATAAGGTGGCGCATTCCATCATCATAAGGTACATTTCAAAAATGGATAAGCATATGAATCTGAACATTTTAAGAAAAAAATTTAAATTTTAAGTGTGCTTAAATCGGCTGTTAATAGCGACCACTTCTATTTACAATAGGGTAACGACCCAAACACCCATCTTATCTTGTACGTGTAGGGTTGTTTTGGAATTAAAAATAACTGCATAGGTCCCGCAATCACCATACATTAATCCTATTCAAAATATGTGGAACTTTTTGGAAAATCGTATTCGAAAACATCGAATTTTATCAAAATAAGGCCAAAAAGCTGGATCATGGACTTAGTGGGTCAAAATATCCGGAAATAATACTAGAAATTGAGTGGGGAGCATACATCGATGTCTAGGGACAATAATAGCAACAAAATGTAGGCCAAAAACCGCTAAAACTATTGTAATTACTTTTGATTTATATAAATAATCATTAGTGTACGTAAACTTTTTTGATATAAATTATGCCGATTTTAAACTTTAACATTAATTGTTTTTTATTTGTGTAAAAAAAAATATTTTGATATGCTCAATTTAATGTTGAATATACATCTTTTGAAATGGATAGAAAAAAACCACAAAATTTATTAATTTTATAACAAATAAACGTGTCGTAATTTAATAGAACTAGGTTTATGTAAACTTTATTGGTCCACTGTATGTTTATAACTTTTTTCAGTGCCACTAAAACTGAATAGCAAAAAACCAAAAACAATGCGCCTAAAACTATGTAGTTAAAAGCATGCATGCATGCTAAATAACAATCATGTGATATCAAATTAACTTAAGAGGCTTAATTTAATTTAGAGGATATTAAGCATATGAAGTTTTGAACAAGGTAGCAATTCCTTTCTAATTCATTGCTAAACCACATAATTTTTAAGAAAACTTTCCATTTAATTTCATTAAAATGTCACATTTTGACCAACCTAAACGGTGTAGAGTCCGGTGGAAAGACTATGGAGTATGTTGAGGACAGAGAAAAGAAAAAGGTTGATTGCATTCATTTGAACATTGATCAGGTATACTTGAGAATATATTTTCAAGCAATTTTATAAATAAGTAACTCATACACTGAACAATACATTCACAAAACTTGTTGGAAAGATTATTATAGATAGTATGTGGGAGTTGGGAGTAGTACTTACCCGATTTTATCAATTTTTCCAATACCACACACAATTAACATGCCACAGGCTAATAAACTGCTTCCTGGGCTTCGTTAAGGAAAAAAACCATCCCATTATCAATCTACAATGTATGGAATAAAGAGTAAGGGACTCATTCAACCCATTTTCAACATTTAAATATACTTATATTAGAAAAGTATTCTCTTCGAATTTCATTTACATATCTCACACATTGGCCGATATTTGCTGTAAAAAGACAACTATAGGTACTTGGGTACATTCGGTATAAGGGGATTGAAAATTTTTTTTGTATTTGGACAATTTATGGTCATAAGATGGCATACGATAAATGCAAAATTTTATCTCGTTATATTGATTTCTACAAAAGAAAGGATATAATCAGATGGAATTTAAAATTTTGTTAAATTGGAAATAGACGTGGTTGTAATCGAATTTCACACTGTAACATAGGATTATCAGCAGGTGCTGAAATAAGTGATGTCACTTAAAAGTGGGCGGTGCCCATCATCCAATTTTGAAAGCGACTCCTATAAAGCTTTTTTGTGTTATCTCGGGTGTAAAATTTACTGCCTCCGACGTATTTAGTATTCATTTATTGCACTTTTAGTAGTTTTCAACAAAACCGGTATATAGGAAGTAGGCGCAATTATAATCCGATTCACCAATTTTCACATGTCGTAAAAAGGCTTGAAAGAATTGGACATGTGGCAATTTGGGTGATATAGATATATATTGGTTTGGAATTCATATACAATAAACTTATTAGACAGCAGGGCCACGCCCACCTTCAAAATTTTTTCAAACCCTTTTTAATGTGATTACTTTTACTATTTTTGAACGTTGCTGCAACACAAAAATACATATTTCTCGCTGTAACTTTTAATGACTTGAATTCTGTTTTTTACCAAAATTTTACATTCCACCTATATAAGGCTACTGGACGATAGTTGTTTACCTATGTGCGTCGACTACCGCAATTTTGCTTTGCGGAAGGCTACAGAACTCAGTGTACTTGAAAACGCAAATATAACAACTCTGTGTTTAAATTTTGAGAAAAAAATGAATCATAAAATATTCATTGACATACAAAGTCGCTATGCGTGGTGCGTAAAAAGGCTCAATTTTTCCAGTTGATATTAACGGTAAAAGATGTGAAAAACTATAGTTTTGTCATTTGACCATTTAATGCCCTCTAGCATCGAATATTAACAAACTCGAATACCTAATTTTGAATTAAAATCCAACATTTTTGAATGGGCATCGGTAGTATGACCGCCTTAAAGAGACGATCTTTTGGAAGTCATGGAGGAAATAGTTCATAAAATAACAGCAGCCTTTATAAAGATGAGCTCAAAGAATTAGCTTAGCTGGAAAACAACAAAATATTGACAGTAGTAATTTCGAAGAAGAGCAAAAAGAACTTTCGATGGCGTTAATAGTTTTGTTCACCTGAACGTTATTTGTAACTAATCGAGATAGATGATGTCTTTAGAATAAGGCGTTTAGAGGATGGCACCTTCAAGCCCTTTTGACCTTTTACTACAAATATCGGTCAATGTGTGAGATATATAATTGAAATTCAGGAATTATTCTTTCCTTTCAACGGTATGTCTGTGCGACAAAAAAGGGTTGAATGAGGTCAATACTTGCCTTAGGTCCCATAACCCTAATATCCTGGTGAAGGATGGCACCTTCAAGCCCTTTTGACCTTTTAATATAATTACCGGTCAATGTGTGAGATATATAATTGAAATTCAGGAATTATTCTTTCCTGTCAACGGTATGTCTGTGTGTCAAAAAAGGGTTGAATGCAGTCAATACTTCCCTTAGCTCCCATAACCCTAATATCCAGGTGACTTTATACTGCATATATCGGGCAACATGATGCAGCGTGTTCTACAAATAACAGTGCATCTTTGTGTCTAAAATGGATAAAATCGGGCGAAAACTTGACCTATCCCCAAATAACTAACATATAACATCCGGGTGACTTAACTCCGTATGATTAGTGATGGTATGTGAGGAACCTTAATGAATCTCAGGGAACATTTTTTTAGTATGTTGCAAAACAGTAAGTAGTATGTGGTATTGGCAAAAATAGATAAAATCGGGTCGATACCCGAGAGATATGAAAGGTATAGTATTTTATTTATTATTTTATCTATTAACTATTGTCATGCCACATACTAAAATCATGTTCCCTGGCCTTCCTTAAGGTACCTCACATACATATGTACAATCACCAATTATATGGAGTAAAGCCAACCGGACGTTCGAAAATTCTGATATTAGTTATTTGGAGGCTAGGCCAAAGATAGACACAAAGATACAGTAAAACATGCTCTTTAATTTTTATTGAGATAACTCAAATATTGGCCGATATATGGAAATTCGAAAATCTTTATATTAGGTATTTGTGGACTCACTTCGCACTGTGATATAGGGACATGTGAAAAGAATGCCACGAACTAAATTTGGAATCGGTCGGGCGGATCCCAAGAAATGGGATTTCAACAAAAAGTGTGCGGTGCCATTCCAAATTTTCACACTGGCTCCCATAAAACCCTCATACAATCTGGGAGGTAAAATTTAATGTCCCTGGCGTATTTAGCTATTGATTTTGTACGTTTTTAGTAGTTTTGAACAGTACCGTTATATGGGGAGTGACCAGAGTTACCTTCCGATTTCATCCATTTTCACTCTGTCGATAGGAGTTCTTATAATATTTTGCGCTAAGCAAATTTTGTTGTTGTGGCTTTAATGGTTTAGGAGATTTGTACATTCAACTTACTTTTCAGTTTTTTTTTACCTATAGGTGCCCTTTGATACTGCGATACTGTGTGCCAAATTAGAGTTTCATATTTTAATTCAGTGCTTAGTTATAGCACTTTATAAGTTTTCGGTTAGTGGCGTTTTGTGGGCGTGGCAGTGGTCCGATTACGCCCATCTACGAACTCCAAATTTTTTTTTGCTAAGGAACGCGCGTACCAAGTTTCTCAAGACATCTCTATTTTTATTTAAGTTACAGCTTACATGGGCGAACGGACGGACAGTCACCCGGATTTCAACTTTTCTCGTCATCCTGATTATTTATATACTTGTATATATAACCCTATATCGATCTCGCTTAATTAAAGGTGATACATATGTACAACCTTTAGGTGAACAAAACTATTATACTCTGTGGCAATAGGTTGTAAGAGTATAAAAACAACTGATAACCTCTCTATTGTGAAGAGGGAGATCAATACCATTGAAAATGGATACGAGTATAAGTATTTACATATATACTTGCATAAAAACTAGAACGAATATTGATCAAGTTTTATTCATTAACTTGATTCTAATTTTTTAAACTAATACTAAACCACCTCAGCTGCCAATTAAGAATGATGTTAATTTAAAATTGCACCAGTATCGAATTGCTAGCACTTTGATAGCGCTCAAGATAGGTTAATATTTTATTTTTTATGTGAACAATTTAACCAAGCCAACTAAAAGCATAACTATTCAAAAGGAATGTTAACGAGATTCTAAATGGTAAGCTTATTTCTATTGGTTTGAAAGTTATTTCCGATTGAATGTACATACTTGTATTACTATAGGGATGGCCATAATCAAGTTAAGTTTTTAAGCCGTGTATATGTATACTAGTAAAAGTAACACGTTTAGCAATTAGGTTTCAAAATCATAAACATAAAAAATTAACTATTATTACATACAGCAAACGAAAAGTAGTCGGGGCTACCTCGTGAGTGCATACAAGCTCTCTCGTCCAAATCTAAAAACAACAGTGTGAAACTTACGCTATTTGCTATATGACTTTTATTGTTGCTTTATTTTCATACTCTTGCAATATGTTGTTACAGAGTGTAATAGGTTTGTTCATCTATCGGATCAACTAAAACCATAGGAGTCAGGTATAGGGTTATATATACATATGTATATAAATGATCAGGATGAAGAGACAAGGTGAAATCCGTCCGTGCAAATTGCTACTTGAGTAAAAATTGAGATACAACGCCGTTAACCGAAACCCTATAAAGTGCCATAACTAAGCACTAAGTTAAGATATAAAGCTGTAATTTAGATACTACCCAACGATTACCCTCCTCCCGCCAACCGACGTGAGGGGCGCAATCCGCAAACGAGCGGAACTAGCCGAGTCATAAAAGGCAAGAGAGTTTTAAGCGTTGCGATATTAAGCTGCTCAGCTACAGAAACAAAAATTTCAGCAGCCAAAATTAAGATTTAGATTAAAGTAAGTTTATTATTTTTAAATGTTACTTGTTAAGAGTAGATAAAATAATTATTTTAATGGTAATGAGTGAGTCTGTTAGATGAAATGTAGTGGAATGATAATTGAAATCCTGACATGTAGGCGGAATGGTTACGTTTAACTCAAAATTTGTTCTAGAAAATTTTAAAACTCTGATACAACAAAAATGTAAAAAGAATTTTTGTAGTAAGCTGATCTATGTATAAATTCTTAAGACCAACGTTTAACAAAACTAAGAGCGCCTTTAGCTTTAAAAACCGCGAAAGATGCGCGAAGATTAAAATGGAGTTTGGGGTCCATAGTTCCTCCCAGATCAACAAAACTGCATACTTGCTCCAAGCTAGAGTTTTGTATTACGTATGAAGAGGGGTCTACAGATCTACGGGAAAAGCACATCGTTTTACATTTTTTAAGGTTCGATGGAATGTTATTTCTAACACACCAAGAAACTAGATTGTTTAAGTCTGTTTGCAACTGACATCTTTTGCTATTTGAAGTATATGATTTAAAAAGTTTTACATCGTCAGCATATAATAAAACTCTTGAATACTGTTATAAAGTATTATATGATATGATATGTCATTAATAAATTACAAGAATAATAGAACTGGACCAAGGTGGCTACCTTGAGGAACGCCTGAAGGAACATTGATTATGTCAAAAAAAGTATCGTTAAATATGACTTGTTGAATTCTATTGCTAAGATAAGAACCAACCCATTTTAGAAATATTGGTTGAAAATCAAGAAGATCAAGTTTATTCAAAAGAATTGAATGGTTTACTTTATCAAAAGCTTTACTAAAATCTGAGTATATAACATCAGTATGCTTATTTTCCCAAAAACCCGTTGATACATGCGATACAAATTCAAGCAAATTAGTTACTGCAGATTTCCCTTTACGAAAACCGTGCTGAGAACAAGAAATTAGTGGAGAAACCCGGAAGGATATGTCGTCTGTTATAATTGCTTCAAAAAATTTAGGTATTGCTGACAATTTTGCGCTTTAGTTTTAAATAGATGACCTAAATCCACTCTTATGTAAAGGAATTATAAATGACCTTTTCCTTGTGCTGATGCGGTACATTTTTTGGAGATTTTGGAGAGTAATTGGACCTAAAGAATTCAGCAAACATATTAGAAATTGTATGATTGTCAAATTAGAAATCTTGCGCAAAAATTTGGAGAAGTGGCCTGAGTCCGATCTCTAATAAGTTTAATGTACATATCTCTAAAACTACTGAAGCTATAAAAACCAAATTCACTGAGCGCGAATATTATAAGAACTTCTACCCACAGTATGAAAATGGATGAAATCGGGATATAACCTCGCTCACTTCCCATATAACGGCAGGATTCAAAACTACTGCAATCGCAATAAATCAATATCTAATTACGCTAGAGACATTAAGTTTTATTTCCGAGACAATTCACAATGTGAAAATAATCAAATTCCATTTGATTCATTCAATTTCCGGTACACACAAAGCAGAAAGCAATTGATATAACGGGGTAAAACTTTGCACCAATAATTCCTTTAAAGTATGCCACCTTATGACCAAAAATTGTCCAAATCCAAAAAAAAAAACTGTTCAAGTTCCTTCCAGGTGACTTTATGCAGGATACATCAGTATTTGAGTTATCTCAATGGAAATTATTATTATTATTATTATTAAAAGGATAATACAATTAAACCTTAACAATACAAAAAGCATTAGCGACTAAGACCATCAGCTTCATAACTTATTAAATAAATCTACTTAACTAATTGTCCTACATTATCACACTTCAAAATAGATGTTTAATTTACATATAAATTTAATAAAGTCTTTAATGTTAGAATGTGTTACATTTATTAACAATTCAGTTACGGTTATTAAGTTCTTGAACTGAGAGATTCTCCAAGTTGCAGTATGGGCAGACTGGCCGTGGGTCTTTTCCAATAAATGTTTGTGAGTTAGTTTGGTGTGACCATGTCGAAAGCATGCACTGTCTTCTGGAAATTGTAGTAGGAAAAATTGGAGGACGCCAATAGGGATTCATGTTTTTGTAGTAGTGCGAATAACTGGTCCACTATTCTTTTTCGGCTTCACGATAACAGTTTTTAGCTACATTGCTGATGTTATTTTTGCTAATGATATTAATGAATTTTAAGGGATATGTAGACGCTAATTTAGCTTCGGAGTCTGCTAGAGTGTACCCTTGTATGCCGATATGATTAGGTATCCATGACAGTTTAATTTTTCCTACGTTGGCAGAAATTATATCTCTGATTTGGCAAATGGTTTGATAATGAGTCACTGAAGATTATATGCTTGTCTCTCTTTTCTCTTTTGTGCTATCTGGCAAGCGTGCAGGATGGCTGTTGCTTCTGCCGTAAAAACTGAGGTGAAAGATGGTAGTATAGCAGACATTATTCTTACAAAGAACAGGTACAGTCTCCCGATCTCAACCCCATTGAGATTATGTGGATGATGTTTAAACGCACAATAGACAGTGAAATATTCCGGAATGGTGATGAACTTTTCGCCAGATTGGAAAGGGAATGGAAAGCGATTTCATTGAAAGTCTAATAGCTTCAAAGCCTAGAAGATGTGCTGAAGTTATTAAAAATAATGGCTATGCAACTAAATATTGAACAAATTTTAGAATACATAAAAGTTACAAATGTTTTGAACACTCGAATTTTGACTTTGGTTTACTTAAAGCCTTTTTACTACTATAAGCAAATGAATTAATGTTTAAGTTTTTATGATTGTTTGTATAAACAAGATCTCCAATAAAAAAAAAAAATATGTTAAGTAATACTTTATCAAAAGTTAAAGAAAAGTTTTTAAATAAAATAGTCAATATGGTTGCAAATGTTTTGATCACCACTGTATGTCAATAATTTTAGGCAACCTCGACAATGAAGCCGCCAAAATGTAATTCAGCAGGCATAATGCTCTCTAATCGGTACTTGTCTAGCTCTTGTATCTATATATTTTACTGCAGAAGCCAACAGCACTGAAATGGGAACAAGTTAAATGCGTGCGATAAATATAGCAAATTATTTATGATACTGTAGCGTATTGCACTTGATCTTTGAAAATGTTTAACTCGTAATAAAATGTGCATACAATATTTAATTACTTAAGTAACAAGTTTGTTATAAATATCATATGTGCGTATGTACATTTGCTTTAGTCACTTTTGCCAGTGATGTACGAAAATGTATACATACTTATGTCAACATGTGATTATAAAGGGTTTCTCGACCAGAACCATTTTTAAAATTTAATTATTTGGCCATATATGTATTATATAATACTGACGGTTTCTCCTTTCTGAACGATTTTTCAAAATAAAAGGAGAAAGTGAATGATGCTCATATTTTTACTTTTTTAGAAATTTTTCATACTATATTTAATAAATTTTTCGAAATTCGCATTCAAAGATTTTGACTTTGGAGGCTAACTTCGAAAAGTGGAGAAAATAATTTTTTTACTTATGACTCAATTCATCGAAAAAATGTGTTGATTTGAAAAAACGAAAATAGTTAATTTATCGTTCATAGAAAAAAATTTGATGTTGAAACCCCCTTTACGTATGTATGTATGTCACAATGGAATTGATTTATTTATAATTGTAGAAGTTCTTCTTACAATAAACTAGTTGTTCGGAGGATGAAATTTGATACTCTTCTTGCTCTGTTTATTATGCTGTCGCTGCATAAACGAAAAGCCGAAACAGGCAGCGTAAGTGACAGAAACTGAATTATGTACATATGTATGTATATGCGAGTTTTTTTTAAGTAATAAGCTGTGTTTTACTAGCGGTTATTTTGACGGTAGTCTTTAAAAATTCACTTATGAGTTTACTTTTGACGTTTTTAAGCGATATTTCTACATTAAATAAATAAATAAAATGGAAAATGCCTTCCGCATCATCGGTGCTATCGTCACAGCAGCGGTATGTGCCACTTGCAGGTCACTATTTCTGGATAATCCCCCAGTTTGCTTCGCTTTCCAACATGACGCTGATTAAATTGTCAGCGTTTATTGGGCCGACCAGGTCTTCTACGGCGGTGCGTTTTCATGTGTGTTCAGCGTCGTCTTCTGTCGCGTCATTGTATAGGCATGACGGCTCTTCGACTTTTCCTATTCTGTAGAGGTACTTTTTGAAGTATCCGTGGCCGGATAACAGCTGGGTTGTGTAAAAGTCTAGTTCTCCGAATTTACGACTTGTCCATAAATCTAGATCCTTTATCAGCCTGGCCGTCCATCTGCCGCGACTTTCATTCTCCCATCTTTGTTGCCATGATGTTATCGTATCTTTCCTTATTTGTTGTATTGCGCTTTTGTTATTGCCGGGTGATTTCCTTTTCATTGCCGCTTATAACTAATATTGCGTCGCCTGATACTGTTCTGTAGGCTGATGCAACTCTGAGGGCTGCGGTGCGGTACACTCTGGCCACTGCCTTACGCCGGTTTTCCTTTTTAAGCGCGTCTGCCCAGATTTCGGCTTCGTATAATGGGACGCTGATTGTCCTCGACATTAGGAGCTTTCTCTTTTCTTGGCTGGGGCCTACTATGTTAGTCATTAATCGGCTCAGTTGAGAAGTGATCTTTGCTGCCTTACCTGCGGCGTGCTGGTTTTGTACCCGGAAGGTTAGTCTGGGGTCCAGTCTTACGCCTAGGTAGTTTACTGCTTTTTGTGTCCTAAGAATATCGGTAGTCGTGTGCATGCTTATCTCGAGAGGTATGTGTTTTTTTGTTAGCAGTAGTAGCTCTGTTTTCTCCGTAGCGAGCTGGAGGTTGTGTGTGTCGAGACGTGCTTGCGCCTGTATCATGACCTAGATCAGCTTTCTTCACGCTTCTTCTGTATCCCTTGCTGTGATTACTGCTGCAATGTCGTCCGCATAGCCAATTAGATACGATTCATCTGGCATTTCTAGTTTTAATATTTCGTCATAACTAATGTTCCACAGGTCTGGGCCTAGAATGGATCCTTCTGCTGCCCCTGACGTGACTGCTATCTCTCGTGGTCCCTCTTTAGTTTCGTACAGCAGTTTCCTGCTACTGAGGTAGCTCCGCACCACAGCCCTAAGGTAGTCGGGTATCGAAGCTTTTCTCGAGGGCGTCGATCATATGTTCCCATCTAGCGCTGTTGAAGGCGTTTCGGACATCTAGAGTCGCCAGCAACACTATTCTTTTGTATTTATGCCATCTGCGCTGTGCGGCTTCTACGCTTTCTATGACGCGTTTTATAGCTCCTATGGTTGATCTGCCGGGCCTAAAGCCGTGTTGTCTAGGGGACAGTTCTCCAGCTTCGTTAATAGCCGCTTCGAGTCTGAAATAAAAATGTAATAAAAATTTAATAGAGACATCGAGTATTAAACATATTATATTGTAATACTCTTGAATACTTAATTGACTGCGGCTTATATGTTTCTAGTTTATTTGCCAGACTGAAGAAGATCAAATCATTTTGAATTTTGAGGGCACTGAAGTATGTTTAAAATGAGAAGGTAGTAGTATTTACAGAATAATCGATTGTTGGATCATTATCATAATTCATTGGCATTTACGTTAAGTTACTTTATAGTTTCACCTACCTACGAACCTACAAACATACATACATACTACATATTTATTACAAATCATATTATACATATGTATAAATCTGAGTTATTATTATTATTATTATTATTATTATTATTATTATTATTATTATTATTATTATCAAAAACATTCTTCCCTCAACTAAAATAACTTACAAATTGGAGTAGAAAAATAATGTAGAATATGCAGGCTGTATGTAGAACGCTTTCATTCCTTTTCGGTATTAAACTATAGTATAAAAGATTATACGTACCCTTAATATTGCTAAAGTTAAATTATTATTTTACATATTGTAGTATATGCAGGCTGCGAAAAGTATTGGCACAATTTGATCCATTTTTGCATCATTATATTTTACTATCAGGAAAAGATGTCTCTGAACTTCTTTGAGATATCTCAAAATATTATCAATAAAATGCATTCATAGACAATGACATCTTTATATTCGGTAACTGGGGACGTAAAAAGTTATGGCTTTATGTCACCATTAATAAATAATCATGCAAGCACTTCCGCAAAATTTTATTCCGATACCTTGGCTGGTTCTGGTTAACATGTAGTAAAGTGAAAGAATCAAATGGAATTTAATATTATGTTATATGGAAAATCGCACCATAGATAGCGCCTATTTGGTTAAAAGTGGTCAAACAGTTGCTTGGATTTCATTTCAAAGTAGGCGGGCCCACATCTAATGTTCATTTTTTATTTCGATTAGTCTTAAAAATCTTAAATCTTCTCCTTTACTGTAAACTACAATACTACAATACTATACTTTTAACTCGCTTTTAGTAGATTACCCATTCTCACAATGTATGTACATACATATGTACCTATCCCGATTAGTTTTGGGTGTTATAAACAACCATATTTATACCACGTACATCATTATATGGTAGTATAAAAATTATACATAACATTTAAGTTATAAATTGGAATGATATTAATTTGTAAATATTAAGTTTTATTTAATTAAAAGAGAACCTAGCAGAAAGATTACTGTTAATAAAGAAAAGTAGAATAAAAACTCATGAAGAGGCTTTGTTTAGCAGAAAAGGTGGAACCTTAAGTCAAGAGTTTGGAAGTAATTAAAACAAGTAAGAAAGGGCTAAACTGGTGCAACCGAACATTTTATACTCTTGCAACTTGCAGGAATCAAAGGCAGGGAAACATCTTATGGTGTAGAACGTCAACCAGAGGATCGAAATCCAAACAATTTTATATACATATAACTCATACACTGAGTGTATGAAACGAAAATCGCTTTGGGGTAATACCGATCAGATTTTATCTATTAACTATAATCATATCACACACTATAAGAATGTTTGCTAGGCTTCATTAAGGTATCTCACATACAATCACCTACAAAGTCAGCCAGATGTTCGAAAATAGGAAACTACTTGTATATCAAGTTTTCGCCCAATTTTATCTATTTTAGGCAGTGAGATACGCTCATTAATTTTCATTGAGATACATATCGCACTTGTTACTTTAAAGTGTAACAACTCAAAATTTGAACATTTTCAGTAGAGACGAAAAACTGTTGAGTCGAAAGAAGTCATTCTGAAAACAAAGAGAGAGTCATAACGGTTTTTTTTAACGATAGACTAGACAAATCACTGAACGATTTTTACAGTGGGTAGAGATGACCACTGCACATTATTTTCTTGCAAAAAACTAAAATTTGGAAATTTTGAGTTGTTACATTTTAACGTAACAAGTGCGATATCTCAAATATTGCAGGATTTGGAGGATGGAGTCATGTGTAGAAGTTCACGCAAGTAAGGAAAGTTCTTGTGAAATTTAAAGATATTTGATGAAACGTTTTGTAATTTGAAGCATCATAGTTTTATTTTCAATGGAAAATGATTAAAAACATTTAATGATTGAGAGCTAACAAGCTTAAATCCTATTATTGGGTATTTAAAGGACAAAAGTCAGTTGTTATAATATTCTTTAAAAAGACTTAAATAGTTTCTCCATATAATAAATAACCAATATTTAGTAATTTTTATTCGTACTAAATGTTGGGTATTGGGTTGATAAATGCCCAAAAATTGTTATTTTGTTCAATCTGGCCATAATGGAAAATGTTATAAAAACGCTAATTTTGAGGCGCTCTCACACTGGAATAAGTTTAACATCCCTTTATTCTTGGTGCAGAGGCTTGGGCGATGACAACAACTGATGAGTCGACGTTGCAAGTTTTCGAGAGAAAGGTTCTGTGAAAGATGTATGGTCCTTGGCGCGTTGGCCACGGCGAATATCGCATTCGATGGAACGATAAGCTGTATGAGATATATTAAGACATTCACATAGTTCAGCGAATTAAAAGATATGTCGTCCGAATGGACGAAAACACTCCAGCTCTGAAAGTATTCGACGCAGAACCCGCCGGGGGAATCAGAGGAAGAGGAAGACCTCCACTCCATTGGAAGGACCAGGTGGAGAAGGACCTGGCCTCGCTTGGAATATCCAATTGGCGCCACGTGGCGAAAAAAAGAAACGACTGGCGCGCTGTTGTTAACTCGGCTATAATCGCGTAAGCGGTGTCGAAAATTTTTATATTAGGTGTATGGAGCTCAGGGAAGTATGGATCCGATTCAACTCATTTGTGGCACACAGATATACTACTGTCAGGACTCCAATAAAGCCCTGTCATACCATCTCGGGTGAAAAATTTAATGAGTCTGGCGTATTTAGTTAATAATTTATTGCGCTTTTAGTAGTTTTTAACAGTGCCGTTATATGGTGAGTGAGCGGGGTTATCTTCCGATTTTATCAATTTTCACACTGTCGTGTTCTTATAATATTTGAGCTGGGAAAATTTTTTTGTGGTAGGTTTAGTGGTTTAGGATATGTGTACATTAAACTTATTAAAGGGCGGGGCCATGCCCACTT
Organism: Bactrocera neohumeralis; assembly: GCF_024586455.1. NCBI lineage: Eukaryota > Metazoa > Arthropoda > Insecta > Diptera > Tephritidae > Bactrocera > Bactrocera neohumeralis. The sequence goes on from NC_065919.1 coordinate 92,832,064, forward strand.
TTTCAAAATTGTTTGCCCACTGGTGCTGCTGTCTACAGAGATCATCTGTCCCAAATTAGATTTCTACATTTTATTTTAGTGCTTAGTTATGGCACTTTATACGTTTGTCGTTAATGATGTTTTGTGGGCGTAGCACTGGTCTGATTACGCCCATCTACGCACTCCTAATTTTTTTAATAAGGAACGCGAACGCCAAGTTTCTCAAGGTATCTCAATTTTTGCTCAAGTTACAGTTTGCCCGGACGGACCGACGGACAGACAGACAGACAGACAGTCAACCGGATTTCAACTCGTATCTTCATCCTGATCATTTATATACATATGTATACATACATATGTACATACATAGTTGCACTCTCGATTAGTTTTAGGTTATCCGTACAACCTTTAGGTATTGAAAGAGTATAAAAATAAGTATATTTACACTAAATTGATCTCTAAGTTAAGCGTTTCATTAAAAACAATTTTAAAGTTTGTTTTGTGGAGTTTTTTATAGTTTTGTAAATGTGCTGAAAAAAAGAGAATAATTTTGAATTTTTGTTCTATCGCCGGACATAAAGATAGTTTTGACAGAAGTAATAAAAGAGCACCACGTCTTGAAATCGGATACAAGTTCTCGAAAGAAACTTGCATGGGAACATACATACGTACATATCCAAAGGCAGATACATACATACTAAATATACATATAGTATCTAAAACGGTGCCTCTGGGTATTTCAGTAAGATTGCACAATTTGTTCACAAGTATTTGCCACTCACCTACATACTACATACATACATATGTATGTACGTGTATACCTATGGGTATGAACAGATGTGTGTATGTATGTAAATGCATATCCACAAGTATTTGTTATGATACCTCGGCCATTGCACTTGACAAAAGCAATTGCGATTCATTTCATTCGACCGGTTCATTTATTTCTACGTTCGATCAGTTTCTGGTTCTTCGGTTCGTTGCGGCTCTATTTCTTTTTGCGTATAATATTGTGCTTGCTTAAAGCACTATTACATGCAATCTTTTGATTACTTCAGCTTGTGTATACGAAATTGTAACAGTGATGTTAGCGTTTATTTTTTCAATTGATGTTGTTATTGCTGTGCATTGAATTCTGCGCAGAAAAGTTGATACCGTTGTTATGGGTTTGCTATGTTAACATTTTGTGAGTATTATTATTTTTTGTTGTTGTAATGATTAGTTTGGTTACCATTGTTACAGTTTATTATTGCATAGCTTCTATGCAGCTAGCGGTGGTGCTGTGTATTAACTATCTGTTACAGCTGACTTGCTGTCTATTTATTTTCTTCTGGTAAGTATTTGGTGTATTTCAATTTGGGGTTGCTGGTATATATTGGAGGTGCTGGCCACTTTTCAGCACAGTTCGTTAACAGTCCTAGTCGCGAATCTAGGAGGTTCAACCAACTAGAAAATAATAAAAAAAATATTCAAATTCAAACATACGTTTTGAAGTATGCGCAATTAGTTTTATATTTACTTTCATTTTCATGGAACAGGTTTAATCTTAAGGCTTAATCTGAGTTTTTCGATCAAAACGGTGTTACTTTAACTGAATACTGTGTGTGATATAGAAATTATAAACTATGAAAGAATACGTAAGTAAACATATGTATAGAGAAATCGATTTTAATTGGTATTTCATTCTGAATTTATTTCTATAAAACTGGAAGTACAATCGCATACAAACAACATCAAATATTTTTCGTAATTATTTTTATATTGATACTAATTTCCAATTGTAATACAATTGTTTATATAGTAGATCATTTAAGTGAAATATTTTGTTATTATGAGACATTAAGAATTGAGTTACGCTAATTTGTGGTACCAAGTCAAATTGTGCCTTAGGTAACACAACCAATCCTTAGCTGAATAAAAAGTTACCTAAGAATATTGTGTAAATTTATTTTACCTATTTTTCGGTATGTATTGTGTAAGGTCCAGCGGAATGATAGTATACAGTGGCAGACAAAAGTCTACATACACCCCCTATTTTCATTGATATGAGAATACAAAATATTTTTAGAAAAATGTATTGATACAGTTTTGTTCTAATATTTATTATAATCACAATGAACTAAAAAAATTCATCATTTAACATGAAACGACAAATTTATGGAAGAAAAACTCAAAAATACGAAGCTCATACTTTGTACATTGTTATGATAACGGTAAAGTACCGTTAGCCTTTTTCTTTCATTTCATTATGTTTACCATTTAGTATTTATTGAATTCAGTTGTGGGTTGAACACTTAAATAGCTATAATGGCTCCGCGAAAAGAAATATCAATTGATGTAAGAAATTTAGTGATAAAACAAAGAAAAGAAAAGAAATCGTATGGTGAAATTCTAAAATTTTAAACTTGAGTCGAGCAACAGTCAAAAAATTGTAAAAAACTTCGAAAATAGTGGTTCTACCGAAAATAAACCGCGCAGTGGCCGCCCAAGAAAACTATCTCGTAGAGACGTCAGCCTGATCCTCAAAGAAGTGGACAAAAATCCAAAAGTAAATGCTCCAAAATTAGCCGAGCACATAGCAAGTACGTCACAAAAGAGTATCCATCCAAGAACAATACAAAGAACTCTAAACGAAAATGGGTTCCACAGTAGCACACCACGGAAGAAACCACTTATTTCTGAAAAAACCGGAAACTTCGTTTAGAATTCGCTAAAAAACACATAGACAAGAGGATGGATTTTTGGGAAAAAGTTTTATCTACGGATGAATCTAAATTCAACATTTTTGGTAGCGATGAAAAAGCTAAAAGAAGCTTAAAAGATTTGAATATTATTGAACATGTCTGGGAAATTTTGGATCGAAAAATTAGAAAGCACCAGATTTCTAGCTCTGCTCTACTCAAAAATCGCATATTAGAAGCTTGGAACAGCATAACGTCTGCAGAGTTGACAAATTTAGCGGAATCAATGCAACGGCGTCTTCAAGCAGTTGTAGATGCCAAAGGGGGCCCAACTAAATACTAAAACGTCTTAATAACTACCATTTTGTTAAGTTTTCGCACTGAACTAAGATATTTTTTTACTCAAACATAATTTTTGAGATTTTCCTCTATAAATATGTTGTTTTATATTAAGTAATGGATATTTTAAGTTTATTGTTATTAGAAAATAGATAAGAATAAAACTGTATCAACACATTTTCTTAAAAAGATTTTGTACTCTCATATGCAATAAAAGAGTAGACTTTTTTCCTCTTTGTGAATTTTAATTGCCTCATCCATTATGCGTCATTCTTGGTGTTCTCAGCTTTTTAAAAAGCTGCACAAAGTGGGGTAACTGTGTAGGATGATACGGAATGTTTGTATATGAATCAATTCAAAAATTTATCACCATAAAGTCATATTATTTATATGAAACATAAAAGAATAATATGCAATTAATTTTTACAGACACATTAAAATATTTCCACTTCTTTCATTAGTATTAATGGCAAGAGTGTATTATTGTTCGGCTGTAAGTAAGAACGTTTTCAATTGCTACGCTTGATGCTTTTTTTTTTGCATACTAAGCTGATAATATTCTTGTTCTTAGCTTTTGAAAGATCTGTAAAGTTTTTTCGCGGAAATCATGACCGGCACCACCAAAGAACAGATGTACATACTCGTATTATGAACATTATATTTGTGCAGTTGCATTGTTGAAATCTTGTATTTTGTGTGTTATTATGGTGAAATGCAAGTAACTTTCAAACTAGTTTAATCAGCTTCATTAATCATCAAGAATGTGTGAAATCTATGTTATTCACTTTGGCTTTGTCTTTTCAGTTAATTTTACTTGTGTTACTCATCTCTGCATGTAGTGCGACTCTCCATGGCGCCGTCTCAACACAATTTCAACATATTGATCCTCATAGTCGTACCTACTCTTACGGGTATGCTGATCCCAACTCCCAGAAGCATGAGACACGTTCTTACGATGGTGTTACACGTGGCTCCTACTCTTATGTAGATGGTAATGGGCATGTGCAATCGCTCTCTTATGTTGCTGATCCACATCATGGTTTCAACGCTGTTGGCACAAATTTACCAAAAGCTTCCCCATCTCCAGATACTCACTTCGCTGCAATACACAGTGCTGCTGCCCAATCATACGTGCCATACGCTCATCACTATCCCCAACATATTCCAATACTAACAGATGGAGGTGTGCCCGTGGATACGCCAGAAGTACAACACGCACGAGCTGAACATTATGCTGCATATGCTGCTGCCGCTGCAGCTGCTGCAGCTCATCCGGAACCGTATGACGGTCACTCTCACCATTTGTATAAACGGTCATTATACAGTCATCCCTGGAACTACGCTCATCAAAATTCGATTACCCATGTGCCACTGACACATGGAGGCGTTCCTGTTGATACACCAGACGTACAAGCTGCCAAAGCCGAACACTTTGCAGCGCATGCCAAAGTTTTGGGCCGTGGTACACAAGTAAATGGCGCTCCCTCGGACACACCAGAAGTAGCTCACGCAAAAGCTGCCCATTATGCTGCACATGCTGCTGCTCGCACTGGTTATCCTATTGGGCAGACAGTCCCCGTGCATGGCTATCACATTCCAGTGATTCACAATGGTGTACCAGTCGAGACACCAGAAGTTCAACATGCCAAAGCAGCACATTATGCTGCAGTTATTAAGGCTACATCTAGAGCTGGTCACGGTGAACCAAGCGATAATGGAGGTCATTATGGCGGGCATTGGAATGATCCACATAATAGTGGTTATACGGGATACAAACATCGAGGCCCTATACATATTCCAGTCATCCACAATGGCGTGCCCGTTGAACCTCCAGAAGTTCAGCATGCTCGCGCCGCCCACTTGAATGCTTTAGCTTCTGCTAGTCATGGTTCGGGGCATGTGGGTTACTATGAGCATGATGACCAATATCATGGCCAAAATTATTAAATCCTGACCACATATTTTAGTATAACTACGTGCGGATATCGGAAAGAAATATACTTATACTAATCTAAAAGAACGGCGGGCATGACACGAATAAATCGACCATGATTGCACATACTTATATACTAAAATAATAACATGACGCGATATTATATTGTCTCAAATCTTCTTATTTGCTTAGCTCTTCTTTTTACGTTTTGCGCTATATAAAATCACATGATTACTCCCTGAATAATGTAAACGAGTTGTTTACTATAACATACTTACTTATGTACGATGTTTGGGTTACATTAAAATCATTTCTTATGTATTGAAGAATATTAATTACACATGTATATAAATATAGTGTTTTAAACATATAGTGATACATATTTATAAGATAGCGTATTATATTGTAAAATATAAAGTTTATTTAAAATTGCACTTCTCAAAATGTTGGTTTTTAATTATAAAATACTAGAAGATCCCACACGTTGCAGTGGCTAAGGTATACTTACATACATTAAATTATATTAATACAAACTGTTCAATACAGCTAAATATGGTAATTATGAATAAGGATGAAAACTTTATAGGGGGGATAAAATTTTTTACTTAAAATTTGGAAATAAGATATGTTAAATTTTTTATTTTATTATATTTATATTAAAGTTTGTAACAAATTAGTAATTTTCAAAGTTATTAGTTGATAACAGTCCCTCAGTTTTTAGGATATCGTTTTGAAATTTTGCAAACGCCATTTTCTCTTCAAGAAGCTGCTCATTTGTCGGAACTGCCGATATCGGACCACTATAACATATAGCTGCCATACAAACTGAACGATCGGAATCAAGTTATTGTATGGAAAACTTTCACATTTGACAATATATATTCACGAAATTTGGTATTGATAATTTTTTAAGGCAGCAATGCAATCTCCGCAGAAATTGTTCACATCGGATTACTATAGCATATAGCTGCGATACAAACTGAATGATCGGAATCAAATGCTTGCATGGGAAACTTCCTCATTTGACGATATAACTTCTCGAAATTTGGTATGAGTTATTGTTTATAGAAATAATGTAATCTCCGAAAAAATTGTTCAGATCGGATTACCATAGCATATAGCTTCCATCCAAACTGAACACTTACTAACAGAAATGCACCTGTGAAAGTATTTAGCTTCGGGGCAACCGAAGTTAACGTTTTTCCTGTTTTAATTACCGTTGAAAATTTGATATGAATTCAACTTACGAAAAAAAAATATGAAAAAGTTTGCTTTTTTATGTAGGAAACCGCTTTTAATTGAAAATGAAATCACTTAAAGAAACATTTTTATTATTTTTATTAAGTTTTACTATCAAAATAATTTACAAAAAAGTAAAAAATAATTTAAAAGTGCACACTTTCCCTTTTTCTTTTATGTTCATAGGTACTTCTTCTTCTTAATTGGCGTAGACACCGCTTACGCGATTATAGCCGAGTTAACAACAGCGCGCCAGTCGTTTCATCTTTTCGCTACGTGGCGCCAATTGGATATTCCAAGCGAAGCCAGGTCCTTCTCCACTTGGTCCTTCCAACGGAGTGGAGGTCTTCCTCTTCCTCTGCTTCCCCCGGCGGGTACTGCGTCCAATACTTTCAGAGCTGGAGTGTTTTCATCCGGACAACATGACCTAGCCAGCGTAGCCGCTGTCTTTTAATTCGTTGAACTATGTCAATGTCGTCATATATCTCGTACACCTCATCGTTCCATCGAATGCGATATTCGCCGTGGCCAATGCGCAAAGGACCATAAATCTTTCGCAGAACTTTTCTCTCGAAAACTCGTAACGTCGACTCATCGGTTGCTGTCATCGTCCAAGCCTCTGCACCATATAGCAGGACGGGAGTTATGAGCGACTTATAGAGTTTGGCTTTTGTTCGTCGAGAGAGGACTTTACTTTTCAATTGCCTACTCAGCCCGAAGTAGCACCTGTTGGCAAGAGCAATCCTGCGTTGGATTTCCAGGCTGACATTGTTGGTGGTGTTAATACTGGTTCTTAAATAGACGAAATTATCTACAACTTCAAAGTTATGACAGTCAACAGTGACGTGAGAGCCAAGTCGCGAGTGCTATGACTGTTTGTTTGATGACAGGAGATATTTCGTTTTGCCCTCGTTCACTGTCAGACACATTTTCTGTGCTTCCTTGTCCAGCCTGGAGAAAGCAGAACTAACGGCGCGGGTGTTGAGGCCGATGATATCAATATCATTGGCATACGCCAGCAGCTGTACACTCTTATAGAAGATGGTACCTTCTCTATTTAGTTCTGCAGCTCGAACTATTTTCTCCAGAAGCAGGTTGAAGAAGTCGCACGATAGGGAGTCGTCTTGTCTGAAACCTAGTTTGGTATCGAACGGCTCGGAGAGGTCCTTCCCGATCCTGACGGAGCTTTTGGTGCTACTCAACGTCAGTTTACACAGCCGTATTAGTTTTGCGAGGATACCAAACTCAGACAACGCGGCATAAAGACTGCTCCTTTTCGTGCTGTCGAAAGCAGCTTTGAAATCGACGAAGAGGTGGTGTGTGTCGATTCTTCTTTCACGGGTCTTTTCCAAGATTTGGCGCATGGTGAATATCTGGTCGGTTGTTGATTTTCCAGGTCTGAAGCTACACTGATAAGGTCCAATCAGTTTGTTGACGGTGGACTTTAATCTTTCACACAATACGCTCGATAGAACCTTATATGCGATGTTGAGGAGGCTAATCCCACGATAGTTGGCGCAGATTGTGGGGTCACCTTTTTTATGGATTGGGCATAGCACACTTAAATTCCAATCGTTGGGCATGCTTTCGTCCGACCATATTTTACAAAGAAGCTGATGCATGCTCCTTATCAGTTCTTCGCCGCCGTGTTTGAATAGCTCGGCCGGCAACCCATCGGCCCCTGCCGCTTTGTTGTTCTTCAGGCGGGTAATTGCTATTCGAACTTCTTCATGGTCGGGCAATGGAACGTCTGCTCCATCGTCATCGATTGGGGAATTGGGTTCGCCTTCTCCTGGCGTTGTGCATTCACTGCCATTCTGCAGGCTGGAGAAGTGTTCCCTCCATAATTTAAGTATGCTCTGGGCATCGGTGACTAGACCACCTTTGGGGGTTCTACAAGAGTATGCTCCGGTCTTGAATGGCTTCGGTTGCAGCTGTACGTAAGGAATTTGAAATGCCGTCCCATAATACTATCTCTTAATAAACCCCAAATATAGTCTACCAATTTATTTTCATTGTATTAGCCTTGATAACGTTGTCGAAGCTCATAATGTCCTGGTGAAAACGTTCTCCTTGCTCTTCTGAATACGCTCCCATGTTGTTTTTGAATTTATCTAAATGAGCATGAAGCATATATCATATATGTATACATATATATATACATATACTTTTAATGACATTCTGCAGCCCACGGCCTCAAAATTTTTTAGCATATTTTCAACTAGGTTTTTGTAGTTTTCAGCTTTGTTATTTCCTAAGAATCCAGAAACGACTGCTTTGAAACTGTTCCATCTCGCTTTTTGAATACGATCCAGCAACGTTGGAAATTTTTGATCGGCGAAAATCGGTCTGATTTGCGGACCAACAAAAACCCCAGCTTTAACCTTTGCTTCGGATAACTTCGGGAAACATTTTTTAAGTATTCACAAGCTTCTGAGGTTTGATCCAGTTTTTTAACAAATTGTTTCATCAACCCTAACTTAATGTGCAAAGGCCGCATTAACGCTTTTTATGCTTCAACAATTGGCTCAAATTTTACGTTTTCTTTTCCGATACAAAGTTCTGTTCTTTCAGGCCACGACCGTTGAGTATAATGCTTAGCATCCGCTCTACTATTCCGTAAGCACAAATAACGGGGATGCTTTGTATATCTGCTTTGAAGTCCCATAAAAAATCGCACCATTTTGAAATCTCCAATTAGCTGCCAGTTATACTCTCAATACTTTACAGATTCGAGCAAAATTTTAACACTTTCATAATTTTCTTTAATATATACTGAGTGAGCGATTGGAAGAGATGGAAATTTAAAATGTTGAGAATGTTTCATGCCTAGTCCGCTGATCCGTTATATTAACATAATCAAGCAAATTCCACTGTTTTAAGCAAGAGCCTAAAAGCTCTGCTTTACTTTTTAGCGAATTTAAATCTCTAATCAAATCATTAAAATCTTCTGTAGTGACGAAATGATGTTTTGGTTGTTCTGGTGACGGTAAAAACTCCTTATCGGAATTACTTTTATGAGAACTAAGAGATGAGCTACTTTTTCGCGATAATTTTATCGGTAGCTCAGGTACAGGTCATGCCAAATCGTGTGAAACTGGAGCAGAAGAAAATTCAAAGTCAGAATATTCGATAGGTTTTGCATTTTTACCTCTACGCTTTTTACTCGGATTCACAATGCAAAAGTAGCAGTCGTTAACGTGATCTTTTGGTTCTCGCCAGATTCTTGGTATTGCAAATTTCATAAATCTTTCCTCACCTCGATACCAACCTAACATACATATAGAAATAGAAATTAATATGTCTATTATATTTAATTCACCATTTAATGAAAATTTCTTTACCTTCTAAACATCTTTTACAATAACTACAAGCAACATGTGGATTGATTAGGAACAGGGCTGTCAAAATATGCTTCGAAGGCTTCACAGAGAACGTATGCATATCACGTTCTCTGTGTTCATATTTTACATCTCGGAATCGATCTTCAGTAGTCGAAGTCGTTTAAGAATCGATTCTTGACATTCGAAAAATCGATTATTTTACGAGAAAACTCGATTTTAGAGTAGAATCGGAATCGAGTTTACCATCCCTACTGGCAGCCATCGCGTGTACATATAATAATCTCCGTACAATAACTACCACAAAAAAAAATGATTTTTTTTCCATGTAATTTATACGGAAAACAGAAAATTTGAAAGAGGCACCTCTTAATATTAATATTAAGAGCTCATCTTTTGAGTGACTTTTTTTTTACACATTTCGAAAGTTTTGAGCCTGTTTTTCAGTTGAAAAAAAGGTTGCCTCAAAATGGCACACCCTAATGTATACATACATATATATATTAAATAAAATACTGAGCATAAGTGGACTAAAAAGAGTGTACTAAAGCGTTTTCTTGGGTATAAACGTCTTCTACTTTGGATTATGACGTTTCATGGAAATTTTAATAACCTTTTAACCAAAATAGCTGTAACAAAAAATACATACATATGTATGTATCTCGTTCAACTTCACGATGGCACAACTGAGATGTGTCGACTGTTTATTTTTCTACGCATCAGAATGCAATTTCTTCACAATATGGACAATGGCATTGCGCGCAAATCAGCATACTCTACTTAACACGGCACACAAGTGCGTTCGATCGGTATGTGTGCGCATGCGGTTTACTCGTGTATGGGCTTGTGCGCGTACCGATCCATGTTCGCGAAAATGTTTGATTTTTTACGATCGGTGCGCGCACATGTGTGTCGTGTATGGCGTTGTGTGCGCATAAAATCTCATTTCTCTCGTCTAGCCGAACACTGCAGATCGCGGACGAACAATGGCAAGTGTTAAGGGGGGAGCCTGCTTTAGAGGAGGTATGTGTAGTATATAAGTGTCGTTGATACTGGTATTAACTCGTACGAGCCCGTTTTGTAACAAAAATTATCGTGGGGACTTACATCAATATATGTACATACAAGTAAAGGTTCTGATTTTGAATAGCCAACAGTTCATTTATATGTCTCTGATGCAGCTCCATATATGGTAAAATCAGGAAAGGCGCTGAACGTATTTTACCCAAAATTCAAAGTTTTAAGAACATATGTATGTACAAGTATATCCTAATATCGTGCTAATGTTAACTGGTCAGAGGCAGCAAATACTATTGTGTATATTTTGTAGACTTTCATGCATTTCTTAAAGATGTAAGTGAAGCTTCTTCATTATTGAAGCGAAAAAAGCAATTGCTTTAAAGTCAGTTGAAGCGCAGTCAGCTTACAGTACAAGTCAGCTTATATGTAGTATGTATATAAATTAAACTACACTTTCATATCTGAAATAATAACTGAATTGGAAGGAAAAAAATCATTGTCAGAACAAGTGCAATTGATATACATTCTGACAGAAAAGTATTGTAAATAAAACGGAAAATATTTAATTCTTCATCAATTTTTTTTTGTCGCCATCAGATGTAATACACTTATGCCAACGATTTTTCCAGTCCTCAAAACACTCTTCATAAGCAGTTTTGGGATGGCTTTCGGCACATTCAGCTTTTTTCTTTTATCTCTTCGATCAACTGAAAACAGGTTCCATTCCGATAATTGCTGACTTGTTGGCATGTCAAACTCACAAACCAATATCTTATTGGCAGTTAAAATGCTCTCCATGAATGTAAGATCGGAATTCGCACGATCAAGCATGTCAAAAGGGACGTTTTTACGGTACTCTTTTTGAAAAATGTTCCACTTTATAAGGAGGAGTCGAGCAAGAACGAGTTTTATATCCAAAATATTCACCAAACTCATTCGAACGGACTCGCGAGAGACGTCGAGCTCAAGGACCTTAACTTTTATAATATTTTCATCAGTTTAAGAGATCGAAGCCTTTTCCAACATTCGCAACGATTCCGCACACGAAATTTTGTTATAAATACGAAATTTGAGAAAAATTTTTTGTTCGATATTTTTATCCATCGTAAAAATCGCAACGCACTACTGAGATATATCGATATAAGCAGTTGCTGTAACTCAACCGGTTGACGGATTGCGCTCATGTTCGGTATATTAATTAAGGACTGTCCTGCTTACTTAACAAAATAATTTTTTTGAAATATCATTGTACTCCAATTCCGGGCTGTTAGAATTAATCGATGTATGCAGGGTGAACTTAGTCGTATATTCAATGAGAAATTGGATACCATTCTGCAAAAAATAAAGGCTTTCAAGAATTTAAAAAGTCTTTGCTATACAAATATACTCCGAATGAACTAGCTTGCTTCAAATACGCCCCAATCACCAGTATTGACTTAGGAGGTTTGCTTTGTATAGGACATTTTTATTTACCAACAAAGCTTTCAAGAAAACATATTACAAAACAAGTAAGGAACGGCTAAGTCCGGGTGCAACCGAATATTTTATACTCTTGCAACTTGCAAGAATCAAAACCATGGAAATACTGTATGGTGTAATTAAGTGCTTAGTTATGGCACTTTATAGGTTTTCGGTTAATAACTATTTGTGAGCGTGGCAGTGATCCGATTACGCCCATCTAAGAACTCGAATTTTCTTTTGTACTAAGGAACCTGTATACCAAGTTTTATCAAGATATCTCAATTTTTACTCAAGCTACAGCTTGCACGGACAGACGGACTGACAGACAGACAGTCAACTGGATTCAAACTTTTTTCGTCATCCTGATCATTTATATACATATATGTATATAACCATATATCTATCTCGATTAGTTTTAGGTGATACGTACAACCGTTAGGTGAACAAAACTATAATACTCTGTAGAAACTGGCTGCAAGAGTATAAATATGTATGTATAAAATATTTTTTCGAGGAAAAGCTGTATTCTGCGGCAGTATTTCTTGATATACAACAAGCATTTGACCGAGTCTGGCAGCCAGGCTTGTTATAAACTGACAAAACTACTTCCTGCTCAATTTTTTCTGTTATTGAAATCATATTTAGACAATCGCCACTTTTATGTTCAAATGGAAGGAGAAACGTCAAAACTATACAGTATCCGTGCTGGCGTCCCACAGGGCAGTGTTCTGGGACCTGTCCTTTACATAATATTCACTGCTGATCTTCCTGTTGTTGGTGATGTTCAAGTAGCACTTCCAAAAATGCTGCGGTAGAAGTAACTCAAGTTATTCAAAATGAAATAATAGAAATTGAGCGATGGCTTAAGAAATAGAAAATAAAGGTTAATGCTGAGAAATCGAAACACGTCACATTTGCTCTGAGAAGAGGAGACTGTCCGCCGGTATTTTTGAATAATACACAAATTCGACATAGTGATTCCGCAAATTATCTCGGACTCGATATAAATCGAAGAGTAACTTGGGAAAGCCACATTAAAAGCTTGAGAAAGAAACTCAATATTAAAACAAAAAAAAAATGAATTGGCTTCTTGGGCGAAAATCACAGCTCAGTTTGGAGAACAAAGTTCGACTTTATAAGGCTATCTTGAAGCCTGTGTGGACCTAAGGTATCCAGTTATGGGGTACTGCAAGCAAATCAAATATACATATATTGAAATCCTTCAACGATATCAGAATTTTGAATATAATAGCTGTTCTCACTGGAGTTCAACTATTTATGTTATAATATCATATTTTTTTAACTAATTTACTTATGGATTGGAGGATGGAGTCATGTGTAGAAGTTCACGCAAGTGAGGAAAGTTCTCTGATCGCCATTCACTTGGGAGTGGCCAGAAACGATTCTTTTACACATGGCTCAAGCAGCTCACTACTTCCGGTCTTTGACCAAGTATCCTCTGGGTAGCCTAAGAACATCCGTTCGAAGGTGAGCTAATGTGAGAAGGCGAAACATTCCCTACATAGGGTTGTGCGCTGGGCTTGGGACCCGCCACGTAAAAAACAATACCAATGAAAAGGAAAACACAGCCTCGGATGAGAGACCGCCCTTTTGACGACGACCATGGCAAACGGAATAAGGACTACGATTTGAGGGCATGCACCTGGAATGTCCGGACCCTTAATTGGGAAGGTGCCGCTGCCCAGCTGGTTGATGTCCTCGCAAAAATAAAGGCTGACATCACCGCCGTCCAAGAAATGCGATGGACGGGACAAGGACAGAGACGAGTAGGTCCTTGTGACATTTACTACAGTGGCCATATAAAGGAGCGGAAGTTTGGTGTTGGATTCGTGGTGGGAGAGAGACTCCGTCGCCGAGTACTATCATTCACTCCGGTGAATGAACGTCTAGCCACAATCCGCATCAAAGCGAGGTTCTTCAACATATCGCTGATCTGCGCCCACGCTCCGACGGATGAGAAGGACGATGTGACCAAAGACGCCTTTTATGAGTGCTTGGAACGCACTTATGAGAGATGCCCCCGCCACGATGTCAAAATCGTGCTTGGCGACTTTAACGCCAGGGTGGGCAAAGAAGGTATATTTGGCACTACGGTCGGTAAATTCAGCCTCCACGACGAAACATCCCCAAATGGGTTGAGGCTGATTGACTTCGCCGGGGCCCGAAATATGGTTATCTGTAGTACTAGATTCCAGCATAAGAAGATTCATCAAGCTACCTGGCTGTCTCCGGATCGAAAAACTACCAACCAGATCGATCATGTTGTGATAGATGGAAGACACGTCTCCAGTGTTTTAGATGTGCGTGCGCTCCGAGGTCCTAACATCGACTCGGACCACTATCTTGTTGCAGCTAAGATTCGCACTCGCCTCTGTGCAGCAAAAAACGCACGCCAACAAACACAAGGAAGGTTCGTAGTCGAGAAGCTGCAATCACAACAGACAGCCGAACGATTTTCTACTCGGCTTGCACTCCTGCTCTCTGAGAGCACTAGTCAACAACTCGGTATAAGGGAACTGTGGGACGGCATTTCAAATTCCTTACGTACAGCTGCAACCGAAACCATTGGTTTTCGGAAAGAGCAAAAGAACAGCTGGTACTACGAAGAGTGCCGTGTCGCAGCGGAGAGAAAACAGGCTGCCTACCTCGCCACGTTACGATCGACCACTACACGTGCGGGATGGGATAGATACCGAGAGTTGAAGAGGGAAGTGAGACGCATTTGCAGACAGAAGAAGAAAGAGGCCGAAATGCGTGAGTACGAAGAGCTTGATAAGCTGGCCGACAGGGGTAATGCTCGAAAATTCTACGAAAAAATGCGGCGGCTTACAGAAGGTTTCAAGACCGGAGCATACTCTTGTAGAACCCCCAAAAGGTGATCTAGTCACTGATGCCCAGAGCATAGTTAAATTATGGAGGGAACACTTCTCCAGCCTGCTGAATGGCAGTGAACGCACAACACCAGGAGAAGGAGAACCCGATTCCCCAATCGATAACGATGGAGCAGACGTTCCATTACCCGACCATGAAGAAGTTCGAATAGCAATTGCTCGCCTCAAGAACAACAAAGCGGCAGGGGCCGACGGACTACCGGCCGAGCTATTCAAACACGGCGGCGAAGAACTAATAGGGAGCATGCATCAGCTTCTTTGTAAAATATGGTCGGACGAGAGCATGCCCAACGATTGGAATTTAAGTGTGCTATGCCCAATCCATAAAAAAGGAGACCCCACAATCTGCGCCAACTACCGTGGGATTAGCCTCCTCAACATCGCATATAAGGTTCTATCGAGCGTATTGTGTGAAAGATTAAAGTCCACCGTCAACAAACTGATTGGACCTTATCAGTGTGGCTTCAGACCTGGAAAATCAACAACCGACCAGATATTCACCATGCGCCAAATCTTGGAAAAGACCCGTGAAAAGAGAATCGACACACACCACCTCTTCGTCGATTTCAAAGCTGCTTTCGACAGCACGAAAAGGAGCAGTCTTTATGCCGCGATGTCTGAATTTGGTATCCCCGCAAAACTAATACGGCTGTGTAAACTGACGTTGAACAACACGAAAAGCTCCGTCAGGATCGGGAAGGACCTCTCCGAGCCGTTCGATACCAAACGAGGTTTCAGACAAGGCGACTCCCTATCGTGCGACTTCTTCAACCTGCTCCTGGAGAAAATAGTTCGAGCTGCAGAACTAAATAGAGAAGGTACCATCTTCTATAAGAGTGTACAGCTGCTGGCGTATGCCAATGATATTGATATCATCGGCCTCAACACCCGCGCCGTTAGTTCTGCTTTCTCCAGGCTGGACAAGGAAGCACAAAAAATGTGTCTGACAGTGAACGAGGGCAAAACGAAATATCTCCTGTCATCAAACAAACAGTCATCGCACTCGCGACTTGGCTCTCACGTCACTGTTGACTGTCATAACTTTGAAGTTGTAGATAATTTCGTCTATTTAAGAACCAGTATTAACACCACCAACAATGTCAGCCTGGAAATCCAACGCAGGATTGCTCTTGCCAACAGGTGCTACTTCGGGCTGAGTAGGCAATTGAAAAGTAAAGTCCTCTCTCGACGAACAAAAGCCAAAGCTCATAATTCCCGTCCTGCTATATGGTGCAGAGGCTTGGGCGATGACAGCAACCGATGAGTCGACGTTACGAGTTTTCGAGAGAAAAATTCTGCGAAAGATTTATGGTCCTTTGCGCATTGGCCACGGCGAATATCGCATCCGATGGAACGATGAGCTGTACGAGATATACGACGACATTGACATAGTTCAGCGAATTAAAAGACAGCGGCTACGCTGGCTAGGTCATGTTGTCCGGATGGATGAAAACACTCCAGCTCAGAAAGTATTCGACGCAGTACCCGCCGGGGGAAGCAGAGGAAGAGGAAGACCTCCACTCCGTTGGAAGGACCAAGTGGAGAAGGACCTGGCTTCGCTTGGAATATCCAATTGGCGCCACGTAGCGAAAAGAAGAAACGACTGGCGCGCTGTTGTTAACTCGGCTATAATCGCGTAAGCGGTGTCTACGCCAATTAAGAAGAAGAAGAAGAAGAATTTACTTATTGTCTAATTGATAGATTGTAAATAAATAAATCCAAACAAAAAAAATATTTATTATATTCAATTATTATTAATTCTGAATTATGTCAAATACCCGAGACAGACATCTAGTAACATTAACAACATTAACATTACGTGTGTGTCACCAACGTAGTAAACAGAATACCATGATACCTTTACTATGGTATTGTTACTACATGTCTGTCTCTGGTATTATGACACTTTATAGGTTTTCGGTTTTCGCCATTTTGTGGGCGTGGCAGTAGGCCGATTTTGCCCATCTTCAAACTTAACCTTCTTATGGAGCCAAGAAATACGTGTACCAAGTTTCATCACGATATCTCAATTTTTACTCAAGTTACAGCTTGCACGGACGGACGGACAGACGGACGGACGGACAGACAGACATCCGGATTTCAACTCTACTTGTCACCCTGATCACTTTGGTATATATAACCCTATATCTGAGTCTTTTAGTTTTAGGACTTACAAACAACCGTTATGTGAACAAAACTATTATACTCTCCTTAGCAACTTTGTTGCGAGAGTATAAAAACAAATGACAACTTTGCGAAACAGACATACTTACACAGGAGCTTGCATACATATTGACGCCGAATTGTATGCATCGTCATCGGAACTTTTTTTTTTGAAAAAAAATAATAAAAGGTTGTGTCGCACGGAGCGTCCTTCCTCGTACGAAAAAGTATTTGTATTCATATCAAAATCAGTTGTTTTTTGTTTTTCTCATGCATTTTCTGTTTCCATTTTGATTATTTTACTTTATTTACAATCCATTCGTGTTTATCATTCGAAACATGCTTTTTCATTGGTTAAAATTTTTGAACCATAAAAACAAAACAATATAAACATTAAACGGCTCATTTGACATTATGAAATTCAAAATAACGTATCATCAAAAAATTCGAAATTGAGCGTCTTATTGCTTATGATTCACTAGTTCAAATTACAAACATAATATTACATATGTCCAACATTTTCAGTTTCTGCGGTCATATATGAACCAGTTTTAACCAATATTAAAAATGTTTTTCACTCTTGTTCCATTTTATGTCGTGTTTAACTCATGTCACTGTAAATTTCCGAAAATGTTTTTACGTTATTTTGCATTTCAGGTGACGATATATAGAGTGTGTATACATTAGGGTGCTTCAAAAATATTTTTGGAATTTGTTTTTCAACTCTGGGGCCTATTCTGTAACTCGATTCGAAAATCAATTTACTCGAATTCGGATTTTTTATATTCTGTAACTCGATTTTCGGATTTTCAAGCCAATTTTCGAATAAAATATTCGTTAGCTTTTGAGTTGTAGAAAGCAAAAACGAATATTGTACGTATTTTTTCTGGCACAGGGTGGTACAACTTTCGCATAATGATAAAGTAGATCCGAATTTCGAATAGAATACATTTTCGAATTGACTTACAGAAGAGGCCAACTTTATGAATATGTTATGGTTATTTCTGAGAAACGAAAATTAGTTGCTGAAATTTTAGTTTGAATGAAAAAAAGAAAATTCCTATGTAAAATGTATGGGAACCTAAAAAAAAAATAGCGACCCCTCAGAGTTAAGATACAGCGCCTGGCTTGAAAGAGGATGTTTTGTTTGTCAATCACTAACATTCGAGAGGGTAAGAGTTGAAAAAAAAATCCAAAATTTTCTTTTGAAGCACCCTAGTATACATACATACATAATATACATATATACAATTTTTGAGCTACTACACATACATATAAGTATTTTAATGTTCTCTTTTTAAAATTATGCCGCATTCCTGAATGTAATTTTAATATATCGAGTATTTATTTCTCTATCGACATAGACATTGCTAAATTTTTGGCTTTAGCGATAGAATCATTTATATCGCCAACCATATAGAATGCAATTTCAGGTAAGTCATCCATTTCACCATTTAGAATACTTTTAAAACCTTCTACTGTCTTTTCAATTGGAACCATAATTCCAGGATGACCAGTAAATACTTCAGCTACTTGAAAAGGTTGCGAAAGAAACCGCTGAATTTTTCGAGCGCGTGCTACTATTAATTTGTCATCTTCTGAAAGTTCGTCCATACCAAGAATTGCAATGATGTCCTATAACACGAACAGATTTTATTTAAATTTTGAGTGCGAGAATTTAAACTACCTGAAGTGATTTATAGGATTGAAGAGTCTTTTGTACTCCTCTAGCTACATTATAGTGCTCTTCGCCTACAATGGCTGGGTCCATTATGCGCGATGTCGAATCTAAAGGATCCACGGCTGGATATATGCCCAATTCGGCAGTAGCACGTGACAATACGGTGGTAGCATCTAAATGCGCAAAGGTGGCGGCAGGTGCTGGGTCAGTAAGATCGTCAGCTGGCACATAAACTGCTTGTACTGAAGTTATGGAACCATTCGTTGTGCTCGTAATACGCTCTTGCATTGAACCTAATCGAAAAATCATTAATATCAATAAAACATAAGTTGTACATATTTACTTCTTACCCACCCATGTCTGTACCTAGAGTGGGCTGGTAGCCAACTGCAGACGGTATGCGTCCCAACAATGCGGATACCTCAGCCCCCGCTTGAGTAAAACGAAATATATTGTCAATAAATAATAGAACATCCTGACCATCAATATCACGGAAGTACTCGGCTATTGTTAGACCAGTTAATACAACGCGTGAGCGTGCGCCAGGGGGCTCATTCATTTGACCATATACCAAAGCTACTTTGGAACTATCATCTTCTATTGAAATTACTTTAGATTCAATCATTTCCATATATAGATCATTTCCTTCTCGAGTTCGTTCACCAGCTCCGACAAAGACGGAATAACCTCCATGTTTTTTAGCAACATTGTTGATTAGTTCCATTATAAGAACCGTTTTACCAACGCCGGCGCCCCCAAAGAGGCCAATTTTCCCTCCTTTTACATATGGTGCCAAGAGATCAATTACCTATATATTAGACATATTACAAAATTGATTAGGGAATAATTTGCTTAACATAATAAAGTACCTTTATTCCAGTTTCAAGTAATGTGGGGTTCACATTCAATTCAATCATTTCCGGCGGATCTGCATGTATGAAGGAATGATAATCTGATTTGATGGGACCGCGTTCATCAATGGGATCTCCAACAACATTCAAAATCCGACCTAAACATGACTTTCCTACAGGCACTCTGATTGGATATCCAGTATCTATAACTTTTTGTCCCCTACGTAGACCCTCTGTGCTATCCATTGCTACGGAACGCACAATACCATTACCAAGATGATGAAAAACCTAAGAAAGAACGTAAAGTACTTTTGTTGTACTAAGGAATACTGTTAATACTTCCAGAACTAATTTCCCATTTGGATATTCTGGTACAAGCATTGCATTCATAACATCTGGTACATTTTCTTCAAAAATCACATCCACTACGGGACCTATTATAGCAAAAATTTTTCCAATAGCCGCTTCTTTGGAATGTATTTTATTTTTATTATGTGCATCACTGGTTTTCTTATTGAGATTTCCCGATTCATCCCGAATAGCTCGATTATTTTCTTCTTCTGCATCATCGCATGCCGTTTCTTTACCAGGTGGCTCTTTCAAAGAGAAAATTGTGTATATACTATTATAATATATACTTACATATATGTATAATATATTTTACGAATTTGACTTACTGGTTGAACACAATTTCCTTTTTACGATACCGTTGGTGGAAGTAAGTCTTAAGGGGTAACGAAAGTTTCTTGCTTGTGTTATTCGTAAATCCGAAAACTTGAAAGCTGTTATCTTTTCATTAAACATCTTAGAAACAAGAGATCACACTATCAAAACTTACTATGCGATAAGTGCTGAAAGTACGGCAAAATACGATCCATATTCGAGTAACTTTTTTTGATAAATAGATTAATACTCAATATGTACATGCGTACAAAACGTTTACATATGTAAGTGTATATACGTTTTGTCAAACATTACTACGTTAAAAAATACACAGTTACTCAAATCAAAGTAAAAAATGTACTTTAAAATTATAAAATTTGTGATTAAAGTTATACATTCTCGAGTTTTTTCTGACGGAAAATAATTATTATTGCATAGCCATCTTTATATAAGTAGTACATGTAGCTACATATCGTCACCTGAAATGCAAAATAACGTAACATCACTTTTCGTAGGTTTACAGGAGAAGCAAAAAACCGTATAAAAAGAAAACCACTTGAGATATTGAAACAAAATTTTCAAATCTGAATTAACATGAACCTATAAGTATATTTTAGAAAAAAAGTAATGAAAAAATTAAGCAAATTTTATAGTAGGTGTCTTACGTTATTTTGAATTTTCATTTCTGAAACAAAATAACGTATGATCAATCTAAATTTGTATAAAGATTAAAAATTTGAATATTAATACTTTTTTTTAATTTTAAATAAAAACAGTTGCAAGTTTTTAATATTTCATGTTATTTTTATTATTATTATGTACATAAGTACCAGAAAAAATTTAAATATTTCAAGCTAAAAAATGAGGATAATGTTTCATTATTATTTATTTAATAACTAATTATTCAAAAGGTATATTATCATAAAAGTAATAACAGTCTACTGAAATTAAAGCTTCTAGGTCCTGCAGATGTTGCCATTTCTTCTTAGTTATTGTTAAACTTTGCAATAGAATAGGCTGCTGAATTCCTAAAAAAGCACGGGTCTGATTACTTGGATCATGGAGTCCCTAAACCGAACTCTGGCGGCTCCTTCTCTACCCATATTCCGAGGGAGTTGTGAGTGGGAAGAAGCCGTTGGAGAAAAGTTACAGTGAGCTTCTTCATGGATGGGTCAAAGGTGGAGGGGTCTACTGTGAGGAGCTCTCTATCAACTCCAGTTTCTCCAACTTCCTAAGTATTGCAGTGTCTTCCAGGCCGAAATTGGAGCCATTAAGGTAGCAGTAGATTTACTACTCCGGAGTGCACCCTCCTTCAGAGGAGTGACCATCGACTCAGATAGCAGAGCGGCGATTCCAGCCTTGAACTCATTAACAATGAGAGAATTCAGAGCTGATCGAAGACCTAACCTCGCTATCAGTAGCATCGAGTGCCTTTGTGATAAGAATGATATGAGTGCCAGACCACAGCGGAATTGCAGGAAACATGAGCTAGCAAGAAGAGTCTTACCAGACGCCATCTGCAGAAGCTGTATGGAAAAAGATTAGGTGGAAACAACTCAACGCTTCCTTCTTGGCTGTCTTGAGTTAGGAAGGTCAGGACTTAATCACTTGGGGGCGCATACCTTCAGACATCCCACCGAACTGGCGGGAAGCGTTTTGTTAATTTATAAGTTCGAACACAGGAGTTATTCCTTTCTATGGCCTCACAAAGGACTACATATGCACATATATGTATATAGTAGTCCACGTTCGATCAACGATGTAGCCTAAACTTACCAAAGCACATTGAACTTAATCACTAAAAATAAACATAAACAATAAATGAAGGCTAACTTCGATATAAAACAAGAAAACACTCTGTTATATTTACATACTTTAGTGATGATACGTTGTTTTGTTTAACAAAATCAAGCACTTGATGATGCGTTTTTTTCTTTGAATTTTTAATATAGCTTGGGTATTTTTGATCGCAGAAGCTTAAAATTTGCGACACATATGTAATATGATGTGGTGAATCGTAATCAGTAAAAAACTCAATTTTGAATTTTTTGATGATACGTTATTTTGCATTTCAGGTGACGATATATTCGTAGTAATATTATAAATGGGAATGTATGTTTGTTTATTACGCTTTACTTGTATATTTCAAATCATTAGCATGTATTCAATTCATGTAAGAACCATTTGAATATCTTATTGTAGCTATTGCCACAGCAAGTAAAGTTTGTTCATATGACGGGTAATCCAAGTAGAGGTACTTTTTTGTTTGGCATTTCATTGTGGAACGATTTACGCCTGAACAATGTTTACAAATCGTTCAACTTTACTACGAAAATTCACGTTCACTTATGGTCAAAATAATCGGCCTACTGAACGTACTATTCGCGACACCATCACCCATCTTGAGACCCCGAATTCATTATTGGATAATATGTAACCGAATAGATCACATCAAGTACGCAGTGAAGAAAATATAGCAGCCGTAGCTGAGAGAGTACACAAAGACCGTGGAAAGTCGATTCGGCGCTGCTCGCAGCAACTCGGACTGATGTATGAAACGACTTGGTGCATTTTACGTCGAGATCTTAAATTAAAAGACAACAAAACAAACAGTTTGTACAATAACTGAAGGTGCTCGCTCGACCTTCCCAATCGACATCGAATGAATCACAGTACAGAGTTCTTTGAAAAAGTATAAAATTTGGTATAGAGCCCCGTTCTCTAATAGGTTTAATTTTATTATTATTATTTTATTGAAATATTATTATACCTTAACATTCTAAAATTTTACAGCATTAGCGACTAAGGCCATCAGCTTTAAAGGTTTAATTTTAATTCATACCATACATATGTATGTAAGTAACTTGTTAATGCTAAAGCTAATACATTGCCACAAAAAAAATAACTTCATTTACACCGAAGCTGCCCTTCACAGATAAAACAAGTTAAGAAGGGCTAAGTTCGGGTGCAACCGAATATTCTTTATTCTTCCAACTTGCGGGAATCAAAGCTGGGGAAATAAGGTGTAAAATGTTCGGAATCCAAGCAACTTTATATATACATATGTACATAAATATACTATATATGTATATAAATCATACACTGACCGACATATTCGGCATAAGCGTTAGAAAAAGGAAAATCATTATATGTATTAATTGGCAGTTGGGGTAGTAACGAGCCGACATTATCTATTTTTACCAATACCACATACTAAAAAATTGTTCCCTGAGTTTCATTAAGGTATCTCATGTATTATAAACTATCATAAGGAGTAAAATCTTCCAGATGTTATAGGGTTGTTATACGGCACAAAGATACACTGTTGTCATTAAAATACGCTCTCTCATTTTCATTGAGATAGCTCACAGGTTGGCTGATATTTGCGGTATAAAGTCACCTGGAAGTTCGGAAATCGTTGTACCACATACTATTAACATGCCATATGCTAAAAAATTGTTCCTTGGGTTTCATTAAGGTATCTCACATATTATCAACTATCATATGGAGTAAAATCCCTCAGGTGTTATAGATTATATGGCACAAAGATACACTGATCATTAAAACACGCTCTCTCATTTCCATTGAGATAGTTCACATTAGGTATATGGGAGCTAAGGGAAGTATTTACCTGATTCAACTCGTTTCTGACGCACAGAAATACCATTGTCTGGAAAGAATTTCTCTGAATTTCAATTATGTACCTCATCCATTGACCGATATTTTCTGTCATAAGTTAACTATAGGTATCTTGATCTTGGCATCTTGATTTGTATACTGGAAATAATCAAATGGAATTCAAAATTGTGTTATATGGAAAGTAGGTTGGTTCGTCCATTATCACACATAGAAATGTTGAAATAATATAACTTACCGAATTTGGTTGAATTCGGTCGATCAGGTCCGAAGATAAGATTTCACCTAAAAGAGGGCGGTGCCACGCGCTCTTATAACGCTGTCTGATACCGTCTCGGTGGCAAAATTTAATGTACCTGTAGTATTTAATTATTGATTTATGAAGCGTTTAGTAGTTTGGTTATGACTTCTTTAAAATTTCTTTTATTGCCGTTTTGTAGACATTACAGTGTTCCAATTACGCTCACCTACGAACATATATTTCACGTATACGATATCTCAATTTTTATTCACACGGATTTGAACTCGTCTCGTCATTCTGATCACTTATATACTATATACCTATATACCGTACCTATCTCGATTAGTTTTAGATGATACATACAACCGTTAGGTGAACAAAGTATGTATATACATATACATACAGATAGCTCGTCACTCTGATCATTTATGTATACACATATATGTATATATATTTCATATGGCCTCCGACATTTCCTTTTGGGTGTTCGTGACAAACTTAATATACCCTGTTCAGGCTATAAAAGTGCACCCATTGCTTTTACATCACATACCCGCCATTATTATACATATGTGATGAGAATATTTTGACTTATAAGTCGGTAAGATAGTGTCATAATTTATAAATACGGTCTTCATATGTATACGAGTACCTTTCCCAGCCCACATAAATTGAAATTATAACTTTTTCCGTCCATTTATGTACGGCTTATGTGGAAAATCTTAACCAAACATAGAATATAAATAAAATTGAGGCATTATATCTTATAAATGTAAGAAATATTAAAAAAATAAGATAAGATGTATACTTACATTTTTATAGACTGCTTTTTGTAAGTTTTATAGGGTAAGCCAATAGGTCAATTATCGTATGCACACTTTTCAGTTTGAAATTGAACATTGCTTATATTGATAATTAGGATTAAATAATTTTAGAGATATTTATTGGTACAAAAATCTTTAAGAAAAAATGCATTCTCAATGAACATAAATGCGAAGGCTCAATACCCATTTTATAACTAATAATTTCATTAGAGATTCGGAAGAAATTTGGTTTTTATTACCACCACTTACTAAACGTTTTCTACCAGTGGCTGAATAATGATAGGCAGCAAATGCTGCTGGACCGATAGGATAAGGTGCACAATAACGAATTAGATCATCTGTTAAATATAAATCTGACTCCAAACAGACAATGAATCCATCAATAATCCCAATGTCATCCCAAGTGTTTTCGACAGTCATGCACATGAACGTATTGTAGTTGGTTACCTTTAAACGAGCGCAATTATTAATTATACTTTCACCGATCGTCACAAAGAAATAATTTCTATGGTCCTCTGGAAATTGAAAGACTGAATATATTTCCTTGGAATTAACCATTTCATCCCTATATTTAATTATCGCGTCTCCTGGATAATTGCTGATACATATCCGCTTAAGCTCTTGGTTTTGAACAATACTGCAACGAGAACTCAACCGAAGACATTGTGTAATGGTAGTTAATTTCCAGATCAAGATAAATGAAATGAAAATAATTTTGAGCACAAACATCACGAAAATTATGTATTGTATGATATTATCATATTTTTCACAGTTAAAGCAAAAGTCAGTTTTGTTCTTACTTAGATTCTGTTTTTAGACAGATCTTTAAAGTTTTTCGCCTAGTTTGATGCTGCATTTAAAACAAAATATTGAAGTTTAAATCCTGTATATATATTTTAGAATTACAGAATATAAAAAAGGTGACGTGTCCGCCTCGGCTTACCTGTACTGTGGGCTTACTTTACTGTAAGCGCAATAAAATATGTACCGATAGAGATATCTTACCTCTGTATATGTAAAAATTGGAGCATCACAATACATCAACATAGCAACCAAGGAACGTTGCACGCTAATACCACATGATCTACTCCCGTGCATGCATAAGAGAATTCTAAATAAAATTAAATATTATCCAAAGACAATGGTTTTGGCTGGAATCATGAGTTATAGAAGGTTGTGCGGAGCGTGCTTCCTCTTACGAAAAAGTGTTTGTGCCCGTAATGTCAAAATTAGATGCTTTTAGTTTTTCTCAAGAATTTTCTGTTTATATTTTGATTATTTTGTGTTATTTATTGTGATACACTTAAAATACCGAAGTTCAAAATGCCGATACTTAAAAATACCGATAAAAATTAAATATGCAGCGAAATCAAAATAACGAAGCACAGGAAAAGAAATCTACTGACTAAGGGTTATGATCTTGATCGTGCTCATGGCCGGAGGCCTAAGGCCGGCGGGCCTCGAACGAACAACGTCAGTTTTTCTTATTTTGTCGGTATTTTGATTTGTCGATATTTTGATTTGTCGGTATTTTAACTGTCGGGATTCTAAATTTCGAATTTAGATTGTCGGCATTACGTTATACACCCTTATTTATTATCTATTCGTATTGAGTTATGACTCAAAAAACGCTTTTTCATTGGTAGAAATTTAAAAAAAAATATTTTTGAATTATACACAGGCTCCAAGATTATTTATAATAAACAAATTTGATATATAATTTCATCATAGCAAATGCAGTCATACTTACATACATATGTACATTTGGATGGAAATGTAAAAGAAATATGCGATTAATTTATCCATATAAAAAATTAATACATGTTTCTTAGTACAGATTCACATGCTGCGGAAACTGTTTTTATTACAGATTCACAAAATTTTGTTAACTCGATTTATTTTTATTTTTGCTCTTTATTCCTTGTTATTTTGTCATTTCTTAAAGTCGTACCTTATATAAATTATAAATAAAATCAGCAACCATTTTAATTTATATATCGAGTATACAATTATGAACACTTGACTTTTAAAAGTTTATTTGTTAGTCAAATATTAGTAAAAGAATTTTGTTTTTTCTATTGTATACAATATTGTTGGTACTATGAAATAAACAGGCATTCTAGTACACATAACAGCATCTGTGTTACTTACAACCATTGGTTCTTTATCTAAGCTATATTGTAAAGCTACGAATTCTGACGGATTCATTTGTTTTCCAGTACATAATTTCAGTAGGTCATCCAACATTTGCATATTTTGATTTATACAAAACATTACATTTCCAGCAATTGTAATTTGTTCTGTATTTTCATTTTTAGTTGTACAGTTTAATTGTTCTGGTGTGATAAACTTAGCTTTAACGCACATGATCAGCGGGCTGAAATAATGCGAAATTAAATAACCGTTGTCACTGTTACCGATTAGTTGAAATATCGCATATAATGCTCCTATTTCCATTACTTCATCGTGGTACTTAGCGTATATTTCTCCAGGATAGGCGCCAATGCAAATACGTTTCAATTCCAATGTTTTCAATACATTGCAGCGTCTTGATACGTATATTTGCCCGTAAATACTTATTTTAGCTATTGCACTAAGTTGAACAATTACAAATAAAAATTTTAAGCAATCCATAAGTATACATGTACGCTGATATATTATAAATATTTATTATTTATTTAATTTTTTTAATTTGAAATCCCAAAAAGCGAAAGTGTCTTGTGTAAGAAAAATACAATTCGTATTTAAAGTATTTTAAAAAACCATAAATCTTTCTAATATATAAAATTTTCATGTCAAAATGTTAGTTACCGTACTACTCCGAAACGGCTTTACCGATTTTTACCAAATTTTATATGCGTATTCAGTAGGTCTGAGAATCGACTACTATCTATGTTCCATACCCCTAAGCGATAGTCAACCCTTAATTTTTTTTTTTTAATTTTTGGGCGAAATTTTCTGTTTTTATTTTTTTATAACAAAACACACTGAGTGCTTTTATCTTCGACTGTTGTTGGTTAATGTTACTGGTCCATTATCAATGTAAAGTGAATTGGCAACAGTATCCAACATCTGCAGTACACCACTGTTGAAATGGCAGTGTTTGTTACTCGCATTGTCCCACTAATGAATGAAGAACAAAGAACCATTTATGACCGCATTTTGCTCGCAGTTTCAGCAGGACGAGATGGGTTCTTCTTTTTGGATGCACCGGGTGGAACTGGCAAAACATTCCTTATTTCACTAATTCTTGCTGGAGGATGGAGTCATGTGTAGAAGTTCACGCAAGTGACGAAAGTTCTCTGATCGCCATTCACTTGGGAGTGGCCAGAAACGATTCTTTTACATATGACTCAAGCAGCTCACGACTTCCGGTCTTTGACCAAGTATCCTCTGGGTAGCCTAAGAACATCCGTTTGAAGGCGAGCCAAAGTGAGAAGGCGAAATATCCCCTACATAGGGTTGTGCGCTGGGTTTGGGACCCGCCACGTAAAAAAACACCCCCAATGAAAGGAAGCAACAAGCCTCGGATGAGAGACCGCCCTTTTGATGACGACCATGGCAAACGAAATAAGGACTACAATTTAAGGGCATGCACCTGGAATGTCCGGTCCCTTAATTGGGAAGGTGCCGCTGCTCAGCTGGTTGATGTCCTCGTGAAAATAAAGGCTGACATCACCGCCGTCCAAGAAATGCGATGGACGGGACAAGGACAGAGACGAGTAGGTCCTTGTGGCATTTACTACAGTGGCCATATAAAGGAGCGCAAGTTTGGTGTGGGATTCGTGGTGAATGAACGTCTAGCCACAATCCGCATCAAAGCGAGGTTCTTCAACATATCGCTGATTTGCGCCCACGCCCCGACGGAAGAGAAGGACGATGTGACCAAAGATGCCTTCTCTTGGCTCTCACGTCACTGTTGACAGTCATAACTTTGAAGTTGTAGACAATTTCGTCTATTTAGGAACCAGTATTAACACCACCAACAATGTCAGCCTGGAAATCCAACGCAGGATTGCTCTTGCCAACAGGTGCTACTTCGGACTGAGTAGGTAATTGAAAAGTAAAGTTCTCTCTCGACAAACAAAAGCCAAACTCTATAAGTCGCTCATAATTCCCGTCCTGCTATATGGTGCAGAGGCTTGGACGATGACAGCAACCGATGAGTCGTCGTTACGAGTTTTCGAGAGAAAAGTTCTGCGAAAGATTTATGGTCCTTTGCGCATTGGCCACGGCGAATATCGCATTCGATGGATCGATGAGCTGTACGAGATATACGACGACATTGACATAGTTCAGCGAATTAAAAGACAACGGCTACGCTGGCTAGGTCATGTTGTCCGGATGGACGAAAACACTCCAGCTCTGAAAGTATTCGACGCAGTACCCGCCGGGGCAAGCAGAGGAAGAGGAAAACCTCTACTCCGTTGGAAGGACCAAGTGGCTTCGTTTGGAATATCCAATTGGCGCCACGTAGCGAAAAGATGAAACGACTGGCGCGCTGTTGTTAACTCGGCTATAATCGCGTAAGCGGTGTCTACGCCAATTAAGAAGAGAAGAAGAATGGCATCGCATTGGCCGTTGCATCATCGGGCATTGCGGCACCTTAATTGCATGCAGGCAGAAAGCTCATTCGGTATTTAAGCTGCCACTAAATATTCATAATAACTCTGACGCAGTGTGTAACATTAAAAAACAATCGTACATGGCCACCGTGCTGAAACAGTGTCAAATTATCATCTGGGATGAATGTACTGTGGCACACAAACATTCAATTGAGGCGTTGAACAGGACATTGAAAGATGTTAAAAACAACGACAAACTATTTGGCGGCACTCTGTTGATGCTTTCAGATAAACCCTTTTCGTCATTCCACGTTCAACATACGCTGATGAGATCAACGCTTTCTTAAAATCATCTCCATTGTGGCGTAATGTTGAAAAAATACAACTGAAAGTAAATATTCGAGTTGAAATGCTTCAAGATCTATCCGCTGAAACATTCTCAAAATAACTCTTAAATATCGGCGATGGAAAAGTTGCTACAGATGAAACTAGATAAAATTACAGACCCATTTCTGCACAATCGCTGATTCGCAAGATACTCTCATTGAACATATGTATATTTCCCGATGGACACACACAGTTCATAAATCATGAGTGGCTTGCAGAAAGAGCTATTTTAGCAGCAAAAAATGCAGACGTTGACAATTTAAATTTTAAGATACAACAGTTGTTGCCAGGGAACTTGGTATCATACAAATCTATTAATACAGTTTGCGATGCCAGCGAAGCTGTCAATTTTCACACAGCATTTTTGAACTCACTGGATTTGTCAGGCATGCCACCGCATAATTTAATATTTAAGGTAGGATCTCCAATTATCTTGCTTCGTAATTTAATCCCGAGACGGCTGTGCAACAGTACGCGATTAGTCATTCGAAAATTGATGAAAAACGTTATCGAAGCCAGCATTTTAAATGGCAAGTTCAAAGGTGAACATATATTAATACCATGGATTCTTCTCAAACCTACAGATGTGCCAATTCAATTCAAACGAATTCAGTTTCCGATTAGATTGGTATTTGCAATGACAATCAACAAATCCCAAGGCCAAACGATGCCCATTTGTGGCTTAGATTTGAATACACCATGTTTTTTACATGGTTAATTGTACGCAGCATGCTCTCGAATGGGTAAACCATCAAGTTTGTTTGTGCTCGCTAACAATGGGCTGGAACATTAAAAGATTGATGTTGTTTGTGGTGTTACTGTCGTAATTAATATGTGATATGTAGTTTTAAGAAATGAACTTAACTTAAAAATAATATTGTTTGGCGTTTGTTATTTTATATTCCCTTATCGTTCATAGCGCTCCATGCCTATTTCACACATATACCACATACTTACATATTAAGTTACTTTTTGTCTACACTATAATTTATCTAGAAACTATAAATTTATAAAGCAAAAAATCGTTTTCCGGGTCAGCTAGTAATGCTATAAGGTTGTGACGATAGAAGTAACTGAGTTCCTTCTTGTGAACATGTTTATTCCAATTTATCATAATGATGTTTTATTTTCATAAAAGGTGAACTGGTGGGAAACATATGTATGTATATACGATTATTATTATTGTTAAGATACATTTTCGCTGGAAATACAGTTTTTCAACTTATATGGTACATGCTAAGATTATTATTTGCATATATCGGGTTTTCCAAAAGGGATGATATAATTTCTGAGAGTCGTTTAGCCCATTTTTAAGACGTCATGATCTGCAATGTATTGTATTAAGATCGAGACACACGAATATGTCAACTTGGTATCCCCGCAAAGCTAATACGAATGTGTCCTGCTTTCTCCAGACTGGATAATGAAGCGAAGCGTATGAGTCTGGTTGTGAACGAGGACAAGACGAAATATACCTGTGTCGCATTCGCCACTTGGCTCCCACTTCACTGTTGACAGTCATAACATTGACGTCAAAGATAATTTCGTCTATCTTGGAATCAGTATCAACACCAACAACATTATCAGCGTTGTAGGTAATTGAAAAGTAAAGTCCAAATAGCGAAAAGAATAAACGACTGGTGCGCTGTTGTTATCTCGGCTATAACCTTCTACCCCAGTAAAGAGAAACAACATCTGCAATTTTGTTTTTATTTCATCATGGAAGGATATACATATGTACGCAAGAATAACGTTTACAAATTATTAAATTCAAATTACGTTTACAAAATACTAAATTATTAATGTCGATGATAACCAACTTTTTTATGGCCACAATTAGAAGAAGTTGACATCATCCAACAAGACGGGGCTACGTGCCGCACACCACGTTAAACAACCGAATTATTGCGAGAAAAGTTTGGCAATTCGATTATTTCAAGAAATTGTGATATTGAATGGCCACCAAGAAGTTGTGATTCAACATTGTTAGATTCATTGATTCGACAAAAGCGTAATTAAACACTATGTAGGTTGCCTTTTATACATATTTCGAGATTTGAGAACAAAAAGAAATTTTAATCATCGAAAATAGCTTTATTGTTTTTCAAAATATACTCCACTAAGATCTACAAGTATACACTTTTGCATGCGTTTGAACCAATTGTCGAAGCAGTTTTGCCAAGCTGATTGAGATATCTTTTGAACGCATCAAGCGCGTCGAAAAACCTTGACCTCTTAGTTTATTTTTACGAATGGGAATAAAAAGAAGTCACTCGGTGCCAAGTCAAGACCATACGGAGGATAACTCTTCAAATCGATGTTTTGCGTGCCAAAAATGCAGTGTTTTTAGTCGATATGTGAGAGCAAGCATTGTCCTGGTGAAGAGTGACCCGCATATATGCCGATGCCAATGCGCAAACCATTAATCTTTCGCAGAACCTTTCTCTTGGAAACTTTTAACGTCGACCCAACATATGTTGTTATCGTCTATACCTCCGCCCCAATTAGAAGGACAGGAATATTGAGTGACTTAGCCTACTCAGTCCGAAGTAACAACTGTTGGCAAGAGTTAGTCTGCTTTGTTTGTTGTTGTTGTTAATACTGGTTACAAGATATACGAAATTATCTACGACTTCGAAGTTATTACTGTCAACAGTGACGTGGGAGCCAAACCGAGACTGCGACAACTGTTTGTTTGATGACGGGCGATATTTCGTCCTGCCCTCGTTCAGTACTAGACCCATTTGCTTCGCTTTCTTATCCATCCAGGAAGCAGTACCAACGGATGTTGAGCTCAATGATGTCAAAATCATCGGCGTACATCACCAGCTGTACACTTTTATAAAATATTGCACCTGCTTGAGTAAGCTTTGTAGTTCGAATTATTTACTCCAACAGTAAACCTCGTTTGGTGTCGAACGACTCAAATAGGTCCTTCCTGATCCTGATGGAGCTTTTGGTACTGCTCAACGTCAGTTTACACAGTCGTATTAGTTTTGCGAGGATACCAAATTCAGACATCGCGGCTTAAAGGCAGCACCTTTTCGTGCTGTCAAAAGCAGCTTTCAAATCGACGAAGAGGCGGTATGTGTCGATCCTCTTTTCACGGGTCATTTCCAAGATTTGGCGCATGGTGAATATCTGGTGAGTTGTTGATTTTAGAGGCCTAAAGCCATACTGATAAGGTCCAATCGGTTTGTTGACAGTGGGATTTAATTTTTCACACAATACGCTCAATAGAACCTTATACTCGATGTTGAGGAACCTTATCCCACGGTAGTTGGCGCAGATTGTGGGGTCTCCCTTTTTGGGGTTTGGGGAGATAAAACTTAAATTTCAATCGTCGGGCAAGCTTCTACAAAAAAAGCTGATGCATGCTCCTTATCAGTTCTTCGCCGCCGTATTTGAATAGCTCGGCCGGTAATCCATTCGCTCCCCCCGCTTTGTTATTTTTCAAACGGGTAATTGCTGCCGGAATTCTTCGGTAGAAGGGAATGAAGGACGATGATTGGAATAATCACAGGTCACCCTGCACAATGAAGCATGTCTGCGTACTTTTCCTGTATTGATAAGGTTAAACTTTAAGCATCTGGGGCCACCTTTGTTAATGAGGCTTCTCCTCATTGACTTCATAACGGAACTCCATTTGGTATCGCAAAGAAGAAAATCTGGTCTATGGGTGGCTCATTAGTCTACCAAACTAACCTAAACAAGCTAATATATTAAATCTTTTATATTGTATAAAACTATCAACACTATACTATACTATATTACTATCAAATCAGTTCCTCTATAAATAGAATACCTTCTACCTATTACACTACTTTTATATCATTTCACAATGACATATTCGGATCGTCTTTTCGCATTTTCCCATTACTAATTCCCATTTTGCTAACGACTCAAAAGAACTGTATTGGTGGTAAATACAAAATTTTTAAACAGAAGTTTATTTTACGTATTAGTAATCTAACTCATGGAATTTCATTTACATTTTGAAAAAGACAAATTTACCACTCTTAAGTTGCACTAGGAGCACTGAAATAACTAAAATGTTTTAACTCTACACTTCATTTTGATAATGGAGCGGCCGTTCGTTTAAAAATAAGTTTGGCGGACACGCTTTTTACTTCCTTAAAAAATCAGTTTTGTTTCAAATGCCAACCAATTATAGAAAATATTAAATTTTTGTGCATTAACATGTTCATATATGATTTCATACATACATATATATATACATACATATATTATATATATTCGCAAATAAATGAAATTAAACGAATTATATAACATCTATAACAAAATCGTACGATTCGCCTTTTCGGTCCCGAACAACCACCATCTGAAAGTTTGAGAACACCACTGTTCGCCAAGTAAAAGCTACAACTGAGTTCGCATAATTATCCAGATCAAAATAGATGTAATATTTAATCCCTCATACAAACCTAATTCTGAGAAACAGACAAACTGCTTTAGTGAACCTGAATATCGGTCTGAAAATTAGGAGTTGGACCGATAAGATAGTCACCTATGAACGCTACTTAGTTCTGAACAATGCATTTCACTTTCTCCACCCAGTGAATGGAATTGTAGTGCACTCTGAGATCTGCTGGGTGTCCGGTCACGAAAACGTCCAGACGAAATATCACTGCCTCTGCGAGAACTTTTTAATGAAATACTTTCATGAGAAAAAGAACAATAGCAAATAATAACCTTAAAAGCAGAACGAAAATCTTTAGAAAAAAGTGCATATATCATTGGGTTGATCGCTGAGTTACAGTAACCAAGCCAAAAAAGAATTGAGAAGAGTATAGGATCAATGCAATCTTGACAAAAGGCTCGGATAATATAAATTGTAAAAAATGGGAGCCAGCAGAAAATAAAGAGACCAACAATGATAGCAAGAGTTTTTGTGGCCTTAGTTTCTGTTCGAAAACGTTTAACTTGTGTTTTGAAATTTTTTCGTCCAATTTTTTTGCTTCTATATGGTTGATGTTGCTGCATAAATGACATTGCATGTTGGTGGGTTATATCGCTGGTATTTGATTGGCGGCGCTCATTGTCTACTTGTAAATAACAAATTTTGCTTTGCTGGGGAAAGAGTTCCGACTCGATCGTCTCGCTACCGCTTACTGAATTGTAGTGCACCGCATAAAGGGTGCTGCCACTGTTGAAAGGAGGGTGTTCACCAGAGCCAGTCGACTCACCACCGCGAAATTCATTAATAGTTTCAGTGGAAGCATATGAAACGGATATCTTAATTTTGTCGGGGTTATGAGACCGTCGGGTGGTATATTTTGAAAGGCGCTCTGGGGATGGAGTGCCCAATGTAGTGGTGGTGCTTTGGGTGCTGCCACTACTATAGGTTGAGTCGTGCTGATTTGTACCGCGTCCACGATGAATTCGTAATGTTAAGCGTTTTTCTTCGAAACGTGAACCAATACTTTTCGATCCTATTGGAAGTTCAAAAAGGATTAAACAAAATAATAAAAATAATTTATTAATATATATCAATGTTCATTTACATAAAAAACATTGTTTGAATGTAAAGCAAGAATTTATTTATTTTTAGTAGTAAGTCAAATAATTAAATAAGTACCTCCAAAATCGACTAATTTGTTTCTCCTATATGTCAAAAAACTAATTTACAAGTTCAACAAAATGTCATATGTTTTTGCCATATCCAATGCAATTGGTTTCTTCTTGAATCTATTGTAACCAAACTTAAAAACTATATGTACTATATGAATGACGTAAATATAAAGCAGCAGTTTTTAGCGTAATTTAGAATTTAGAGTATTTTAAATTCTAAGCTTCTTCTAAATGATACGCCTAATGTACATATTTCAGCCCTTATCAGCCATGGGGAGATACTATTAGAAAACAATGGTACCAAATTAAATAAAATGTATGGTTGACCACAGATATTAATTCTGAAATTTCCGAAAGTGATGGATCTTTATTTTTATAAATTGCAATATAAAATAACCATGCCTACTGGTCTTAAAATGATATAGTAAAATTAATAATTTTGTTTGACATTTTGTATTACAATTTTTTATAAACTTGTCTATTTGTTTAATTAGGTGTATAAATGTAAATCACATTAATCAGACAGTTAGGCACAAGAGTCATCTTGTGAGAGTTAGAATATTCTGCAGCAACTGTATTCTGGTGTCTTTTTCAAATCGTGTTCTTTTCAATGTTTCTACGATAAGAATCGACATATGTATGTATATGAATGTCTAACTGTTGAATGCAGAAAGTAAAATGACTACTGGTTAGATGGACCAATAGAACATTGATTTATTTTCGGTTTAGTGTGGAATGTTGACCACCAAAGCAATACTATTTACTACAGTTTCTTTAATCGAAAATTGTCGTTGATGTAGCCATTTAGAGAGTTCCACACATACTAAAAATCAGAATAGTATATAGTGCATACATACACATTTAGAATGTATATTGTATCCTTTATTTTAATATTTTATTGTCATTTTTTGGTGCCGTTAACTATGTTTTAAGTTTAAGTTTCATTTAGAAAACTCATGAAGTATTTCTTGGTAGTATTCACATACAATAGTGATTATATACATATATACGTCTTATTATATAAATGTATACTTTATTTTTGCACACATATGTATATATAAATATGCATATATGTTTCAATATAAAAGCATT
Source organism: Bactrocera neohumeralis (assembly GCF_024586455.1). NCBI lineage: Eukaryota > Metazoa > Arthropoda > Insecta > Diptera > Tephritidae > Bactrocera > Bactrocera neohumeralis. The sequence continues at coordinate 92,868,664 of NC_065919.1, forward strand.
TATGCATACTTAACAATTATTTTATATAATCTTATACTTGTATGAAAATTTGTGGTTTAGTGTAGTATCTTAAAACGTGCCGGACCGGGATAAAAATTAATGTCACTAAATATCATAGCCCAATACGTTCGTATTATGCAACATATTGTGATTTAAAACAAGGTAGTGATTGCATATTATCTGTATATATATTGTACCTATTTACTTGTATTTTCTGCATATTATATTCATATAATACTACTACCTTTGCTTATATATGTATATTAAAGGTTGAATATTCTTGAACATGGACTTTTGTACAATAATTTGTAAAGTACAAATATAATACATACGTATACCAATCGTAAGTATTAAAGATATGCTATATAATATTTAAGATGTATGTAAATAAGATTAGGAAACTAATTGAATAAAAATTAAATAATTAAGTTTTTACATTTTTAATCTTCTTGTATTACTTAGCGTACAGATACGGATGAAACTTTTTTATGTATTATATATATACATATATATATTATATGTATATAATGGATTGAAATTTGTATACAATAGAGCTGTTTTGATATCTCCTATTATAAGTGTTGTCCAAAAGGAGTAAATTCACATATAAAATCAAGGCAATATAGTGTATTGGTAACGAATGGAATGGCCAATAATAGCTAATATTCCCATAAACCGCTACGCCAGAGCAGAGCACAGCACTTCATTTTTGACTATTGCTACAGCTATAGTTTTTTATATAACAAAACTCTGAGCAGAGCGAAGCACATACTTTTACATTGTTCTGCTATGGCTTCCGTCAAAGTGAGAGTGGTAGCTATAACATAACAATAATTCTAGAAATTTTGCTGCTACGGAGTAGTAAATGAAAACCCTGCTTTTTAGTCTCTGTAAATACAATACAGAAACAATATTCAAATATCTTGAACAGAATTTGAAGTAAAAAAGAAACAACTCAGGACATAATGCTTCCGGTCTCTCACTTCCATAATCTAGCAAGAAACTAATTAGAATATAATAGGGGTATTCTCTTGCTCTTGCAAAACCCTTGCACGGTGCAAGAATTGCGTATATTTCCTCTTGGTGAACCGCCACAACAACAAATACATGCAGAAAATTATTTGCAATGGCTGTAAAATATGTCAGACCAAAACCTATGTATATTTGCATGCAATGTCACGTAAAAATATAATTGCAACCCTGTTTTAGCTGTCATTTTACATAAAAACGTTACGTCGTTAAATTGTTGAGGAAGGTAAGTTTTAAATAGATTTTATTATTTCTATTTAAAATATAAAGATTTGTTACAGTTTTTTTGTTAAAAATGTATGCAGAAGGTGCGCCAATTCACAATAGCCATGCACAATAGCCATTCACAACAAATTGACCAAATTAGCCATTCATATATCACTAGATTCTGCAATGGGTGCCCTCGTGCCCTTGTATACTTCGGTATAGTATTTTTGCAATCTGCAATCTTGCAAGAGCAAGCGAATACCCCTAATATGTATTATACACATACGTGTACCATATATTTGTTTACAACTAGTTTTGGATTAGCCAAAATTTATTCCACCATCCTCCTCATCTGAGCAACCTGAAATCGTTTTATGGAATGTAGCCGGTGCCATTAGCGCGCGTGCAGCAATCATTTGGAAATTCTCAGATGCTCGGAATCCGCTACGAGTGCACACACAACGGCAAAGTATGCGTTTAAAGGCGATGCGGAACTCATTAGAGAAGAGGGCGTATATGAGGGGATTGACCGCTGAATTACAGTAGCCAAGCCAAAAAAGTATTGAAAAAATTGTAGGTTCAATGCACTCTTCACAAAACGCCCGTACTAAATATATAGTAAAAAAAGGTAACCAGCAAAAAATAAATCCGCCTACGATAATGGCGAGGGTTTTTGCTGCTTTTGTTTCCATGTGAAAGCGTTTTACTTGAAATTTGGCACTGCGCTTACCTCCACGCCTTTTCCCTGGTGAATTGATCACGCTGCTAATATCACCATCAATAGCTGCCAATATGTCCCGCCTACTGCCGGTCAAACTTTCGCTTGTATTGGCAACGTAAGCTCCCTTCTTGAAAGAAGTCTCTGCAACCTCGCAGCCGCCTGTCTTGAAAGAAGACATTCGGCCGTGCGTAAACGTTAATTTACTATCCGTGTTTCCTATAAGGGAAGTAGAATAAGGGGGGTCGGAGTTAATAAACTCTGAACGCAAATCTATTACATTCTCAGATGAAGGGAACGACACTTTAATGGATATTTTTTCATGGCGCTGCCGGTGTATACGCATTGAAGTGGTGCGCCTTGGAGTATGTGTTATAGAGCTTTCATCGTCTCCGTTACTATTCACACTAAGTGTAGAAGACACAGAATGCATGGAGAGAGGAGCACGCTGTGGGGTCCCGCCTGGCCTACCGCGATGCATGCGTAATATCATCTGAGTTTGATTAGCTTGACTGCTGCTGGCATCGCGAGGACTACCTGAAAGTAAATGATTGAAGTTTGGAACCAGAATTGCATTTAGCTTTTTGGAATCTCATGCTAAAATAGGTGGATATGATTTATTATGTTTATTTCTCAATTGTATTTGTATTCAATTTGCACATAGGACAAATGGAGAGCACTTAGAAGTTGAGAAACAAAACTTATTAGATATGTACTACATATTTCTATATGCATTTTTCGCTAACATTTATCGAAGTTGTAATAAAACATTTTTACAAGGAGTGATATTTTGTTGGAGTCGTAAGAATTAGGTAAAATCAAAAGGTTGATAAGTTAAACATATTTTTGGCATACATTTTACATGCATTAAAAATTCCATATATACAAAGGATATATTTGGATTTTCTTAACTTTTTAATGGATTTTATCAATTATAACAATTAAGATACCTCACTTCAAAGCATCTCACATGTTGTATTTTTCAAAGTTGGATAATTAGAACCATGTTTTATATAAAGAGCCTGAATCTGAGGAAATACATTTTTTTGACATAAATTTAAGGAACAATTGTTTTAATTTGATTTAGATTAATAATACGCATATTTTCAATAGTAGAAATAGTTGAAATTAAATTGTATTTAACAAGGCCCTGCATTTACAATATATTTAAGTAGATATATAGATAAATGCAACCCTGTTTATTAAATCCATATATTTTTTAAATAACTTTACATACATACATACACATATACGGAACACGTGGATTTTTTGGTCTACATATGCGAATATACTTTAATGTGAGCCTTTGTATTATGAAATAGTAGAATCCAAAGCTCTAAGTGTACGTCAGTGCATACAAATCTATTCATTAACTTTCAAAACTAAGCCCTCCTCACAATATACGCAAAAAAGCAAAAGATATATGTATGTATTTCTATTCAGAGCCGTAGAGAACATTATGTACTTACATGCAGACATAAATATTGTATTGCTTAGGCGTGGCTCAATGAGGAAATGTTTTATCAATTATTCACCTTATAAATTGTGATAACTATTGACCGCTTTTCCGCTGAATTTTTTAACTTTTCTAAAAGATGTGTCTTTACTTTCATACATGCCATGTCACGCAAATATATAATTGCAACCCTGTTTTAGCTGTCATTTTACATAAAGATATATTACGTCGTTAAATTGTTGAGGAAGGTAAGTTTTAAATAGATTTTATAATTTCTATTTAAATATAAAGATTTGTTACAGTTTTTTCTGTTAAAAATGTATGCAGAAAGTGCGCCAATTCACAATAGCCATGCACAATAGTCATTCACAATAATTTGACCGAGTCAGCCGTTCATATATCACTAAATTCTGCAATGGTTGCTCTCGTGCCCTTGTATATTTCGGTATATGTAGTATTTTTGCGGTCTGCAATCTTGCAAGTGCAAGCGACTACCCCTATAGTATTTGATAATTTACAGCTCATAGTCGCCGACGTGTCGTAAGCAACTGTCTACCACGCGCCATGACAAGTCTGCAGCTGCTACGTTTCTAAACGCATTTTTCTCGAATCATAATTTTCTGAAACTGTCATGGCCGTAAAAAAAAAGTATTCAACCGATTGCTTTAAAATTTACATTTGTTCTTCTACTCATTTATAGTTATCGTCCCTACCAGAATTGTTTATTTTCGAAAATATTTTCATATTTTTTTTAAACGATTTTTACCAAAAAAAAAAAAAGATTTTCGTGACTTTGTTTTGAAGTTCGACATTTTTTTTAATGAAATTGATTATATTTGGTAGGGACGATTGCCGCAGAACTACTGAATAATAATCCATTAGATTTTTTTTATTTCAGACAACATGAACAACCGCTATCACCATGACCAGTGAACTACTTTTTTTTGTTGGAGACTACTTTGATTTAAAAAATATATATATTAAAAATGTAAAAAACGAAAAAAAAAATTTTTTTGTACATTTCAAAATACAAATAAAAATATATTAAAAAATTAAAATCATTGAATTTTGTTGTCGCATAAAAAAAATTTTCCTAAAAAGTGGTAAATGTATGCGTTCACATGAGAGTACCCCCTTATGTGACTGTGTTCTCTTTACCACATCCGTGCCACAAGAACTACGTCGTTGTATGCAGAGTTACCATATATACTAATGAGGACTTGTCCTTTCCCTCAATAGTTTTGTCTTAAATATGGTCCGAAAAATTTAAAGTCTTACATCTTTCTAGCCAATGCTTGCACTTCTATCAAATCTCGTTTATATTTATTAACGAAAATGGTGTTTAAACTAACTTGTTCTCATTAAACAATGTTAATATAACAGTTTTAGAACAATGTAACTGTTTGGAGGAAATGTATCCACGTTTATGTTAAGAAATTGATTCTTTAAGCAATTGGTGTAATTGTCTGAGACAAGAAACAACCTTGAGTTCCAACAATTGAAATGCACTATCACTACAACAATCAATCCTAAACAAACAAGTATCAAAACAACATTGAGTTTGAGTACCGCAACAACCTTATCTTAAAACAAAACAAATGTTTTTAAGCAAACAATATATACAAGTATGTAAACAAACCTAAACATATAATACAATCTGTATTTAAACAAACTATCAACTAGTAATAAGTAAACATACTAGTTAGTATAAATAGAAGTAAGAAACATGTAATAAGTTAGTCTTAAGAGTATAAATAAAGAGTACACATTTCGGTGCAGCTCAAAATATATTCTTGTGACTCATTTTTACTTATGGTAAAAATTAACTCGCGTACCGACTGAATTCGGTAGAGGGCGTTCTTAGCTAACGAACGAGCGGCTGGTAAGTTGTCTCCGAGCTCCTGGAGAGAGTCAAGACAAATATTTTTGAGCGACGTGTTTCTGTGAGTGGTGCAAGTCGAAAATGCAGCGTTCATTACAGTAGAGGTACGCGATTAAATTCTGTAACTCTGAAACTCTGTAAATCTGCGACAGAGACGTTTGACGTGATCAAGCTGGCTTACGTGGAAGTCCTCAAGAGACTCAAACGAAGGGTCAATCGGGTCTGACAGGACATTGCAGCCGATTGGAAGTTGCACCACGACAACGGCTCATAACGTATTTTTTGTGAACAGCTACCTAACCAAGAATTGTAAGGATTGGTTCAATAAATTTTTAAAATCGACTCAGTCCTTTTACTTTCCGGACAAACCCCGTATAACTTAATTTAGTGCTTTGTTCTGACATTTTATGGGTTTTCCGTTAAAGGTGATTTGTGGGCGTGGCAGTGATCCGATTACGTCCATCTAAGAACTCGTAATTTTTTTATACTAAGAAATCCGCATACCAAGTTTCATCGAGATTTTTACTCAAGTTACAGCTTGCACGGCCATACGGATGGACAGACAAACAGTCACTCGGATGTCAACTTTTCTCGTCATCCTGATCATTTAGAACCGTTAAGTGAACAAAACTATTATACTCTGTACAAGTTGCAAGAGTATAAATACCTCACATACAATCACCAGTTAATACTTCTCTTAACCCGCATATACTTAATATAAAGATTTTCGAATTGCCAGCGGCATATTGAAGCTATCTTATTAACATTGGGTGAGCGTCTTTTTCTAATAGCAGTGTATCTTTGTGCTAAAATGATTAAAATCGTGTGAAAACTTCTCCTAGCTCCCTATAACTAATATCAGGATTGTTAAACATCCGCTTTACCTCATTCGTTATATATTGGTGATAGTATGTGAGGTACTAAAACCAGACTGAGATAGCTTCTTTTTCTGTTAGGTATATGTGGTAATAGCAAAAAAAGAGAAAATCGAGGCAATGCTACCTTATTACGAGTAGATCAAATAAGTGCCGCTTAACTTTAAACCATTTATCTTGGTCAAAATGTGGGATATATGAAAAATATATTAAAATAAGTGCTTAAAATTATGTTGTTTAGTGCTGAATATGAATGAATTTGGTCCACACTTGGCCCAAACCACGTATTCCTCAAAATCCTAATATAATCAGTTCCGATCTTTTGGTTGACGTTTTGCACATCTAAATAGATATATACATATATGTATAATGATTAAATTTAGCCTCTTCGATTGATTATATGTGGAAGAAAGTAAATTATACTTTTTAAACTTCCTAAGTACATATATCACCTATAATAATAATTAATAATATACCGAATTTGATTGGAATCGATTTACGTATTCGTCGAACAATGAATCCTGAATTCTTTCACAGCATTTTTCTTTAAATAACACATGAGCGTATTTTTGCGCCTTTGATTGAATGTACAAAATGTTCGGTTACAACCGAACCTACCCCTACCTTACCTGCTTTATACATATACAATAGTTGTTCTAATCATAATTGTTTGCTTTATTATATGGATAAGGATTCTCTCTGAATTTCCATTGTACGAGTATATCCCATAAATTATGTTTTAAATAATTCTTCAATTAAATATAATTATGTCATCGAACTACGCTAGAGTGAATTTACATATATATTTATGTATAGATTTAAACTAAAAATTATGTAATTTTGCTTCGGATACGCATTATTAACTGGCTATAAATTCTAATTATATTGGGGTCTTCAATTACTTGTGACTAATGCATGCATGAGAACAAATTATTTAAGATAACCAACACATCGACTGATATATTCGGCAGAAAGTCAGTTACAAACGAAAATAATTATTTGTATATTGCCTTTTATATTTTAGGATTTGAAAACAAAAACAAATTTTAATCATCAAAAATAGCTTTATTGTTTTTCAAAATATTCTCCATTACGCATCAACAGCCCCTTCAAGTGTTGTTACAAACTCAATGAAGATTTTATCAAACCTTACCGCAGGTGGGAGGATATGAAAAGTCTTTTCTTGACTGAGAATTTATTCATTCTAATTTTTATTTTGTGTTTTCATTACTTATATGTATATATTATATGTATCTATTTTAGGAAACTATATTAAATAACTAAATATATGTGTATATGTATATATTTGTATGTATTGCAACATATTGTTTACAATTCAATACATGTGTGTGTGTATGTAATAGTATTTAAGCTGCCAGCTTCGACCAATAGAGGAGGAATTGTGTTCCATCAAGACAACAACCTTGATAGAAAGATTCTCATGCATTCACCTTATAGTTTTTCTTGCCACTAAGCCAGTGGCGTAGCTACAACTTCGGGCGCCCGGGGCCAAGGATGTTCTGCCGCCCCCCTTTATCTACCTACCTACAAGTTTCATGAGGTGGTTCGAACAAAAGTGAATTTTTACAAAATATCTTCGATATTAAGTATATAAAATTTAGGGACTAGAAGCCACGCAAATTCTGAAGTTCCCAAATTCTCACAATACGGTTTTTGAGGAAATTGATAGTAAATTTACTAGACATCTTATTAAAAGCCATAGGAAAAACCCATTTCGTCCCATATCTTGTACACTTTTGAAGGGAGTTTTTAATACCATTTTTGAAAATTTGGAGAAATAAAAGTATTTGTTACATTCAAAGCATAGGGTAACTGTGAGAGTGACACCTCGCGACGACAGAGTAGAAATAAAGATACTGTTTTTTTTGTCACTCCTCAGTTTGGCCTATGCTTCAACTGTTTCTATCACTATGTTCTATCACTATTTTTAAGAAAGATATAAGACAAATTCAAAGACTGAAAAGTATTCGAGTAAAAATTAATGTTTTTCATTGTTTTTCGTTATCTTTTATAATAATTTTGTAAAAAAATTTGTTGAAGTATTTTTCTGAATATTAAAAAACAGCGAAGATCGTTTTGCCGCCCCCAAGACATTGCGCCCGGGGCGACGGCCCCCTTCGCCCCCCCTAGCTACGCCACTGCACTAAGCCATTATTACCTGTTCCTGTTTACGGCTTATTCGGATTTTTTTATTCGACGGATTATTTCATAACAAAAAAGTGTGTATGTAAATATTACCTAAAATTCATAGTGTTTAAAGAGTAACGATTTTTTGGATAACAATTTTGGTAGATTATCCAGTTAGGAACGTTCGGAAATAATTAAAACAAGTAAGGAGTTGGGGTGTAACTGATCATTGTATACTCTTGCAAGGCAAAGTGAAATATGGGATTTTCGTAAATATTTTAATAAAAAGTAGGAATTATTGCATTCATTATTTACAATCACAGGAAAGGAGATAGACAATTAATATTATAAATATATTATTTCACAATTTAATAGATTTCCTAGATATTGACAGATAAAAGTTCGAACATATTTATATTAAGTACAAGTATGGGGCCTTGCACTGATTTTACGCATTTTTGGCATAAGAGCATGCTATAGTATTTACAACAAATTCTCCTCGAATTTTTATACCAGAATTAACTATACGTTCGATAAAAACCAGCCAAATGCACTGGTGTCCACGTATTTGGTTTGTAGGTCCTGAAAAGTTTTAGTCTGATTTCGAAAATTTGTGGGCTTACAATTAAATTTAAAGTTGTGTAATGAGAATGGTTGGGTAACTTCACATACCAAATTTGGTTGAAATTTGTTGGGTAATTCCTGAGATATAGGATTTCACCGAAAAGTGGCGGTGTCACACCCATTGTCAAAATTAATACCATTTCCCCACCATCATGGTTGTGAAATTTAATATTTTGGCACATTTATTCAGTGAGTTAAAAGTGGCAATTGTGGGGTGGCAGTAAAATATATTTTGACGCGGAATAAGGAAATTTGGACATCTGTTATGGTTTGTTCGATTCGCTATTATTCAACGCTTGGCGTATAGAAGACTGTTCTATTTAAATTGAATTTTACCAAGAACAGCATGAATTTAAATGTTAATATATACATTGTATGTACATTCCGCAACAATGCAAAGCATTTGCAAAGAAAATCTACAAATGTTGTAAATGAATTGATTTATTTTAAAAGTACTTACCCTTTGTGGTCTTGAAGCCCTGTTTTATTGCTCGTGTAGTTCTCACTGCTGCTTTGTATATGCGCCAATAAAAAAAGAGCATCACAAACATCGGGATGTAGAATGATCCCAATGCCGAGTATAAAACATAACCGCGATCATTTGTCAATTCACACTTTGCAGAACAAAATGACTTTTCATAGAAGAATTTTGAACTCTCCATATATTCTCCACTCTCTAAAGATTCCTGCGCTGGATCTTGGTAATTAAAACCCTCGGTATCTGACATTAATATGTCAGGTGTTGCATCTAATGACATGTGCGTCCGATTGTATGGAAATCGTAACTGCTGCATTTGCTTTAATTGCACACTACGCTGAACAGATACAACAGTTGTAGTATAGAAATGGGTGTAATTTTCTCGTGTGTACACTGACTGTATTATCGACTGATAGAAAGAAGATATATTAAAAGTATTATTTTTATATATGTATATATGTATGTATGTAAATAAATATATTTAGACATATATAAAAAATATTTGCTTAACCAATATGACAATTTAGTATGGTTTATCAAGAGCTATGACCGTAAGTTTTATACAATTTATTCTTTAAACAGTAGTTCGGGTGTACCCGAATATTTCATACCCTTAAAGTGGGTAAGGTTTGCGAGGTATATGGGGTTCAGGGCAAGTTTTCACCCGATTTTATCCATTTTAGGCACAAAGATGCACCCTTATTAGAAAAACACGCTCCCTCAATTTAATTAGAATAACTCACACATTTGTCGTTATATACGGCATAAAGTCAACTGGAATTTCGAAAAAGAAATTATTGATCCGATTAAATCCACTTTTCACATACATACGAGTACATACTATTATTAGAAAAGGATTCACCCGATTTTATCCATTTTAGGCACAAAGATGCACCCTTATTAGAAAAACACGCTCCCTCAATTTAATTAGAATAACTCACACATTTGACGTTATATACGGCATAAAGTCAACTGGAATTTCGAAAAAGAAATTATTGATCCGATTAAATCCACTTTTCACATACACACGAGTACATACTATTATTAGAAAAGGATTCTCTCCGAATTTCTATAATATATCCTACAGATTAAACAACATTTTCGACAAAAAGTTCGAAATTGGAATTTTAATTTACACATTCGGTATCTGGGGATTGTTTTGGTCACACTATTCGGGCAAATGTTTACTCCGTTCATCGGGTGCTTGATTTGCATTCTGGAAAGTGAAGAAAATAAAATTAATTTAAAATTGAGTTATTTGCGAAGTAGGCGTGTTTGTAGTAAGATCTCATTTGTTTTTGCTCTGGAATATAGGAATGTCAAGGTAACATTGAGTCCTGAGATACTGAAATGTTGACGCCCATCGTTCGTTTTTGACCCCGCCTCCCATAAAGACCTCTTGTATCATTCCAAGTCTAAAGGTTAATGCCACTATATTTATTTATTGATACCATCTACGAACTCGTCCTCACTTTTTTGGCAAGGAACATACGACTTATCATCCTGTTAACCCTATATCCAATTTGATTATCTTTAAATGATACAAACAACCGTTAAGTGAACAAAACTATTATACTCTGTAGCAACATTAGAGGTGTTCTACGTTATATGGATATTTTTGAAATAGTGTTTTAAGTTAACAGAATGGGCTAATTTCTTTCCTTTTTATGTAAAAATGTTTAAAAAAAATTTGGGGACAATGGGATGATGGGAAGACGGCGCGGAAATGTTTTAAAATTAAAAATTGCCTTCCTATAGGAAAAAACAAGTTTTATGTATTCTAGTATCAATTTTTATACTCTCGCAACAATGTTGCTAAGGAGAGTATTATAGTTTTGTTCACATAACGGTTGTTTGTAAGTCCTAAAACTAAAAGAGTCAGATATAGGGTTATATATACCAAAGTGATCGGGGTGACGAGTAGAGTCGAAATCCGGATGTCTGTCTGTCCGTCCGTCCGTCTGTCCGTCCGTCCGTCCGTGCAAGCTGTAACTTGAGTAAAAATTGAGATACACGTATTCCTTGGTTCCATAAGAAGGTTAAGTTCGAAGATGGGCAAAATCGGCCTACTGCCACGCCCACAAAATGGCGAAAACCGAAAACCTGTAAAGTGTCATAACTAAGCCATAAATAAAGATATTAAAGTGAAATTTGGCACAAAGAATCGCATTAGGGAGGGGCATATTTGGACGTAATTTTTTTGGAAAAGTGGGCGTGGCCCCGCCCCCTACTAAGTTTTTTGTACATATCTCGGGAACTACTATAGCTATGTCAGCCAAACTCTACAGAGTCGTTTTCTTCAGGCATTTCCATATACAGTTCAAAAATGGAAGAAATCGGATAATAATCACGCCCACCTCCCATACAAAGGTTATGTTGAAAATCACTAAAAGTGCGTTAACCGACTAACAAAAAACGTCAGGAACACTAAATTTTACTGAAGAAATGGCAGAAGGAAGCTGCACCCAGGCTTTTTTTAAAGTTGAAAATGGGCGTGGCCTCGCCCACTTATGGATCAAAAACCATATCTCAGGAACTACTAGAAATGAAATTCGGTATATAATATTTCCTTAACACCCTGATGACATGTACGAAATATGGGTGAAATCGGTTCACAACCACGCTTTCTTCCAATATAACGCTATTTTGAATTCCATCTGATGCCTTCTCTATATAGTATACATTAGGAAATGAAAATACAATTCAATACTCAAAGTACACAAATTGATCTAATCCAATTAATTTTACAGCAAAATAAAAAAATACTTATGTAAATGACGGATAATGAAATCTCGATTATCACTTTATCATGCGAGAGTATAAAATGTTCGGTGACACCCGAACTTAGCCCTTCCTTACTTGTATAACATTAGATTTGTGTATCGGCAATTGAGAGAAAGTGCAAAAATAACAATAAATGATGTATTAATATTTTGGCAACAAGGTCGAATTCCGACAAAAGATGTAGCTAGGTGTGTCGATAAATTAGAATCTCTGTACAAATTATGGCAGAAGATTCAAAAAACCGTACCAAATAAAAGATCTGATGCTCAGAAAAAAATTGTTGAAGACTTTTCTGCAGAATTGGATAATTTGTTTGACATTGCTCATAGAGATGCCTTACAAAACATGCGTATTAGCGAAGACAAGGAATTTTTGATTCTACAAAGGCAAAAAGGTCGCCCTGGTAGCATGGCCGGTGCTGACATGGTATTGTATCGGCGACAAAACCGAGCAGATCACCGCATTGAGAAAGAAATGTCTAGAAAAAGGAAACATCAACAAATGTCGGAAGTGAATCGTAAGTTTATCAAATGAAATTAATTTTATTTATAGTGGTAATGGTCAATTTTAAAATGATATTGTGTAGTCGAACTCAAAGACGATTTTGGTATGGACTATGAAGAAGATATTGGTGACAGTGAGCCTGAAGTAGCGGAAACCAATGTGAAAAAAAATACAAAACAAACTGCTTCAACTTGTATTAACAGGGGAAAACAACTTTTTATCATACCGCGATTGCTTTCAGCACTTGATAGCGCCAAAGTAAGCGATGGAAAGGCGATGCACATTCTGATGGCGACTGCAGAAGGATTGGGCCATTGCACTAGCGACTTGGTAGTCAATCGTTCTACTCTCCATAGACTGAGGGAAAAGCATCGCAGAAAATAAACACAGAGGAAGGCATTTCTTTTGACACCACGTCCACTAATACTGGTCCAATGAATGGAGCATGCGCTCAATTGCAACTCATGTTAGGAAGAAATTTGTTGACGTTACTATGCCGTCACCACATTCTAGAAATATACTTGCGTAGTGTATTCGACCTGCATTTCAAAGTAACTCAAGCACCAGAAGTCTCAATTTTCGAGATTTTTGCTAAAGCCAGGCCAAATATTGACACTTCATCATTTAAGAGTGAGCTCGACCGTGAAGGAAGAAGAAAAACAGTTCCTCCTTCAAGTTATTGAAGAATACCCAAAAATATAAGTCCTATAAATAATCAGAATTAATTTAAGTTTTAATATTTCTAGATGTATTAAATAAATTGATATGAATAAAAATATTTCCTTTAGGTAGTAGTTTTAAGTTAATATATTGCAAAAAATTGGAGAAAAATAATACACTAAAAGAAAAATTGATACTTGAATACATAAAACTTGTTTTTTCCTATAGGAAGGCAATTTTTAATTTTAAAACGTTTCCGCGCCGTCTTCCCATCATCCGATTGTCCCCAAATTTTTTTTTAAACATTTTTACATAGAAAGGAAAAAAAGAACCCATTCTGTAAACATAGAATACATTTTGAATTTTAAGGACAGGTCTAAGCAACATGTTGCAAAAGTATAAAAATATAGAAAAGTGCTTTCTAATTAATGAAAATAAAAATGTGGACCAAACTAAAAATAAAATTCTTTTAATATTTTATCTAAGGGAAGATACATATTTTTTCGAATATAACAAATGAATTATCACTACTAATGCTTACATATGTATGTGTCAGTTATGTTTAGGTTTTGTTTGAGTAAGCAATTTCATGCTTTTATCAAGGCCCATGATTATAATTATTGAAATATGTTGATTTGGAAGACATGTACTTCTAACGCTGGAATTTAATTGAGCCAGCCGCGGTGGTCATTTTCCCGAAATCATTTTTAAAACATAATAGCAGACCATTATCTTAATAATAAAGGTAAATTCTTGACCATAACTTTAAATTATATGCGTTTTATGTATTTCTCCTTGAAAACTGCATGTTAAAAAAATGTATTTACTTCAAACTTTCATTAATTTCCCTGTCAATATTGTATACAAACATATGTATGGAATACATTGTGACAAAAACGCACCGGGAAATTGTAATTGAATTCTCCGGGTAAATGGAATTTCAATTGGTCCACCAACGAAATTGCCGCTCTTTGGAGACCGTCTTCAGTCGACCGAAGTGATAAAACAAAATTCGCTGAAGACCATTCCAAAAAGTGCTTATGAAAAATGTTTCGAGGGGTGGAAAATCGCTTATCGTCCAATTTTGACCCGGCTTATGTTAAGCCGTTTTGTATCATCCTGGGTTTAAAATTCAATGTATGTCGCATTTATTTATTGATTTTTTGAGATATGAATATTAAATCTGTTTGATGAGGGGCCAACGCACTTTTTTTTTTATTTTTAGCCTGCAGTTGCCCCTTGCTACTGCAAAACCCTGTACCAAATTACAGGTTTATATCTTAATTTAGTGCGCAGTTGAGTCATTTTATCAGTTTTCAATTAATGCCGTTCAACGAATCTACGAGCTTGTGTACCAATTGTCATTAAGATATGTATGTATATTAGTTTTTACTCAAGTTATCACTTGCATGGATGGACAGACGGACAGACAAAGAGTCACTCGGATTTCAGTGACACTTATTATTTCATTAAGCAATTTCGTTTCCAGTAGGTGCATTTTAAACGTTTCGTTTTAATTTGTTTGATAATAACGATTAATTGTATGTAGAATATCAAATTTGCATTTCTGTAAAATTATATAACCGAAGCGAAAGCGGGCATCATATATACATACATGTACTTCTGTATACCATAGAAAATTTCGAGTTCGTAGATGGGCGTAATCGGACCACTGCCACGCCCACAAATCGCCATTAAAGGAAAACATATAAAGTGCCATAACTAAACACTAAATTAAGATATAAAACTGTAATTTGATACACAGGATCGCAGCAGCAAGATGCACCTGTGAGAAATTTTTTTCGAAAGAGTAGGCATGGCTCTGCCCTCTAACAAGTTTAATGTACATATCTCCTAAGCCGGTTAAACTACAACAACCAAATTTTATAAGAATTTCCACCCACAGTGTGAAAATGGATGAAATCGAAGGATAACCCCTCTCACTCTCCATATTACGGTACTGTTAAAAATTACTAAAAGCGCGATAAATCAATAAGTAGTTACGACAGACACATTAAATTTTACCACCGAGATGGTATGAGAGAGCTTTATGGGAGCCAGCGTGCAAATTGGACGATGGACGTGGCACCGCCCACTTTTTAGTGAAATCCCATATCTCATCACTCGACTAACCGATTTGGACAAAATTTAGTACGCCGCATTTTTACATTATTATGTCACATTATGAAAATTGACCAAATCAGACAATAACCACGCCTACTTCCCATATAGCACAAGTTTAAATTCCACTTGATTCGTTCAGTTTCCAGTATGCAAATCAAGAAGCAATTAATATAACGGGATAAAATTTAGACGAATAATGTCTTTAGTGTGTGCCCTCTTATATCAAAAAATTTAAATCCAATAAAAACTGTTCAAGCCCATAGGTATCGAATATATATACATATATGTATATATATAGTAGATACATATGTATGTATATGTACATACATAACTGAAAATAAGGGATAATCTTTCTCTTATAATTTTATGTTTGTATGACAAAAATGGGTTCAACCGGACGTTTCTTAGCTCTCATATACTTAATATAAAGATTTTCGATCTTCGGAGTCTTTGTACCGCACATATCGACCAATTGTGAGTTATTCAAATGAAAATAAAAAAACGTGTTTTATTCATAACAGTGTATCTTAGTACCTAAAATAGATAAAGTTGAGCGAAAACAATAACAATACAAGTATTAGGATTTCGAACATCCGGCTAACTTTACTCTTTCGATTGGTTTTACACCTTAAAGTATTTTCCTGGCTTTGATTCTTGCAAGTTACAAGAGTATAAAATGTTTGGTTACACCCGAACTTAGCCCTTCCCTACTTGTTCTAACTAACATTTACAGTTTGTGCCTATTTTTCTTATTATATTAAATAAACAATTGTCTCTTAGATTAATATTATTAATTTAATATAAACATTGTTAATTATAAAATTCCAAGTAATTATTTTATATATATTTATATTATACATATGTATGTATGTATGTTCATTTATTGTAAATTCTATATATACCTTTTGATCCTTCCAGCCAACAAGTGGGGGAAAGCATATAACAAATGAAAGCACCCAAACTCCAGCAATCAATGATTTAGCCCGTTTTGTTGACATTATACTCGGGTAGGCAACCGGACGGGTAACGGCTACATATCTATCTAAAGATATTGCGCATAAGTTCAATATGGATGCTGTGCACATCCATACATCTACAGCAAGCCACATACGACACCAGACATCACCGAATATCCATATCTATAATAAATATGAAAAATAGCAATAAAATCAAAGATTACTGCATTAAAGTTTTTTTATAAACTAGAGTATTGTATTACTATTACCATTAATACAAAAATACATACAACGTTATTGCAATAAATAAAAAAAGAGAAGTTGGGCAATTTTTAATTGGGTTTAAACTCAATACTTGCATAAAGCACATTTTATTTCTTTATATTTCTTATATAAATATATATGTATAATGGATAGGTTCAAATATATAAATAAAAACACTTATCACAAGCAAGAAGAGCTAAGATCGGGTGTAACCAAATATTTTATACTTTCTCTATTTGCAAGAAAAACGCTGTAAATGAATTCAATACTCCTTATTGGAAGATCATATACCATACTCACTACATTTCATTACTACTTTTTACTTCATGCCCTAGATACTTTTATTCAAATCTATCTAATTAATGGAAAGCAATACAACTATTCATCATATACATAATAGCAATACTTTTTTTGTCAGATCTTCTTTTGATTTATATTCGATACAAACTCAATACCAAAATTGGCGGGAATTGGTCGAGAAGTTCCCGAGATATAGGAATTTCACATAAAATGGGCGGTGCTACTCATATTGTCCAGTTGCTCTATACTAAATTACAGTTTGGTACGTCAATTTGCGGCATATGTACTTATAGCAATTCATAGATTTGCGATTGGCTCGATTTCGCCAATTTCGCAATACCAACCTTCTACTATGTACAATTGGTTGAAATTCAATGGAAACTTGAAAAAAATTGGTACACATTTTCTGCAGATGTTTTACAGTAGTTTAAAACTGTTGGTTTAACGAAACCTTTGTTTTTACAAAGAAGTTTAAAATACATAATAATATTAATGAATTTTGTAGCAGAGATACATAAAAGACATAATTTTGATGATTTGTAAAGTTTACAACTTTTTCCATTAAGGGACATCTCGACAGGCAATTTAAAATTGCAAAAAGTCTGGATTACTGGCAATTCAATGGAGACACATTGTTAATGTTTAGAAGTTGATGTACATACATATGTATATTGCTAACGATGTACTTTTATTTTGGTAGAGCAGTTTTCCATAAGCTAAATAGTGAATTAACACTTTTTTGCACTATATAATGTAAAATAAAATTATACACACGAATTAGTGTAGTGTTAGTGATTAGAAATACGAAAAGACACTAATTCGTTAAGTGTAAAATTAACTTTCAACTTTAAACGCAAATATTTCGAAAGCACTACTAATATCTCTTGATCTGGATAATCTCCTCTATCCTACCATACTCGTGTTACCCATTTTATTACCGAAATCCTACTTATTTAATTAGTAAATAACCATTACGCAACAATTATTTAAGCCTAAACATATGAATACTTTTTTCCCCAAAAAAATCATTTGTTGAAAAAAGTACATTTCAATTTTTTTCATTTTCCCTATTGGCTAGTCCAAGAAGTCTTTTGGTATTTCTAATCAAACTTCAACTTATTTTTTATAATTATACTAATAAATAAATTTATACTAATAATAATGTAATAATTTAATTCTCCTAGAGACATTATTCCATCAGTGTAAATCGAAATTTCCAAATTTCCAGAACTGAAGCGAGGGAACCATTGTTGTGCTACACGAACTAATACAGCATCGTCTCCGTAAACTTCACACATTTCATTGGTGGTTTGCGTGGCATTCTTCCCTAAAGAAATATGCGAACCAAAGAAGCATTTCAAAAAATTCACAACCCTAAAAGAAAGCCCCAAGGCAAAGAATGTTAATAAATAGAGAAGGCGCAAAAGTTAAATAAAATCCTTTTGAGTACAAATTTGTAGTTTTCACATGAGGGAACAGCGAAAAATAGGAATAACTTCGAAAATAAAAATATACCACGCGATGAGCGAAACGGGGTAAATGCTATACATAGACACAACGAATGTTCTTAAATGAAATATGGATGCACATGACTATTTAGATTTGGGTAGTTTTCTATGATATGACAAACAAATTCATAATTTATATTTACAAATAATCTCCTGAAATAAAAAGGTGGATTATTGGTAAAAACCGCGAAATAAATAAAGCATTTAATGTATAAATCTTCAATACATTTATATATGTTGTGGGTTGCGTGAGCAATAATCCCTTATGTTTCAATAAGTATTTATCTGTACTAGTCAATCACTATCATTAATAGAATACGTCTCAGCTGGTATGACCTGCAAATAATCGCGAGTTCGGGCTGAGCAAAAAATTGAGTTTTGACAAAACGTTGATAAAACAAGTAAGGAAGAGCTAAGTTCGGGTGTCACCGAACATTTTATACTCTCGCATGATAAAGTGATAATCGAGATTTCATTATACGTCATTTACATATTTTTCAAATACCGTATTTTTGTAAAGTTTTATTCCGCTATCATCATTGGTTCCTAATGTATATACTCGTATTATACAGAAAAGGCATCTGATGGAATTCAAAATAGCGTTATATTGGAAGAAGGCGTGCTTGTGAACCGATTTCACCCATATTTCGTACATGTCATCAGGGTGTTAAGAAAATAGTATATACCGAATTTCATTGAAATCGGTCTAGTAGTTCCTGAGATATGGTTTTTGGTTCATAAGTGGGCGAGGCCACGCCCATTTTCAATTTTTAAAAAAAGCCTGGGTGCAGCTTCCTTCTGCAGTTTCTTCCGTAAAATTTAGTGTTTCTGACGTTTTTTGTTAGTCGGTTAACGCACTTTTAGTGATTTTCAACATAACCTTTGTATTGGAGGTGGGCGTGGTTATTATCCGATTTCTTCCATTTTTGAATTGTATATGGAAATGCCTGAAGAAAACGACTCTGTAGAGTTTGGTTGACTTAGCAATAGTAGTTTCCGAGATACGTACAAAAAACTTAGTAGGGGGCGGGGCCACGCCCACTTTTCCAAAAAAATTACGTCCAAATATGCCCCTCACTAATGCGATCCTTTGTGCCAAATTTCACTTTAATATCTTTATTTATGGCTTAGTTATGACACTTTATAGGTTTTCGGTTTCCGCCATTTTGTGGGCGTGGCAGTAGGCCGATTTTGCCCATCTTCGAACTTAACCTTCTTATGGAACCAAGGAATACGTGTATCTCAATTTTTACTCAAGTTACAGCTTGCACGAACGGACGGACAGACATCCGGATTTCGACTCTACTCGTCACCCTGATCACTTTGGTATATATAACCCTATATCTCACTCTTTTAGTTTTAGGACTTACAAACAACCGTTATGTGAACAAAACTATAATACTCTCTTTGGCAACTTTGTTGCGAGAGTATAAAAAAAAAACAAGTAAGGAAGCCCAAAGTTCGGGTGCAACCGAACATTTTATACTATTGCAACTTGCAAAAATCAAAGCCGGGTAAATACTTTAAGGTGTAAAACCAATCGTATAGAGTAAAGTTAACCGAATGTTCGAAAATCCTGATATTAGTTATATGGGGACTAGGCCAAGTTTTTGCTCAAATTTACCTATTTTTAGCACAAAGATACACTGTTATGTGTAAAACTCGCTCTCTAATTTCCACTGAGATAACTCAAATACCTAAAATAACGATTTTCGAACTTCCGGGTTACTTTGTACCGCATATATAGGACATATGGGAAGTATTGGTACGATTCAATCGCTTTTAAAATTTACCTCTTTTTAGCACAAAGATACACTGTTATGTGTAAAACTCGCTCTCTAATTTCCACTGAGATAACTCAAATACCTAAAATAACGATTTTCGAACTTCCGGGTTACTTTGTACCGCATATATAGGACATATGGGAAGTATTGGTACGATTCAATCGCTTTTGACATACAGATATACCGTTATAAGAGAAGGATTATCCCTGAATTTTAATTATATATCTCACACATTGACCGACATTTTCGATCAAAAGTCTACCATAGGTTCTGGGGTCATATTCGGTACCTAGAGTCTTGAACAGTTTTGGTTAGATTTAAACAATTTTCTGTCATAAGGTGGCATACTTTAAAGAAATTATTTGTGCAAAGTTTTATCCCGTTATATTAATTGCTTTTTGATTTATGTACTGGAAACTGAACGAATAAAGTGGATTTTGAAGTTGTGCTATATGGAAGTAGGCGTGGTTATTGTCAGATTTGGTAAATTTTCACAATGTGGCATAGAAATTTTAAAAAAGCACTACATTCCAAATCGGTCAGTTGGATCTCGAGATATGGGATTTCACCAAAAAGTGGGCGGTACCACCCCCATCGTCCAATTTTCACTCCGGTTCTCATAAAGTTCTCTCATACCATATCGGTGGTAAAATTTAATGTTTCTGGCGTATTTAGTTACTGAATAATCGCGCTCTTAGTAGTTTTTAACATTACCGTTATATAGGGAGTGAACGGCGTTTTCATCCAATTTCATATATTTTCACAATATTGGTAGGTAGTTTTAATAATATTCGTTCTGAGCGAATTTGGTTGTTGTAGCTTAAGTGGTTTAGGAGATACATACATTAAACTTATTAGAGGGCGGGGCCACGGAGGGTCGGGAAGAGGTCGTTGATGAAGACCGTGCTGGGTGACCTGCGACAATGTGGCTCGTGTGTGCAAAATTTTGAACTCAGACCGTTGACTAAGTATTCGTTTAATTGTCCAGATGGTCCTCTGGTCTCGCGCTGGCAGCGCTGCATCGACGCAGAAGGAGCCTATTTTGAAAGTTTTTAAACAAATAAAAATCGGCAAAGCGCCTTTAGCATATATCAGTCTCAGCTGTCATGTTTCGCCGAAGATATAAGTGCCGCGATGTTTTAACCTCAGTCTTGCAAACGCTGAAAGGTGGAGAAAAAAGAACCTGTTTCCACCTCACTTTCTTCAATACAACATTGACAGCTTGCGTCCGATAAGATTTTTAGCCGTACCGCACGGATTCATATTGGAAAATATTCATTAAAAACTACTACGATTACGAAGAGATGAACTTTGCTAAGAGAATGAAGTAGTTCATCAGATCTCCTGCGTTTTACTCTAGGTGTAAAGGATCTAGCATTCGCACAGGAGCTAGTCATAGACCAAAACCTGTCGAGCTTTCGCGAATTCCATAGGAAAATATTCAGGTATAATCCTTCTCTGACAATGGTATGTCTGTATGTCGAAATTGGTCGAATTGGGTCAAATGCATAAATTTGAGCGAAAACTTGACCTAGCCCCCTTATAACCATTAACAGTATTTTCGGACATCTGGCTGACTTTGTTGCTCCATATAATTGGTGACTGTATGTGAGGTACATTAATGACAACAGTTAATCGATAATATCGGGTCGATACTAACCCAACTCGAATATCAATACATAGTATAAAAGAAAGTAGATTTTTCTGTCCCTATGTAACTGTGTATGCTTAAATCTTTATAATTACGCAACGGTTTTTAATGCGGTGTTTTTAATAGATAGAGTGATTGAAGAGTAAGGTGTATATGTATAAAAACATCCATTAAATAGTGAATAAATACTATTATTTTTGAGTTTTCTATTGTGATGTCCTAAATAAGTAAATTTTTCCGCTTACGTTGCAAACGCAGGCTGAAACCTACTAGATTTATCAAAATAATGTAGTAAGTATTGTACACATTGAAAAGGTCTACAGAAAACTTCGCGATGGTGTGTGTCTATCTCTTATGGATATCCCACAATAACATTTTTTTATACTCTCGCAACATAGTTGCTAGGGAGAGTATTATAGTTTTGTTCACATAACGGTTGTTTGTAAGTCCTAAAACTAAAAGAGTCATATATAGGGTTATATATACCAAAGTGATCAGGGTGACCAGTAGAGTTGAAATCCGGATGTCTGTCTGTCCGTCCGTGCAAGCTGCAACTTGAGTAAAAATTGAGATATCATGATGAAACTTGGTACACGTATTTATTGGCTCCATAAGAAGGTTAAGTTCGAAGATGGGCAAAATCGGCCTACTGCCACGCCCACAAAATGGCGAAAACCGAAAACTTATAAAGTGTCATAACTAAGCCATAAATAAAGATATTAAAGTGAAATTTGGCTCAAAGGATCGCATTAGGGAGGGGCATATTTGGACGTAATTTTTTTTGGAAAAGTGGGCGTGGCCCCGCCCCCTACTAAGTTTTTTGTACGTATCTCGGAAACTACTATTGCTATGTCAACCAAACTCTACAGAGTCGTTTCCTTCAGGCATTTCCATATACAGTACAAAAATGGAAGAAATCGGATAATAAATATACAAAGGTTATGTTGAAAATCACTAAAAGTGCGTTAACCGACTAACAAAAGCGTCAGAAACTACTGCCTTCATTATCATCGGAAGTCATTTCGCTTAGCAAATCCAACTAAGCAAATCTCTTTTCAACGTTTGATTTTCCTGGTGCAGAGCTCAAATTCAGTATTTTCCCCCAAAAACCAATGCTTTATTAACACACGAAATGCTTTTAGTACATATGATCAATTTTTTTGTAAGCTTGTCGGCCAGTGTATGAGTTATATTGTTGAATTACAATTATTTCAGTGGCGCAGTCGGTAGGATACTACAAGTATCCGAAAAAAGAACCGCGAGTGGAAAATAAGTTAAATTTTATAATCCGCAATTCGCAAAAATACGCGCTTCAACTGGGAAAATAATTCCAATTCGGTCATCCCAAACAAGTGGAAGCAAAACAAAAATTCAAAAACACAAAAACCTGTAAGTCCAAAGGCAAAGTAAAAACATCGAATTAAGTGACAATCAAACAAAAAAATGGCACAACCAGCACAACCAGAGAATACATTAAACGAGAGCAACCTTACTGAGGCCCGTGGACAACTTAAGGATGTCCCTCCATTTAGGGGAGAGCCAGAAACACTTTTTACCTTCATTAGCAGAGTGGACTACATACTGTCCCTCTACCATACACTAATTTTGAAACAAATAAAAACATTGAAATTAAAAATAAAACTCCAAATTTTTACCAAAATCCGAAAGCATTTAAAAATTACCCAATCAATCAATCCCAATACCAACCGAGATACCCCCAATATCCTCAACCATTACAACCCAGCTTCAACCCATACATGCATGCACCCAGACCCATTTATACACAACAATTATCTAACAACCAACCCATGGCACCCGGACAAACTTATCCCGGACCCAACAGGTACATGAATCCTCAACCAATTTTAAACAGAATTCCATTTCCCAAATCTAATTTTAACCTAACCCCTCAAACACAACAACCACGCATGCCATCTAACCCAAACTTCCCACTACAACAAACAACCAAACGACCAAGACCATCGGACAGCGAACAAACCAAAATGTCCATTGACGAACTTAGATTACAAGAAGCATAAGAATACGAACAAAATTATCAACAACCATACGAACAAGAATACTACGACTACACTCAGTACCAAGACCAGACTTATGAAGAACAGTGTCAGGCACCACTCAATCAAGACCAAGCCGAAATCAATTTTGACGAAAATTTTCAGTCACCAGCCCCGGAAGATACCAATACTTAATAATTACCCACAAGGGCCACGCTCAGAAATGTTTGATTGACACAGGATCCACAATCAACATGATGCGAAAGAATTTTTTTTCTCTACCAATACACAATACTGAATGTGAAGTTTTTACATCAAATGGTCCGATGACATTAAAAGATTCAATAACTCTGCCAAGCAACAACATAATTAGGACACCTGAACAATTTTACTTACACGACTTTTCTGGCGACTACGATGTGCTAATTGGCAGAAAACTGCCAAAAAAATTACAAAACTCATACTATTACACTTTTCGATAAAACCTACCCATTGATAGACACAGATTCAAACAAAGATCAATTTTTCTACACACAAGATTCATATGAGAAACCAACCCCCAAATCAGATAAAAAAATAGACTTTTCACTATTCCGTCTGGATCACCTTAATCCGGAGGAAACCTCGAAATTAAAACATTTATTAAACAAATTTAAAGATTTGCAATATTCTGAAGGAGAACGTTTGACATTCACAAACACAATCAAACATGTATTAAACACAACACACAATTCTCCCATTTATTCAAAACAATACCCACTTGCTCAAACACACGAAAATGAGGTAGAGAACCAGGTGCAGGAGATGCTTGAGCAGGGATTGATCAGAGAAAGTAATTCACCCTACAATAGTCCCACTTGGGTTGTACCAAAGAAATCCGGCGCTTCGGGAAAAGCAAAATACAGAGTAGTCATTGATTACAGGAAGCTGAATGAAATAACCATTCCCGATAGATTTCCTATTCCCAACATGGACGAAATACTTGGAAAACTGGGAAAATGCCAGTACTTCACAACAGTTGATTTAGCTAGGGGTTTTCATCAGATAGAAATGGATTCAGAATCCATACAGAAAACTGCATTTTCAACCAAACGTGGTCATTACGAATACGTTCGCATGCCATTTGGCCTAAGAAATGCACCCGCCACATTCCAGAGGTGCATGAATAACATACTCCGACCATTAATTAACAAACACTGTTTGGTTTATTTGGATGACATCATTATTTTTTCCACATCTCTCGACGAACACTTAAACTCATTGCAATTGGTTTTTGAAAAACTGTCCGAAGCAAATCAAAAGTTGCAACTAGATAAATGCGAATTCCTGAAAAAGGAAGCAACCTTTCTAGGACACATCGTAACACCCGATGGAATAAAACCAAACCCTCTTAAAGTAGAAGCCATAGCATCATACCCAATCCCAACAAAAGTAAAAGAAATCAGAGCATTCCTCGGAATGACCGGTTATTACCGAAAGTTTATCCCAAGCTACGCTGACATAGCAAAACCCATGACCCGCTACTTAAAAAAAGGAGCAAAAATAGACATAAACAACCACGAATATGTGGAAGCATTCGAGAAACTTAAAACCCTAATAACAAGCGAACCAATTCTACAACTTCCCAATTTTGAAAAGAAATTTGTATTGACTACAGACGCTAGTAACCTGGCTCTTGGAGCCGTCCTTTCTCAAAACAATCACCCCATATCTTTCATAAGCAGAACATTGAATGACCATGAATTAAATTACAGCACCATCGAAAAAGAATTACTTGCCATAGTTTGGGCCACAAAAACATTCCGTCACTACTTGTTGGGAAGACATTTCCAAATAGCTAGTGATCATCAGCCTCTCAGATGGTTACATAATTTAAAGGAGCCAAATGCCAAACTGCAGAGATGGAGAATTAGATTGGCTGAGTTTGACTTTGATATTGAGTACATAAAAGGGAAACAGAATTCAATTGCTGACGCACTGTCCAGAATCAAGGTTGAGGAGAATCATTTCAGTGAAGCCACCCAACATAGCGCAGTAGAAGACAGTAATGATCTTATCCAGTTAACAGAAAAACCAATAAATGTATTCAAAAAACAGATAATATTCATTAAATCAGATCAGAATAGTGTAAAGCAGACAACCGTTTTCGGAAATTCAATAACCACCATTCACTATAACAACATGACTGTTGAGAACGCCAAGCAATTCTTACTTGACCACTTCATTTCCAAAAGCATTGCCATGTACATCGTGAGCGATGCCGATTTCGAGATCATCCAGACAGCCTATAGGGAAATTATTAACCCCTCTTATACTAAAGTGACTCGTAGCCTCATTCTATTGAATAACGTGAGCTCATATGCTGAGTTTAAAGAAATCATACTTCAAACCCATGAAAAACTGTTGTACCTGGATGTATCCAAAAAATGACTAAACTATTCAAAGAAAATCATTATTTCCCAAATAGCCAACTTCTGATTCAAAACATCATAAATGAGTGCCGTGTGTGTAACCTAGCCAAGACAGAAGACAGAAACACAAAAATGCCTTTTAAAGTCACACCTAGCACTGGGCATTGCCGCGATAAATTTGTAATAGACATCTATTCATCCGAGGGTAAGCATTACCTTAGTTGCATTGACATTTACTCAAAGTTCGCCACTCTAGAACAAATAAAAACAAAAGATTGGATGGAATGCAAAAACGCCCTGATGCGTATCTTTAACCAACTCGGAAAACCTACACTGTTAAAGGCAGACAGGGACGGTGCATTTTCCAGCCTAGCTCTTAAGCAATGGCTCGAGAGTGAGGGTGTTGAATTACAATTATTTCAGTATATAGAGTATATGTATATATAAAGTTTCTTAGATTTCGATCCTCTGGTTGACGTTTTACGTCTTAAGGTATTTGTCTGGCCTTAATTCTAGCAAGTTGCAAGAGTATAAAATGTTCGGTTGCACCCGAACTTAGCCCTTCCGTACTTGTTTTTAATGCCCAGTTACGAAGAACCGTGTAGTTCAAATATTTTCGAAAACACTGTATACAACGCTCATTTCTATTTAATTTTATAGCCCATTACTTAGTTAAAGTAAACGGTTTTCCGATTTTCGTTGGAGTTATTGCAATTTTCTCGCTAATTTTAATATTAAAGAATTGCACATCTAATTTAATTGTGACAAGAGTATAAAAATTAAAATATAATAATGTACTTGTACTAATGTGACCTAACTTAGAATATTTCCAATTTATGAGAGAACCGGACATGAGTAAAGTAAAGGACAAATTTGATTTTATTAATCAACAAAACTTAATGCGCATTTGCATGATGTAGGCAAAAATGGTTAGAGCCTACGTTGTGAATGATAGAAAAATCTTTCAACATGACTTAAGTAACCAAAAATCTACATTTATTTTTAGTATTTATTCTAGTATTTTATTCTATTCCAGCATTGCCCTTCAATCAGCTGCGAGTTAAAGGACAATGCAAAATAACCCGTCAGCGACAACATAACTAGTCAAACTTCCCAAGAAGGAAACAACGAAAACAACAACGGTCGGTCAGCGAGGGCACAACGCCAACAGAAAAACAATAATACATTGAAGTCAATATTCCTTTTGTATAGTAATATACATATGTATATATATGTATATATACATATATATACATATAAATATATATATATATAAATATATATAGTCAGTTTTCGTAAAATCTTCCCAAGAAGGAAACAACGAAAACAACAACGGTCGGTCAGCGAGGACACAACGCCAACAGAAAAACAATAATACATTGAAGTCAATATTCCTTTTGTATAGTAATATACATATGTATATATAGCCAAAATTCAACAGTATTTTCCCCCAAACAGCAATGCCTTATTAACACACGAAATGCTTTATGATCCATTTTTTGTAAACTAG
Organism: Bactrocera neohumeralis; assembly: GCF_024586455.1. Classification (NCBI taxonomy): domain Eukaryota; kingdom Metazoa; phylum Arthropoda; class Insecta; order Diptera; family Tephritidae; genus Bactrocera; species Bactrocera neohumeralis. The sequence goes on from NC_065919.1 coordinate 92,896,552, forward strand.
CACATGTTGCTTCACAAAAATGCTATATCTCATTAACTAACAGTTATAACCCAACTAATAGAAATCATATAGATGGTAGTAGTAGTATTATCTATATATATATATATATATATATACTAGAGGACCCGTCCACGCTTCACTGTGGCGGATACATAGATAATACTACTACTACCATCTATATGATTTCTATTAGTTGGGTTATAACTGTTAGTTAATGAGATATAGCATTTTTCTGAAGCAACATGTGCTAGTTTACAAAAAATGGATCATAAAGCATTTCGTGTGTTAATAAGGCATTGCTGTTTGGGGGAAAATACTGTTGAATTTTGGCTCAAGGAAATCCAGCGTTGAAAAAATATTTGCTAAGCTGGAAACAGGCGAAATGAGCACCGAGGACAATGATGCTCTAAAGAGGCGAAAGCTCTGTGCAAAGTGGGTGCCTCACAAGTTCATAATCCAACAAAAACAACGAATAACTGATTCTGAGAAGTGTTTGAGTGCTCTTTAATCGTAATAAAACCGAATTTTTGCGTCGGTGTGTGACAATAGAAACATGACTCCAACATTTCCCACAGAAGTCCAATCGACAGTCATTCTAGTGGACTGCACATGATGAACCGGTTCTCAGGCGTGGAAAGACGAAAAAGTCGGCTGGAAAGGTTATAACAACAGTCTTTTGTGATGGACGTGGTATAATATTCATCTACTGATTACTGATCCAGTTATAATCCAATGCACTGCGTATTTGGTTGCAGTTCTTTTCTACTACTCCAAATACTTAGCAATTGTATTATCTTTAAGGAAGAATCTGTTTAAAATTGTCCGCATATATACAAATGATTCCTACAAACATGAATTTTGAACAAATGCTTATGATTTGAAATATAATTTTTGTATTTATGAGTTTTATTAAATTTTAACATAAAGAGGTAAAAAGTATTCGATGGCCTTACCCTGTTTCTAAGCTACCTCCCCAAAATTTAGAATTTTCAAAAAATAATTTTTTTTCTGCACATTCGTTAAGTGTAATATCTTAAAAATATTCCCTGAAAATTTCACGTTGACCCGATAATTAGTTTTTGAGTTATTCGACGATTAACAAAGAGAGCTCGGGCACTTCAAAGCGCTAGTGTGAAACTTTAAACGCGTTTTTCTCAAAACTATGTTTTTTGAACCGGTGACAACTGTAACTCGAAACCCGTTCAGAAGATTTTAATTAAATTGCAGCTTTTAGAATACATAATAAACTCGGGCCTGATCGAAGGATTTTTATTTTTTCGAAAATTTCGATTTTTTAAGACCAATTAACTGTTGATTTTTTCGCAAAAATTTAGAAAAAAGTTTCCTGAGGCCGCCATTTTGTTAATTTTGGAAATAAAAAAACCTACCATCAGGCCCGAGTTTATCTATTTATAAAACTAATTTTTTTTGTGAGATTGATTTTAGATGAATCTCCAAGGACTCATGCTTGTCACCGCAAGTACCTTTTTTTGGCACGGGGTCAACACAAACAACTATACCTTTGGAAATTAAGTTTTTTTTTTGAAATTTTCGTGAATTCACTTCAATACATCCTATAATAATGCCATATTACTACTTTTGTAAAATAACATGAACCGATCATCATGAAACTTTGTACATATAAGTAGGTACTTCTGAGGGTATTAGAAGTAAAATAGGGTACTTTATATTAAAAAAAAGGTGCGTGGAAGAAGTTATACTTCTTAGTGATATTCAGAAATGCATATCATTTTGTATGAAAGAAAAACAGAACATTTAAATTCATTATGCACATTTTATAAAGCAAAATCTAAATGAAGGAATTTTGACTCGGAAAGTAGTTCCGTCTCTTCGTTGCGGAAGGGAATATGCAGCGTAACCATCTCTCTTTTGTACTCTTCGAATTGGGTTGTCATATTATAATTTGTATATCTTATATCATGGTGTTTAGTCAATTTCTTGAATTCATTATTGGCGTTGCATTTGTATTGCGCACAAAACTGGGCCAAAGTAAATGAATTTTCCTTTTATTTTTCTTTGCAGTTTTTCACTAAATTTAAATAAGTTTCTTAATAAATTTAAATAAGTGTTTTAATAAATTTAAGTAAATTTACATGTATTTTCATTCATATTTAATTATCAATAAATTTTTTTAAAATTATTTGCCCTAGTTGTCCATTTTATTTTCTCATGCATTTCAGTCGATTTTTGTATAGAAATTTGACCGGCGTAGAAGCAAAATGCGAAACAATCATACATATACTATGTCGTTTGCACATTTGTCTGTATGTTTGCGAAAGCAAATGTTCTACAAAAGCATATTTCTATACTTAAACAAATTATTTGAACCATCGTATATTTCTTACATGCATAACTAAGCCATACTTAAGCAACGCCACGAAAGTGTCAATAGTGGTGTTGGTGGTAAGCACATACAAAGTCACAATGTGAACGCAGGTTCGAATCTCGATGGACTTAGTCTTTAATTTTTGCATTTTAACATCGTAATACTATTCTAATAAATATTTTTCTTACTAATAGAAATTAAATTTATTACAGCAATATACCTAACATACATATACATATGTATGTACATAATATTGCTGTGATAAATTTAATTTCTATTAGTACGAAAAATATTTATTACTATAGTATACGATGTTAAAAGGCATACATCTTTCTATCCTATCTTGTATATCTGCACATGCTCATATAAATGTATGTATACGAATGTGCGCGTTCAGAAATTCAAGGAATTCGCACAAAAAAAAAAGAGAGGCGAAAGAAATAAAGTCACATAAAATAGTTGAGAATTCGCAAAAATGAAAGACAAACGAAAGAAAAATAATGCGCAAGCATACATAGGCGTACTGTACTTATTGACCGCATTATTTTTGCGTAAAACCTTGGAAATTATTAATTAAAATCACCACTCAGAAGTCGTTTTATCCGTTGTTAAGTGAACATCATTTCTAATATGCCACAACACAATATTAGAAATGAAGTTCATAAACCTCAAAGTGTAAACACAATGGCTACGACAGACTGCAAACTACATCTGTCAAATATTAAAATACACACGTTCTTATGGGCAGTGTTATTTTGACAGCTGCACGACTTCACGACTGCAGGCCGACAGTTGTCGTTCTCGCTAACTTCAATATCCTCCTATTTTTGCCAACGACAGTACGACGACAGTAGAGTTGACAGTAGCATGGAAGATAGAAAGAGGAGGTAGAGTGGTGATGCCACTAATATGTAAAATGTAAAATTATTCACAGCTCTAACAAACTTGATGTTATTTTACAAATAAAAGCATAAAATAGCTCTATTATAGCTCTATTATATCATTTGTAATAGCAATTGATAATTTAAAGCAAAAATATTTACCTATTTACTTATTTTTTGCATAAAAAATTTCACTTTGAACAAAATATTAAAATTTCATTGAAGTGAAAGGTATTAGTATGGCCACAACGAAATTGTGTACATGCAAAATGGACAACTGCGTTGTTTTGTGTACATGCCGGCCATTGTGTTGTTGTTGCTTCTCATAATGTACATGTAGTAAGATGAACAACGACGTTTTCAGTTCACTGTCGTGCCGCTGCAGTCTGTCGTAGCCATTGTGTTTACACTTTCACGCTGTCAGATAAAACGATATACCTCGTCATCGCGGGTCGACTTCCAAAAAATTTAAATGAAGACTAACTACAGAAATGATCCTGTAAAGTATAGCCTTAATTTTTCAACGGCCAACACAGAGTATTTCAACCAAAACATACGCAAAATAGTTGAGAATTCGCAGAAATGAAAGACAAACGAAAGTAAAAGAAGCATAACTTCAATAATGCACAAGCATACAAACATACATATGCGCAGCAGCAGCAAGGAAAGAGGTAACAATCGGCGATCCATTGTATAATTCTTTCATGCATAACCAAACCATAATTAGGACAACGCAATACAAGTGTCAATGGTGGTAAGCGCTTGAAAAGTTACGACGAGCACGTAGGTTCGAATCCCAACAGAATTTATTTTTAATTGAATATGTCACCAACCAAAAATTGAAACATTGTTCTACAAAAAAAACAACAGCATAAGCATGGCAACATTGTGTTGTTGGTAGAAAAGCCGAGCTGTGCCGAAAGAAACGAACAAACGATCGCCGATTGTCACCGCTTCGCTTGCTGCTCGAACATCTTCGCAGACAAGGTTGCGTAGATTCATATTGAGCAAGGTTGCGCAAACTGAATCTATCGCAACGTTTTCCGAACTCGTATAAGAAGTATAACTTCAAAAAAAAAAAAACAACAAAATTTAAGAAAGATAAAAAAATTGTTTATCAAAAAATTGTCAAATTTAGCTACTTCAACGCCATCTAGCATTACAATAATGAAGTTTCAACCCCGAATACTGTAATACCGTCCCACTGAATTACCGGCGGTGACGACAATATCTAATTCAATTGAATATACTCGTACATAGTTTCAACTGTTTCTAATTTTTCTATATTTATTGTTATTTTCTTCTGTCGTCACATGCAGTATAAAACTATTCAAATTTTTTATGTAATCATTAATTTTTGTGGTTAGCAGTCACTTTATTATTGTAGATCTTACTCGCTGATGTTAATTATTACTCTGCTTTTCTTAGAAAATGCCTCGGAAGCGGAAATCTGGTATATCCAAAATTTCACCACGGGCCCGTGCCGCAAACTTCGGCTCACGCAGAGCCGAGAAGACAACAACAAGCAGAGCGGCAAAGAGTTTTGAGAGCAGCTGAAACGCCTATTCAGGCACGAGTTCGTTTAGAAAGACAAGCTGCACTGCAGACAACTAGAAGAACGATAGAAACACCAGAACAATCGCATTTGATAAGAATTCGTAATGCAGACATGCAGACCACGCGCCGCCGAAATTTCATGCGTAATGATTGGGCTGTGTTTAATGGTACTGGGTTTCAATATGATCCTTCAATTGAATATCATAATCATCCATTGATTGTTATTGGCTCAATGAATAAAAAATGTCAGTACTGCGATGCTTTTAAATGGAAATATGAAACTGCTGGAATGTGCTGTTCCGGTGGTAAAGTTTCACTTCCATTACTTGGTGAACCAAAGAGCCTTTGAAAACCTTATTATACAGGTGAGTCAAAGCAATTTTAAGCAAAATAAGAAAGTATAACTCTTGCTTTCAAATGACATCCTTTGGAGTTAATAAAGTGATAAGAATGCCCGGTTTTTGTTTTTTTTTTTGTAAAGCGTGCATTAAATCATCACGTTTATGGCCGACAGTTGAAAAACTCTGCCTGAAAACGAATATGAGAGTGCATCTTTATAATGACGTGGATTCAGGACTTTATGCAGAAATGTTGTTGAAAATTGGTGATGGTTGTTTAGATGTTGACGTTGAAGGCTGTATATTAGTGTCAAGAGAATTTTGTAATTTAGTAAAAAGTGATGTGGATCTCATTGCTAATGTTTTTCCGGAATTGAAACAAAATTTGTAAAGCGATCAGTGGTTGTGTGCAAGAGCAATATTAGCACCAAGAAATGAAATTGTTAATAGGATCAACACTGACATTTTAAACGAGGTTCAAGGAGGAATGGAGGAATATTTGTCAATGGATACAATTATAGATACGGAACTAAGTACTTCATATCCTGTGGAGTTTTTAAATTCACTTGAACTATCGGGTGCACCGTCACATAAACTTCAATTGAAACTACATGTACCAGTAATGCTTATGCGAAATCTAGATCCTCCTCTTCTATGTAATGGAACAAAGCTTCGGATAACAAAATTGGGACAGATCATATGTACTTGGTGCTACTATTTTAACAGGTGTCGGTAAGGGAAACAGTGTTATAATACCTCGGATACCAATTATTCCCACTGACCTTCCATTCCAATTTAAAAGGATTCAGTTTCCCGTCAAGCTTAGCTTTGCTGTTACTATAAACAAGGCACAAGGACAAACATTACAGGTAGCAGGAGTGCATTTAGATTGATAATTTGTATTTTATTTTTTTAAATAGTTAGAATTCGGAATTATTTATTTTTGTTTCGGTGAAATATATATTAGCATTTTTTGTTGCATTTTAATACGCACATTTTAAGGTGTTGAAACTTCATTGTCTATAGTAATTTTTAAAAATTGTTGATCTCATCCAAGCAATAAAATTTAGTAATCATTTTGAATTATTTCTATTATTATACCCTTACCCTTTATCTCTCATACTTATTTAATAGCTCCACTGCGGGCGAAGCCGCGGGTAAAAAGCTAGGTTTTATATATAAAGATATGACACTAATCCGAATATATAAATATGTATATTTGAATATAATACACTCACATATATATATACATATATGTACATATATATATATCTAATAAATAATATTCTCGTCTCACGGCGTACGTAATTGAACTCCTCTGAAACCGCTAGACCGATTTTCCTGAATCTTAGCGTGCATATCGGCTAGGGTGGAGAATCGGACAACATCTATTTTTCATCCTCCTAAATGTTAAGGGAAATTGGAAAATTCCCAAAAAATAGGTATCATTTTTCCATACAAATTTTTATACTCTCGCAACAATGTTGCTAACGGTTGTTTGTAAGTCCTAAAACTAAAAGTGTCAGATATAGGGTTATATATACCAAAGTGATCAGGGTGACGAGTAGAGTCGAAATCCGGATGTCTGTCTGTCCGTCCGTCCGTCCGTGCAAGCTGTGAGATATCATGATGAAAGATGGGCAAAATCGGCCCACTGCCACGCCCACAAAATGGCGGAAACCGAAAACCTATAAAGTGTCTTAACTAAGCCATAAATAAAGATATTAAAGTGAAATTTGGCACAAGGGATCGCATTAGAGAGGGGCATATTTGCGCGCAATTTTTTTGGAAAAGTGGGCGTGGCCCCGCCCCTTACTAAGTTTTTTGTACGTATCTCGGAAACTACTATTGCTATGTCAACCAAACTCTACAAAGTCGTTTTCTTCAGGCATTTCCATATACAGTTCAAAAATGGAAGAAATCGGATAATAACCACGCCCACCTCCCATACAAAGGTTATGTTGAAAATCACTAAAAGTGCGTTAACGGACTAACAAAAAACGTCAGAAACACTAAATTTTACAGAAGAAATTGCAGAAAGAAGCTGCACCCAGGCTTTTTTTAAAAATTGAAAATGGGCGTGGCCTCGCCCACTTATGGACCAAAAATCATATCTCAGGAACTACTAGACCGATTCCAATGAAATTCGGTATATAATATTTTCTTAACACCCTGATGAAATGTACGAAATATGGGTGAAATCGATTCACAACCACGCCTTCTTCCAATATCTGATGCCTTCTCTGTATAATATATACATTAGGAAACAATGATGATAGCGGAATAAAACTTTACACAAATACGGTATTTGAAAAATATGTAAATGACGGATAATGAAAACTCGATTATCACTTTATCATGCGAGAGTATAAAATGTTCGGTGACACCCGAACTTAGCCCTTCCTTACTTGTTTTTATACTCTCGCAACAATGTTGCTAACGAGAGTATTATAGTTTTGTTCACATAACGGTTGTTTGTAAGTCCTAAAACTAAAAGAGTCAGATATAGGGTTATATATACCAAAGTGATCAGGGCGACGAGTAGAGTCGAAATCCGGATGTCTGTCTGTCCGTCTGTCTGTCCGTCCGTCTGTCCGTCCGCAAGCTGTAACTTGAGTAAAAATTGAGATATCATGATGAAACTTGGTACACGTATTCCTTGGCTCCATAAGAAGGTTAAGTTCGAAGATGGGCAAAATCGGCCCACTTCCACGCCCACAAAATGGCGGAAACCGAAAACCTATAAAGTGTCATAACTAAGCCATTAATAAAGATATTAAAGTGAAATTTGGCACAAAGGATCGCATTAGGGAGGGACATATTTGGAAGTAATTTTTTTGGAAAAGTGGGCGTGGCCCCGCCCCCTACTAAGTTTTTTGTACATATCTCGGAAACTATTATAGCTATGTCAACCAAACTCTACAGAGTCGTTTTCTTCAGGTATTTCCATATACAGTTCAAAAATGGAAGAAATCGGATAATAACCACGCCCACCTCCCATACAAAGGTTATGTTCAAAATCACTAAAAGTGCGTTAACCGACTAACAAAAAACGTCAGAAACACTAAATTTTACGGAAGAAGTGGCAGAAGGAAGCTGCCCCCAGGCTTTTTTTAAAAATTGAAAATGGGCGTGGCGCCGCCCACTTATGGACCAAGAAGCATATCTCAGGAGCTACTAGACCGATTTCAATGAAATTCGGTATATAATGTTTTCTTAACACCCTGATGACATGTACGAAATATGGCTGAAATCGGTTCACAACCACGCCTTTTATGCCTTACGTTATGTTTCACATAAAGTGATCAATTACAGATTGAAATTTCTTACGAAGCCACGAAGAGGTCGCGCTAATATCGGTCGGCGTTCCTTTTGCCATCAACGTATGGCAGCCCAAGACACATGAACGACTACTCCCAGGATGCGATGACATACATGTGGAATTATGGAACGCGGTCAATCAGCAAGCGATCGTCACGATATCACAGCACGACTTTTCAAACAACAGCAGCGATGTTTGATGGACTTTATCTTGAAGCAGCATATGGTATGTATGTACATACATATGTATATATGGTGCTGTTAGATGCTGGATGTACTCTGTTGAGTAGCAAAACAAAGTTAGCCGCACGCACACATTCTTTTTTGGATGGTGGATGGTGGTTACACCAGATCAAACTGATGAACTCATTTCTGTGGAAATTCCTGATGCAGAGAAAGATACAGTATTATACCAAATGGTGAAAACCAATATGGTTCATGGACCTTGCGGACACCACAATCCCACTTCGGGTTGTATGTCTGACAATAAATGCTCGAAACACTATCCTAGAATGGCCAAAGAGTGTATTTCAACCCAGAGAATACGGTACAGCCAATGGAAACACCGCCAGCAACAAAATTAACATTGACGAGTTTTTTCTCAACTTTCGTCAGTGATCCGTTTGCGTGAACATTGCTCTATTCAGAAATTGATATTATACCTGGAATGCATCGTCAAAGAAATATGTAGTTGCGCAGAAAGCAATTCCAACCAGTAGATTAACATCCAGGTGTGTTATCAACTAATGCATTAGGACAAATTTACACAATCCACCCGATAAACGACGATTGTTTCTGCCTTCGGTTGCTATTGATTAATGTACGCGGTTCAACTTTATTTGAGTCATTGCGTACTGTGAATGGTACGGTGTGTGCAAATTTTGGAGAAGTAAGCCAGCAATTATAATTGCTGGAACATGTAATCACTGGAATGAAAATGAGTACGCACACTTTTCGCTATAAACATTTAGACAAATCAGCCTTCAAATCCGCGTCGAAAAATTGGAAATGGATCAATTCCGGTGGTTCGATATCAATTCTATCTGTCGTTTATCAATTCACGAAAGATGAACTCATCACGAATGTTCGGACATTGGCCAAATTATTGTAACTATGATTCCTTAAGTGCACGCGCAATGTTACCTGCCAAAAATACCGATGTTGTTCACTTAATCTAGAAGATTCAAAGTCAAATTCCGGGAGACTTGCGCTCATACAAATCGATCGATCGTCTTGACAATGAAGACGACCCTGTGAATTATCCAATGGAATTTCTAAATTCTTTGGAGAGGCTTGGTATGCCACCGCAGCATTTGCGTCTCAAAGTTGGATCTGTCGTTATTATGTTCCGCAATCTGCGCTGTCAAATACAAGGGGGCAGAATGCTTGATTCTAAGAATTCCTTTGAGTTCTAACGATTTGCCATTTCAGTTCAAACGTACATATTCCGTTTCAAGTGAAAATTGCATTCGAGATGACAATCAACAGGACACAAGGATAGTCGCATAGTGTGTGGCATAAATTTGGAAATGCTATGTTTTTCACACGGTTAGATATACGTGGCGTGCTCACGAGTTAGAAAACCATTTTTTCTGTACATCGGAACAAAAACCAAAAAATGTTGTCAAAATACTTAATTTCACGCAGGACAACGGCTGCGGGGTCAAAGGGCACTTCAATGAAACGGATAATTTGCGGACACGTATAACGCTTCGATTCAGTATCTACTTTGGATTCACTTTCATTTACTTAGAGAAGTTCAACTAAATAACACTTAATTTTTGTAATCGAAATGAATTCATTACTGTTGTGAAATGAAATATAATTTTATGAAAGTAGATTATCAGAAAGTGTATTCTGTTTACCTTCTAAACATAAAATGATCAAATGTTTGATCTCACATCCTTCATCGCTTATTTTTGAATAATTAGTCCTCACCGAACTGAAATCGAAGCAGTTGACGATAGATTTGTATTAAAACTGATAACAATTTTAAAGTCCTAAATAAAAAAACATGTACATTTTTTATTGCATTTTATATTGAACTTTACCTAATTACGAATAAATATAGTTTAAAAAAATCTAAAAAGTTAAACACTTTAGTATACTAATTACCCAGTACGCCACAATTTGGAAAATCAATATACAAACACACGATTTTTAAGCTAAGTATGCAAAAATGTACGCAATTCTGTAGAAATTGCATTCTGATGCTCGAATGTCGAGAGTGTTACATATGTCGTATTATTTTTTTGCCGCACCAACGACACATCTCAGCCAGAGAATATAAAAACATATGTTTTGACTAACCGAGAAATGGATTCGATTTATGCCATGCGATTTATATAATTTTTTATTTTTTTTACACTTTTTTATACATATGTTTCGAAGTTCTTTAGAATATTCAGGTAGATAGATATTTAGATATTTCAGGTATATTTAAAGATTTTTTTTAAAAAATGTTGAAAAATAACAGAGTTATGTGCTGTCTTCGGAGGTGCCTAAAAAAAGTGCCTCAACTGGTGACATGATTCCGACCGAACGAGTAGCTGAAGCAAAGAAATTCAAAAAGTTTGTTAAACTTAAAGGTATTTCCTATACAATGACTTACGATTTTTTAAAATTATCAAAAATTAAACTATGGCGTAGTTCTGAAAAAAAATCGTTTTTTAGGTAAAAGTTTTTGTTTTTTTAATACCGCATTGATAATTTTCAACCAATCAAAAAGATCGTAAGTCATTGTATAGTATATTTATTCAACATTACTCGGTTTTAATTTCTTGTTGAGTTATGATGTCAGCAATTTTGAAAAGCTCTGCTACTATTCAAGATACGACCTTGCCGATTTCACAGAATACTTTTGGGTATAAGCTATCGAAAAAGAAAAAATTTTTTTTTTGGAATATGTCACACTGGTATAGCCCCTTAAAACAATGTCTGATAATAAAGTAAAATCGTAAACAATGTCAGGTAGTGCTGCTATAGTCCTAATGAAGATTTTGGAGCCGCATTTATGACCAATTTTGCCAGATACTATTTTAATCTTTGTTCACCTAATAAAAAATATATATTTTGATATTAGATAGAAATTTATTGCATAAGTGTACATAAAAATTTTTACTTTTATATGTCAATCATTTGGTCTTTGTTTAATTTTATCAAATCGATATCATGGAAAATAATTTGAAATGGTAACCAGTTTTAATTTTTATGATAATGTCATCCTATGTGTTAGAATATTTATTACTGCAAGATATAGTAGTATATAAACATGTATTTCAATTTCAGTCACATTATACTCCGATCCATCAGTTTGTGTTGCATATAAATAACAAATCTTGGAGTTTTCGTCTGTAAATAATTTTTTGAAATGATAGTTTGGTTCTTTCACCTCGTTGCCGCGCACTTCGCTTTATCAACTTATATCGCATTCCAGTATTTACGCACTTCTCCACTTCAAACTTTTCAAATCCATTTTCTCCACCACTCCATGTACAATATCTTCATTTTCAATTATTTCTTCTTCTTTCAAAACGTGTCAGTAGCCATTTTCCAGAGTGAAATTGTTAATATCACTCTGCGTAAAAGTGTCAACAAAAAATGTTTAAGAATATTAAAGTAAACGCTTCATTGTAAAACCAGGTGAACAATATGTATAAATAAAAAAGTGAGAGACTTAATTAAAAATATAACAATCATGAAAAAACTTAAGAGCTGTTCACAATATTTTGCAAATTCACTGTTGTCTATAGGCAAAATAGACCAATTATGGTAATATGTATCCCAACCATTTATATTTATTTCCATTTTAGTAAGATGCGTTCAAGAGGTCTAATAAAGAAATAAATTGAAAATATTGTTCAGTTTGACACAACATGCGAAATAGAGATTCGATAACGCGGAGAACAGCCGTGAAACTATTTAGCAATGCTGCTACTGAATGCAATTGATAATGCAAAAACACTGTTCATTTTTTGGACAAAGTAAATTTTCTAAAGCATTGCAGTCAAAATGGACCGAGAGAAAAAAAATTTATCAAATTTCATATGTATGTAGGAACATACATATGAGTACAAATGTTCCCGTTCATTCCCAATGGACTCCTTAAAGCTCTTTATACATTAATATTTCCTATATCATATTTGGCAACATTCGCACTATATCAAGGTGCATGCATAATTCTTTATGTCGCCTTGGTTTCAATTTTGTAAAATCCTTAGGAAGTATGTTATGTTTAATGCATATATACATATAAATACTCGGATGGGTTGTTTTATGATGAATTATAAATATTTTTCGGATGGCGGTTTTGATATTAAGTTGTGTGTTTCGTATTGTTGCTACCAAAATATGATATCATCGATTGCATTTGGGGAAGAAAAGAAGGTCACATATCATGCATTTAGTACTCACCTTAAAAACTTCCCATATTGCCGAGAACGGAAGAACAGTTAACCCTACCAACAAGTCTGCAACGGCTAAATTAACTATTAAGTAATTCGTAACACTACGTAATTTGTTTGAACAGAATACTGCTGCTATAACTAAAGAATTTCCGGAAATTACTAAGAGTATGATAAATAGAAGTATAGCTAACGATATTATATTCGCTGGATCTGACCATCTCAGTGATGCTGCCATATTTTCACACTCTGTCCTATTCATTGTGGTAAATTATATTTTTGTTGTTGAATTTACGCACGATAACTAAATTCCTGCAAATAAAAAGCAAATTAAGTGGGGAAATTAATTTTGTTTGATAAAGGTGCTAAGGGTGTTAAAATAAGGAAATGTTAAGTTTATCAACACCAAAAATTAACCACAAACTGAAGACAACACTTTACCCAGGTTACCCAGGCTTATGATGAGGCAGTAGCAATATACTTGCGCGCAAAAACACTGCTTATTTCAGTTCTAAATAAAACAAGTAAGGAAGATCGAATTTCGGGAGCAACCGAATGTTTTATAATCTTGCAAGAATCAAAGTCATGGACATAGCTTGTAAGATGCAAGAGTATAACATAATCGGTTGCTCCCGAACTTGGTCATTCCTTAAGTATATAACTCAAACACTGACCGACATATTCGACTAAGGTTTGTTAGGAAAATTAAAACTATTAGGCATACTTCTGTAGTATATGGGAGTTGGGAGTGGTATCAACCAGATTTTACCTATTTATGCCAATACTTACAATACTAACATGTCATATACTTTTAAAATGTTTCCTGAAATTCATTAAGGTAAGTAATGGAGTAAAATCACCTACATCAGATGTTATATGTTTGTTATATGGGGGCTAGGTGAAGTTTTCGCATAATTGTATCCATTTTAGGCACAAAGATACACTGTTATGACTAAAACACGTTCTCTCACTTTCATTGAGATAACTCACATATTGGCCGATGTATGCGGTATAAAGTCATTTGTATTTGGTACATACATATATTGGAAGTATTGTCCCAATTTAACCAATTTTTGACATGCAGACATACTATAATCAATAAAATATTATCCTTGAAATATACTTGTATATCACATTGAACGATATTTTCGGTCAAAAGTAAACTACAGGTACTGAGGTTGAAATATATATATTTGATACCTAGAGACTTGAACAGTTTTCGTTGGATTTGGAAATTTTTGGTCATAAGGTGGCATACTTCAAAGGCAAAATGTTTAATAAAATGTAATAATAATAAAACAATTTACATTATTATGAACCTTTCTTGCCTTATCTGAAACCTCATTTTGCATCGAACGGCTCGGAAAAATCCCTCCCAATCCTGACGGAGCTTTTGGTATTGCTCAACGGCAGTTTACAATGTCGTTTTAGTTTTGCGAAGATGCCAAATTGAGACATAGAGGCGTAAAGGCAGCTCCCTTTCGTACTGTCAAAAGAAGCTTTGAAATTTCCAAGATTTTGCGCATGCTGAATATCTGGTCAGCTGTTGATTTTCCAGGCCTAAAGGCACACTGATAAGGTCCAATCAGTTTGTTGACGGCGGGCTTTAAATTTCACACAAAACCGCCATTTCAAAAGGGAGGTCTCTCGGCTAAGGCTGTTGTTTCCTTTTCAAAGGGGGGAGCTTTTTACGTGGCGCGTCTCAAACCCAGCGCCATGAGGAGGGATGGTTCGCCTTCTCACTTTAGCTAGCCTTCAAACGGATGTTCTGTGGCTACCCAGAGGAGACCGGAAATTGTGAGCTTCTTAAGCCATTTGTAAAATAATAGTCTGGCCACTCCCAAGTAAATGGCGCTCAGATAACTTTTTGGTGAAATCACATATCTCGAAACCCGACCGACCAATTTCGACTAAAGGTATTAAGTGACATTTTTCTCATATTCCTATGCCACAGTGTGAAAATGAGTGAAAACAGACCACAACCATTCCTACTTTCCATGTAGCACAATTTTAAAATCCATTTGATTCTTTCACTTTCCCGTACACAAATCAAGAAGCAATTAATATAACAGGCTAAAACATTGCACTAATAATTCCTTGTCCAAATAAAAAAAAACAAAACTGTTAAAGCCTCTAGGTACCGAATATGTTATCTACATATAGTTGACTTTTAGCCGAAATATCAGCCTATGTGTGAGATATACAATTAGTATTCAGACAGAAACCTGTGCTGACAATAATATATCTGTGTATCAAAAATGGGTTTAATCGGGTAAATACTACCCTGAGCCCCCATACATATACAAATTTTTGAACTTCCAGGTAACTTTATGTTGGATATATCACTCAATAGTTGAGTTATCTCAATGAAAATTACAGAACATGTTTTACGCATATCAGTATATGGGCCTAAAATAGGGCAAAAACTTGACCTGCCCCACATATAACTATTATCAGGATTTTCGAACATTCGGCTGACTTTGCTCCATATGATTGGTTATTGTATCTGAGGTACCTTAATGAAACCCAGGGAACATTTTTTTAGTATGTTATATGACCATATTTAATACATAAAATTGGATTGATACTCCTCCAACTCCCGTATACTACGTATAATGAGTACGTGGAAAAAATATTAAATGTTCGGGTGCACTCGAACTTCGCCCCCGATTTCGTCATCGTGTGGGTTTGCATGTTTTCAGGGGGTCGGAAAACTTGTGTTCATAGATGGCACAATGGACAAACATCAACATATGTATTTGTTAATTCCCAAAGAGAATTTGCTTTCCAGAGCGGAAAAATTTAGTATTCTCTGGAAGATAAAATTCGTGCACATAAATGTTGCGATAGGAATGGAAAAAAATACCTTAAATTGGTAGATTCTATGTCGAGACGTTTGGATGATGTTTGCGAGAACTAAGGTTACTACACAAAGTAATAAATAATTTCTAAATAAATTTATATGTCGTTACTAGCCAGAAGCAAAATACTTTCGTGAGCAATTAATATTGAACCATTTTATATTTAGTAATGTTCATTTAAGATAATACATTTAAAGCTTAAATAAATTTTTAATGGTGAAAAAGTTTTTATTTTGTATACTTCATTACAAAATTAAGAAATAAATTTCATGGAGTACAAAAACAGATGGTTTATTCAATTATACTTTTATGCTAAATATTTTGTAAGTCATGGTTATATAGAAATAAGAATTTCAAACTTTCGGTTAGTTTTATATGGTATCATATTTATGTTGTTATTTCTGTTTAAATACGGCACCATATTTGGTAAGGTAATCACACATACTTAAATAATTCTAACAAATAAACGCATCTGGTTACGTTACTAATTTAAAGTCAGAAAGTACAGAACACATCATTTGCATAACAAAAATAAATTACTTTTTGCGGGATTAGTCAAATATTCTGTCATTTACTTCATAATACGATAATATGTCATATGTAAATCTAAAAAATGTATGTATGTAAAAATATGTATTATAAGAAGTTATAAAAACTTTACTATGGAAAATTTTTTAGCAAAAAATTGCTCAACACTATTATGTTTGTTATCGATGAATTTTAATTAAATACACTGAAAATATGTATACTTTAATGGATTTCATAGTATTTCTCTTCTCTATATTTTACGGATACTAATTAGTTTTTTGCGCTGTCATGTAATTAGTGTTGCAATCATGTGTTGCAACTATTTTCTGTATTTGGTCACGTATACAACTTACTTATTATTCGATTTTGTTTACTGTAGGTTTTAAAAATATGTTTTAGTTACACCGGTATGCGACCCAGTGACGACTATTTTTATTATACTTTATAATATATATGAAGAATTGACAGGAATCCGATATTTAATTTGTAATTACACTTGATCTCTTTTTGCGCGAATTTTTACTCGGTTTTTTTGTACACCTCCAAGATTTTTACATGGTTTTACTTCTTTGCACGTGTTTTTCATTTAAATTTATAACGTTTTGCAGTAAAATCAAAATTCCATACGAAAATATAAGTTAATTTTAGCACATATTATCGTAATACGAGTTTAAAGATGACGACGGAACTAGAAAATCCTTTCCTCAACCGGACGATGCCCACCGTCAACAAACTAATTGGACCTTGTCAGTGTGGCTTAAGCCCTGGAAAATTTACTATCGACTAGACTTTTACCGGGTGCCAAAGGAAAGAAGAATATTACCGTTTCCAGAACATTTTTTATAATCTCGCAACAAAGTTGCTAAAACTAAAAGAGTTAGATATAGGGTTATATATACTAAAGTGATCAGGGTGACGAGTAGAGTTGAAATCCGGATGTCTGACTGTCCGTCCGTCCGTCTGTCCGTCCGTCCGTGCCAGCTGCAACTTGAGTAAAAATTGAGATATCATGATGAAACTTGGTACACGTATTTCTTGGCTCCATAAGAAGGTTAAGTTCGAAGATGGGCAAAATCGGCGAAAACCGAAAACCTATAAAGTGTCATAACTAAGCCATAAATAAAGATATTAAAGTGAAATTTGGCTCAAAGGATCGCATTAGGGAAGGGCATATTTGGACGTAATTTTTTGGAAAAGTGGGCGTGGCCCCGCCCCCTACTAAGTTTTTTGTACATATCTCAGAAACTACTATAGCTATGTCAACCAAACTCTACAGAGTCGTTTGCTTCAGACATTTCCATATACAGTTCAAAAATGGAAGAAATCGAATAATAACCACGCCCACCTCCCATACAAAGGTTATGTTGAAAATCACTAAAAGTGCGTTAACTGACTAACAAAATCGTCACAAACACTAAATTTTACGGAAGAAATGGCAGAAAGAAGCTGCACCCAGGATTTTTTTTTTTTTAATTTAAAATGGGCGTGGCGTCGCCCACTTATGGACCAAAAACCATATCTCAGGAAATACTTGACCGATTTCAATGAAATTCGGTATATAATATTCTCGTAACACCCTGATGACATGTACGAAATATGGGTGAAATCAGTTCACAACCACGCCTTCTTCCAATATCTGATGCCTTCTCTGTATAATATATACATTAGGAAACAATGATGATAGCGGAATAAAACTTTACACAAATACGGTATTTGAAAAATATGTAAATGACGGATAATGAAATCTCGATTATCATTTCATCATGCGAGAGTATAAAATGTTCGGCGACACCCGAACTTAGCCCTTCCTTACTTGTTGTTTTTAGTTTTAACAGTAATATATATGTATGTTCATACAAGTGTATAATAACATGTAAATGAAAAACATTAGCAATGAAAAAAAAAAGAATTTCAAACATTCGTATGTAGGATGTCTTAGCGAATTTAAGTATTGTATGGTATATGCTATAATTTAATGCCGAAAACCGGTTAACGAATTAGCGCAGCTACATATGTATGTATGTATATTGTGACAAAAATTCGCGCTTTCAAAGTAACCCCCATTAATGGAAGAACTCTTTGCATACCCAAAATATCCACCAAAATCATTCGAAAGGATTCCAGAGAGATGTCGAGCTCTCTTATCATCTCTCTATACTCTCGCAACAAAGTTGCTAAGGAGAGTATTATAGTTTTGTTCACATAACGGTTGTTTGTAAGTCCTAAAACTAAAAGAGTCAGATATAGGGTTATATATACCAAAGTGATCAGGGTGACCAGTAGAGTTGAAATCCGGATGTCTGTCTGTCCGTCCGTGCAAGCTGTAACTTGAGTAAAAATTGAGATATCATGATGAAACTTTGTACACGTATTTCTTGGCTCCATAAGAAGGTTAAGTTCGAAGATGGGCAAAATCGGCCTACTGCCATGCCCACAAAATGGCGAAAACCGAAAACTTATAAAGTGTCATAACTAAGCCATAAATAAAGATATTAAAGTGAAATTTGGCACAAAGTATCGCATTAGGGAGGGGCATATTTGGACGTAATTTTTTTGGAAAAGTGGGCGTGGCCCCGCCCCTACTAAGTTTTTTGTACATATCTCGGAAACTACTATAGCTATGTCAACCAAACTCTACAGAGTCGTTTCCTTCAGACATTTCCATATCTCAGGAACTACTAATTTAATTAATTTTACAGCAAAGAATAAAATATGTAAATGACGGATAATGAAATCTCGATTATCACTTTATCATGCGAGAGTATAAAATGTTCGGTGACACCTGAACCTAGCCCTTCCTTACTTGTTAATATTTTCATCATTTGAAGATGTTGAAGGTCCTCCAGAACGAAGCATGTCTTCAACGATCTCTCGACCGTCTTTAAAGGCTTTTGAATTATCATTTACCCGCAGAATTTAGTTACAAATTCCGGGTGCTTTTTTGTCTTAATATATAAATGTATATAAAATATATTTACTTAAGTAATGCCAAAAGTTGATGCAATTGGTTCATGCCCTTTCCTAGCCTGATTAGTGAGGCTTGGCCCAGAATATAAAATAGATTATGCTAGATCCTAATATGATGGTTTCAAATCCTTTGGTTGAGTTTACCTTATCATATAAATATATTAAATTTAGCCGTTTTGGTTAACTTTTTATCACATATGATTGTTATCCATTCGCGATTTTGTCTAAAAATGAACTTTGGAATTAATGATTATCGCAAATCGCGATCTTCGGTAACACCCAAACTTAATTCTTCCTTACTTGTTATTTAGTCTTTACTTGCTACTATTATCAACGCGAACTCATTTTTTACAGCTACATATGGTAACGCTAATATGAAAGTAACAAGAAACCAGCTGACCTTAAAATTTGCATTTACTTACACGTTTGTATATACAAGTAGATAAATTAGTTTAATCTCAAAAATAATTATTTCTATAGATTTATTGATATGCACTCATATGAACTTTATTTAAATAACATTGTAATAGTCAAACAGTTTTTAGGAACACATTTTAGCTTACATTACAACAGAGAGAAATTAATACACACTTATGACATGAAAATGCGCTCCTAATTTTTAATAGCTGCTTATAATAACAATAACTAACATCACATAATATTTCAGATTCTCCTAATTATCAAAGCTGGACTGATTCAAAGCAGTGTTTTTGTGTCTGGTACGATACGCATATACACAGATAACAAGTAAGGAAGGGCTAAGTTCAGGTGCAACCGAACATTTTATACACTTGCAACTTGCAGGAATCAATCCAGGGGAATACCTTCATGTGTAATATGTCAACCAGACGATCGAAATCCAAGCAATTATATATATACATATACTATAAAAATGTTCCTTGGCTTTCATTAATTTTCGATATATCGTTCAAAAGTGAACAATAGTTACTGAATTCCACATTTCCCGTATTTGTAGGCTTGAACAGTTTTGGTTGAATTTAAATTTAAAGTTAATAAATTTTTGTTCATAAGGTAAGCTAATTAATTTTAGGTCGAGTCAGTTAAAATTATCTTCAGATGAGAAATATGTGTATATATATATACATGTATATTTGCATATTAGGGTGAAATACCATAAAAAAATCCCTGAAAATTTGGCCCCTTAATATTAACATTAAGGACTGGACCAAGGCATGTAAAAATTTTCCATTGAAAATACACGACAATCGTGATTTTTTATCTTTAAATTTCTATAGCTCAGAGGCATGTATGGCATCGCATTGAATTAGACGCATATTCTTCAGAATTGTACACTCTACAAAAGTGCACATTGCAACAAAGTCGTAACTCACCCCGGCGAGGTAGTACGGGGCTCTAAACCTGATTTTTCTACGAAATTCGCATTTTTTTGTATATATCACGCAAATGACAAGAGCTACAAAAAAATGTTCATTATAAACTTGTAGGAAATATTATTTGCTATAAAAAAGATCCGAATGCAAAATCGCTATCAATAATACTTCTCGAGATACGGAGGCTGCTATATATATTTCTGGCCTAGGCAACACTAAGTGTTGCCAGGTGCAATCTGACATTTCCATTGGAAAGTTTGACATCTTTTAGCATAACATCACTCAGAACGTTATGTCATTTAATCGTGAATTGTTTTATTTACAGGGAATTAAAAAATTCATCTCGGCCAAAAAATGGAATTATCTCGTGAACATTTTTGTGCGATCATTTTTCACAACTTTTGACGTGGATTATCACGACAAGAGTGCAAAAACCATTTTCGTTGATAAATATTCCTATTTTCCTTATTAGGCCAGAAATATATATAGCAGCCCTCGTATTCGCCTTTTTAAGTAAGGCTTTATGGAATTTTCATAGATGGTATGTAATAAAAAATCTATGAAAATTCTATACAGCCTTACTTAAAAAGCCGAATGAATGTTAATATTAAGGGGTAAAATTTTCAGGGAATTTTTTTAGGGTATTTCCAAGGAAATACGGGATGACGGGATTGAAAAAAATTAATAGTTAAAACAAGAAAAAACTTTAACTTCGGCTGCCCCAAAGCTAATATACCCTTCACAGGTGCATTTCTTTTAGTAACTATGTGTTCAGTTTGTATGGAAGCTATATGCTATAGTAATCCGATCTGAAAAAATTTTTCGGAGATTACATTGTTGCCTTAGAAAATAATCTATCCCAAATTTGGTGAAGATACATAGTGAAATGTGAAAGTTTTCCATACAAGAACTTGATTCCGATCGTTCAGTTTGTATGGTAGCTATATGCTATAGTTAACCGATCTGAACAATTACTTCGGAGATTACATTTTTGTCTTAGAAAATAATCTATACCAAATTTGGTGAAGATACATTGTCAAATGTGAAAGTTTTCCATACAAGAACTTGATTCCGATCGTTCTGTTTATATGGCAGCTATATGTTATAGTGGTCCGATATCGGCCGTTCCGACAAATGAGCAGCTTCTTGAAAAGAAAATGACGTTTGCAAAATTTCAAAAGGATATCTTAAAAACTGAAGGACTAGTTCGTATATATACAGACGGACGGACGGATAGACAGACAGAGGAACATGGTTAAATCGACTCAACTCAACATACTGATTATTTTTATATGTATATACTTTATAGGGTCTCCGACGCTTCTTTCTGGGTGTTACAAACATCGTGACAAACTTAATATACCCTGTTCAGGGTATAAAAAAGCCTAGTGTACATATATACTCTATATATATGATATAATTTTTTTACTAAAAACAAGTAAGGAAGGGCTAAGTTCGGGTGTCACCGAATATTTTATACTCGCATGATAAAGTGATAATCGAGATTTCATTATCCGTCATTTACATATTTTTTTTATTTTGCTGTAAAATTAATTAGATTAGATCAATTCGTGTACTTTGAGTAATGAATTTATTTTCATTTCCTATTGTATATACATATTATACAGAGAAGGCATCAGATGGAATTCAAAATAGCGTTATATTGGAAGAAGGCGTGGTTGTGAATCGATTTCATCCATATTTCGTACATGTCATCAGGGTGTTAAGAAAATATTATATACCGAATTTCATTGAAATCGGTGGAGTAGTTCCTGATTTTTGGTCCATAAGTAGGCGACGCCACGCCCATTTTGAATTTTTAAAAAAACCTGGGTGCAGCTTCGTTCTGCCATTTCTTTCGTAAAGTTTAGTGTTTCTGACGTTTTTTGTTAGTCGGTTAACGCACTTTTAGTGATTTTCAACATAACCTTTGTATGGAAGGTGGGCGTGGTTATTATCCGATTTCTTCCATTTTTGAACATTTTTGCACATTTTTGAATGGCTGAAGGAAACGACTCTATACATAGAGTTTGGTTGACATATGCAGCTATAGTAGTTTCCAAGATATGTACAAAAAACTTAGTAGGGGCGGGGCCACGCCCGCTTTTCCAAAAAATTACTTCCAAATATGCTCCTTCCTAATGCGATCCTTTGTGTCAAATTTCACTTTAATATCTTTATTTATGGCTTAGTTATGACACTTTATAGGTTTTCGGTTTTCGCCGATTTTGCCCATCTTCGAACTTAACCTTCTTATGGAGCCAAGAAATACGTGTACCAAGTTTCATCATGATATCTCAATTTTTACTCAAGTTACAGCTTGCACGGACGGACGGACGGACAGACAGACATCCGGATTTCAACTCTAATCGTCACCCTGATCAGTTTGATATATATAACCCTATATCTGACTCTTTTAGTTTTAGGACTTGCAAACAACCGTTATGTGAACAAAACTATAATACTCTCCTTAGCAACTTTGTTGCGAGAGTATAAAAAGCCTAGTGTACATACATACTTATATACTCTATATATATGATATAATTTTTTTATATTGAGTTTATGTGGGAAACGTTTACTAGAAGATCTGAATTCAATATCTTAGGTTGTTTTAGACCAAGGTCTAGACTAGTTCCACTCTAACTCAGCGCTAAACAACATAATTTTTAAGAAAATTCGTCCATTTAATTTTATTAAAGTATCATACATTTTGACAAAAATGAACAGTTTAAAGCCAGGTGGAAAGACGGCAATCATTACGTAGGGTATATTGTGCAAAGTTATATTCCGATACATTCATTGGATCTTGGTATGTACACTAGAACGTGAAAAAATCATATGGAGTTTGAAATTGTTTTATACACTGATAGATCATCAAGATATCTTAATCTTTTCTTAAGTTACAGTTTACACGGACGAACAGATAGACAGGCAGTTAGATCTCAATTTGACTCGTCATCCTGATCATTTATATAAGTACATATGTATATTGTATATAACTCCATATATATTTCGATTGGTTTTAGGTGATACAAACAACAGTTAAATAAAGTATTCTGTAGCAATATGTTCAAGAGCATAAAAAATTTTGTTGGATTATCTCTTAAAATCTTTTGGCAGATATAGTACCTAATTAAAAAAATATGAAAGATGCTGAAGATGTCTTTATATAAAAAAAATGTCTAACTGGTATTTTCTCTGATTTATTAGTTGTTGTACTGCATTAATTGCTTCTATATAACTTAGCAACAATAGTGTGTAACTTTTTGCTCAATACTGTACAGATAGCCCCATAATACTATTGGGGTACACACAACGTGTCATAAAGCATTGTAAAATCATAAAATTTGTTGTTGCATTGCATACTAAAATAAGTTCACGCAAATTCAATTCTGAACGCTGTTTTCGGATTGTTATAACTTATAACTCTATGATACTATGTGAAACCCCTATACATACATATGTATATATCTGGCGTTCGGCGTTCCACACACAAATATGTCTCAATACATAATTAACGAATATATACGCGTATGTGTACATATATCAAAATTTACATACCCGTATATCCAAAGATTTATTCATATTATATTTACTCTATTTTAATTTAGTTATATTTATGATACATTATTATTCAATATTTTCGTGACTTTTATTTAATATTTTATATTTACGAAAATGTATTTAACCATTTATCTAAATTGAAATGCAAGAAGAAAGACAAACTCTCAGTTTAATCACAATTTTCTTGTAGATTCCAAAAAGTTTTTTTGTTGCTCTTCGGCAGTATATTAAGTTTAAATGATCAGCGTACCGAGCTGTGCTAGTATATTCCCACAATTTCACATAAAACATTATCTAAGGCAGAGCTATAATATCCGAAAATATAAATATTCGACTACTATTGCCTATAACTGTCATACAAACTGACGAATCAAAATCAAGTTTTATATGGAATCCTTTTTATTTGTGAAGGGTTTTCATTTTTTTTTTGCTCTTATTATGTTAGTATATTCAGAAAGAATTTGATTTGGTGTGCAGCAGATTCGTGCTAATTACAAAAGCTATTTTATCTACTGTTTTAAAAATTTAGTGGCATATTTAAATAAAATTTTGGAATATTTGTTAAAAAAAAAGAAAAAAAGAGACATGTATTATTCGAATTACACGCGGTCTTCGCCGACACTAAAACAAGTCCCGCATTGCTACAAAGATTCTGAGAAAAGATTCTTGCACCGTGAATAAAACCCAAAACAAAATCGATTTTTGATCAGATCAAAATAGTCGCATAATTTCTCTCCGAGTAATCTCTGCAGAAAATATAAAGATAAACTGATAAAGAATTGAACTAAGCGGCTATACTTTAAAAGTCTATAACTCAAAAATATTTTAAATATTTATTTAAAAATTTAGTATAGTATTATTGAAGGCATAGACTATGGAAATATGCATTATACATATATATTTATTATGCCCGGCAGTAAAAATAAACAATATTTTAGTACTCCAAGCGAACGAAGAAACATACATATCTTGGTATTCACCTAGATAGAAGGCTCACGTGGAGAGAACACAACTCCAGTAAAACATGTATGAAGATTAGAGCTTCAAATTTAAATTGGTTTTTAAATAAAAAAAAACTCTAAACTTAGCCTAAACAACAAAGTGCTTTTGAATAATGCGGTCATAAAGCCGATTTGGATGTATGACAGGGGTACGACCTATGCAACAAATATTGACATATTACAAAGGTTCCAACCGAAAATGCTTACAACAATCACGTGTTCACCATGGTACATGTGTAATGAAAATATCCATAAAGATCTTGGTATTCCTATGGTAAAGAAAGAAGTAGAAGATAGCAGAATTAAATATATATCAGAACTCCGAGATCACCACAAAACTCTTAGCTAATGCTATGGTACATTTCTGCGATCAAACACGCCTTAAAAGAAAAGATATGTCTGCGTACTAAAGTGCAAAAAATGTATCAAATCATCATTTTAAGACTAGGTGTACACCTTAAGCTTGTCAAGAATATGTAAACAATTTCAAACAAATATATTTGTATAATATAATACTAAATATACTTACATATGTATTTGTTCTTAAGAAAAAAGAGTATGCCCCTTTTATTTAAATATATTTTTTATTCAAAGTTAATTTGAATGTAAAGATTATTTTTATGACTGCATCAAATAAGCTAACACTCACGAAATATGATTGAGAGTAGACTAACTCCACGATGCAGCGATGCAATGTATCATTACGTAACACGTACTTTCGAATATGTACTTGACAGAAAATTTGGCATTGTATGTTACTTATGTGTAGTTATTCATATTATAGATGAACATTTATTAGCGCAATACCTTTAATTTGTTTCCCGCGCCCTGTTTGTAAAATACATGTATGAATCCCTTGGCTTAATAGTTCTACACTATATTTTCCTCGTTTTTTTATAGCAACGCAGAAATTATTAAAAAGGAAGCACTTTAAATTTACCGCACAAACACACAATAAATTTTCTCTCTATTTTTTTGCTAATCTTGCATAAATTCTTGAATTCGCGACAATATGCAAACATACATGTATATGTGCATGTGTAAGTGCTGGTATATGTATGTATGGCATACATATGTATGTATATATGCACACATATATACATATTCTTACTAGGCATACAATAACTCATTCTCAAATAAATCATTTGTCAAATTGTTTGCTTTATGACTTAAACATTTTGTATATTTTACTTAAAATTACAAATTAATGCCCTCACTCACTTTTGAAGGTTTTTACTACACTCATTTTTGGCATATGCAATACACAAGGTAGAGTTTTCAAAAATCATTTTCGCTTAAACCGACTTTGACTATGAATTTGAAAACATTCACTGACTTGTTTTCCAGAATTTCACTGGATTTGTTCACTGATTAAGTTTCATTTTAATAGCATGAGTTGAGTGATGAAGTGGACAAAGCGAAAGAATTTTTTAGTCAGCGAAAAAGAAAATAGTCGTAGAATTAATATTATCCTTTCAGAAGTGATATTTCTGCATTGTCGCGCAGCCATGCGCATGGTTGCAGCCATCGGTTTATAATATGGGAGGCTGTCATATAAATATGTATGCACGTACGTACATATGTACATATACACGAATTTGAATATATTTTATTGCACAACTTAATCACAATCCCGAAGTATTTCCATGCAGGCTATTTCGGAATATGATGTATACAAACATAGTCGTGTCTTTTAAAATCATTTTCTTATATCGGGGCATACTTTGAGCCGACCTTGGCTTTGAACTTGAAAATATTTAGTAACTTAAACCTTTTTAATAATTTCACTGAGCTTTTTCATTGATTAAATTGCATCTTTATATTTGAATAACAGGGTGTACCATTAAAGCAAGTGAAATCCTGTAGTTAGGGAAAAATAAAAGCAGAGACATCGCGAATATTGAATTTTTACGTCCTACAACGCGAAATATAAAATATCCTTTCTGCACAGTAATTTCCACAAACATTAGACGGCCATGCGCACCGTTACTGCAATTGGGTGGTAGTAAAGTATTTATAAATCACAATCATATGTGACCTTCCTGTTATTTATCGTTTTTCCCTGGATAATTACCACCAGTTACCGACAACCGACTCACAGAAAAATATGCTCATACTAAACTAACATTCACTCTGCAATTCAAACACAAACTAACTGAAGAGAACTATAGAAACGCACAACTCACGTACCATAAGCATAGTTGCCAACATATTGCTTTAAGTGAAAGGTTTAGTGTTTTTTTTATTTCAATGCCAACTGTATTTTATGAAGACTAAAAACTACCACCTTTATTGAAATAATTTATCCAATTGAAAGGTGATATTCTGCCCTTGACGAAAGAATTTGTTACATATTCTGAAAATTAGGCGGGTGTTAAACGTGCGTGCAGAAACATTCATCAATTCAATGGTATTATACTGAATCTACTTAAAAATACTGGATTTAGGTTAAAGTCAGCAAGGACTCAGCTGGAGTGAATCCTTCTGAAAACTTGTAAAGTTTTACCATAAGGTTTTTCTCGTTACTAAGCTGTAATGCAGAAGTTTAAAACGTGTTCAGTGCAACAAGTAAAATTCAAAATGAGTTGCTCTTCTTTCAGTATATGCATTTGAAACTAACTTAAGATATATAAATATTAATAACAATATCGTTATAAGTGAATAAATTTTGTAATATTATAGTGGTAAATCAGTAATAGGTATTTAACAATATATTAACAAAATAAAGACTAATATTTAGCATTCTCGATGTAGTTAGTATACCTAAAGATTAAACTTTTGTTAAATACAAACTGTTATGAAAGAAATTTTTAGATTGCAGAAAAGAAAATTTAGTACCAATTTTGTCAAAAATGTTGTTTCTGCTACTTAAAATTTAAAAGTTGGCAACTTTGACCATAAATGCCTTATAATTGTGCATGCTATAAAAAGCTTTGTTGCCTTGCTGCTTCCCGCATGAATTCACACCAGCTTTTATGGAACATATTAACAGAACATATTATTAACATTGTGTGACATAGCGTTGATAGAGAACAGAAAATGTTAATGTGTATTGAAAATCCAAAAGTTAGTTGGACCAGAGAATGAATATTATTAAGTGCTGAACACAATGAGCGCGACACGACATGGCAGCACGACAGTCAACTGTAAATGGTGTCGTGAATCTTTCTACATGAACATTTGTAAGAAGGCAGCGACATAACAAATGATATAATAGAGCTATCTTATGCTTTTATTTGTAAAATAACGTCAAGTTTGTTAGAGCTGTGAATAATTTTACATTTTACATATTAGTGGCATCTCCACTCTACCTCATCTCTCTCCTTCAACTCTATTGTCAACTCTACTGTCGTTCGCAAATATAAAAGTATATTGAAGTTAGCGAGAGCGACAACTGACGGCTTGCAGTCGTGTAGTCGTGTAGTTGTCAAAATAACTGTGTTTATAGGAACGTGTGTATTTTAATATTTGACAGATGTCGTTTGCAGTCTGTCGCACTCATTGTGTTCAATACATTATAAGGAACATCGAAAAAGCTCAAGTTCGAACATGAAACGGCTCGAACGTCCACACATTCATATGAAAAAATTTAAATAAAAAGGAAAATTTAAAAAGGCATTTAATCAAAGAGGTTTCTAAAAAATATATGGGATGTTTGAACATTATGCAAACTATTTGATGCAGCAATAAATTCTTTTCTCTTTCTTTTTTCCAAAAAACTACATATGTTCTTCCCGCGATGCACAGTAAGACAACGCCGGCATTAAATACAAGGAGTCATTGTAGAGCTCTGAAATTTTGCACAGGTTATTTTTGAGACAATTCCAGTTAAAAAAAAATTAAGAAAATTCGCCCACTTTTACGCCCACCTGTCATACAGTCGAAATTTGTAAAATGCCGTATTGTCCGTAATACTTTAGGTATAACTTTCAATTTTGGTATACTTGAATGTTATATAGTTACAAACATTATTTGAAATAAAAATTGAACTTTGGCCCACTTTTAACCCCATCACCCATACTACCTCAACATAAAAAGTGCCATATTTTCTAAAATATATTAAATACAACCTTCAAATTCTATATTACTGTAATTTATATCATTTAAAATGTTTCATGCAAAAATTACAACAACACGCTCACTAATACGCCCACCTCCCATTGAAATGCAATAAAAAAAACAATATTTTTTTTTCATTCAATCAATTTTTTAACATCATCATGGTATTCTAATTTTTTCAATTTGTTTCTCATTCTAAATGAATTAATATAAGGATCTGATTATATTTGCAAATAGTGCATTACATCTTCATTCGTAGAAAAACGTGAATTTTTACGAGAATGGAATAGCCTACAGTTTCTATACTCCTTATTCATTGCCTCTTGCGCTTCTTCGGATAACATTCCTGTAGCAAAAAAAAAAGTACACGAGTACACAAAATGTACATATGTTTGAGCAAAACAAAAACTGGTTTGGCTCAGCGGATGGAAAAAATGCCCAAAAACCAACAACAACCAAAAATTATGCTCACAATATTAGGCTGCTTATGAGCTTTGGACAACAAAAATAATTATAATGCAAGAGACTATTTTCTATTTTCCTGCCAGCCGACAAGCGGCACTACAATATAACAATTAAACTAACCACATTAGAAAGTGATCATAACACAACTTAGATAAGAACAATGTCTTGCACTATCAATTTAAATTAAAAATTATGCAACTATCTAACCCAAAGTCAATGACCTTCAACAAAATTATCTATCAAATTAATAACGTAAATTTATGTAAACAAGAATATTTTTATTAAAACATAAATGATCTTTAAAGCATAATTCTGAATAACTAACAAAAAACAAATGTAATTTATTACTATTCTCTTGCACAATAAGAGAATAGTAAACAATTAAAAAAAATAAAAGTAAAAAGTTGTAAACATGCTATTGCATGCTAACATACGTATAGCGACAGAATGTGCGCGTTACGTACTTTTTGTAGTTTTTTGTATGTTTAATGTGCTTTTGCAAACTTTTGCTATATGTCCTCTACTTTAAATTAAAGCTGAGATTTCAAACTTTCATTTGGTATAAGTCTGCACCTAGGGCGAGGGGCTGCTTTATATTTCCTAGGCCATTGAAAATGCAAAATATTCAATTTTTGCACCACAGTTCTGTTGTTAAGAAAAAAAAAATTGTGTTTTTTTTTAATTTATTTTTTCATTTACTCATTCTACAATAACTAAATTAATTAAAAAAATACTTGAAATTTGCATTTATTATGCATTTTTATTTTAATAAGCTTTTGCTTATTACATATTGAACTAACATATTTTAAGCGCGTTGGCATACCTCAACTTTGACTTGCTCTAGACCAAAAAGTAATGAGGTTATGAGGCTGAAATTTCAGGGAATTGTTACTCATAAATCTGTTAATATACTGTGAAAATTTCATCCAAATTGGACGACACGTCAAAAACCATTTTTTGCCGCGGTTACTATTGGGCTGTCTCTCAACGCTTACATCTCAAACGCTTTTCCTGGATGTGCGTATAAAAGCAAGAATGATTTTCTATCATTCTTGACTTATGTACATACATACATATTACATATCCCTGGCTTGGATTCTTGCAAGTTGCTAGAGTATAAAATGTAGGCTTACACCCGAACTTTGCCCTTCCTTACTTGTTTTTGTTTGTTCCTTTTAAATAATAAGTATGTATTACTATATCTACTTACATATAATTACATGTAATACCATGCAAATTCTCGCAGTACGAATAGATAGATTTACACGTAAAATGAGTTTTGTTACACGTTTTTTTTGCTCGGATTATTTTTTAAATTGGTCCTGAGTTTTATATGAAAATGTTTTTACACGGTTTTTGTTTGAACGAGTAATTTACTGTCCCACTACTACTGAGTTTACGCAAGTTATACAAATGATTTTAATTTTGATAATTAATTTTCGTTTCATTAGTAAAAATGCCGCACATACTTTTCTATTCATCTACATACATACATACATATGTATATGTATATGTACATATATGTATATGTATATGTATATATATTGGAGTGCCTGTATGCATCCAAGGTATTCTCACAATATTTTTTCAGTATTTTACATTCGATTTTATAGTAGTTTGTTTAAATAGTATTCACTTCACTAAAATTTATCTGTACAAATTTATTTCCAACCACTCAAAACTACTTTTTGCGGAGAAACCCGTACATGGGCTGTTAACTCAGTAAGTAAATTTTTGGGCACAGAATTTTATTCT